>NC_081552.1:163238291-163578299 GCF_963082655.1 Stomoxys calcitrans | reverse complement strand
AATCTGATATCCAAATGTGGGACAACGTTTCTGGGTGTCCACCCCTTTCCCAAAACACCCCCCAAATTGGACTTATTTACTGACCATGGGAATATGAGACTTAAATGAAAGGTATTTGAATGTTGAATACGAATCTGATATCCAAATATGGGACCAAATGTTTGTGGGGCCGCCTCGCACCAAAAAACATCCCCCAAAGGAGACAAATTTACGACCATACCAATATGGGGCCCAAATGAGAGGTCTTTGGTAGTAAAGCACGAATTTGATATTAATATTCTGGAAAGTGTCTATGGGGCCACCCCACCCCCACAACACCACCCAAATAGTAAGTATTTTCTGACTATTGCAATATAAGCCTCAAATAAGAGGGTTTTTAAAGTGGAACATGAATCCGATATATATTTTCAAGGCCAACTCACTGAGTGGCCGCCCATCCCCCAAAACACCCCCAAGCCGGTCATGTTTGCCGATTACGGAAATATGGGGCTCAAATTAAAGGTAAGTGGGAGTAGACCACGTATCTGATATCAACATTAGGGGCCAACTGTCTAGCGGAGGTCCCACCACCATAAAAACCCCCAAATAGGACGTATTTCATCACCAAGACAATTTGGGTCTTAAAGAGAGTGGAACTAAATATTCATAGTTTTTAGGGCCAATACCCTAAAACCGGACATATTTGCTGACTTTTGCAATAAGGAGTTTAAATGAGATTATAAGACGAATTTGATATCCAATTTTGAGGGCAATGGCAATATGGAGTTCAAATAAATGATGTATAGAGAGAATAGAGCACGTTGCTGATATATTTTCCAGGCTTAGAGTTTGGGGGACCACCCCAATCCCCAAAACACCCCTAAATCGGGCATATTTACCGACCATGTCAACGTGGAGCTTAAATGAAAGGTATTGGAGGAAAGATCAAGAATTGATACCCACTTCCGGGACCAATATTCTGGGGGTCTACCCTTTTCCAAAATACTCCACAAACAGCAATTATTTTACTGACCATCGCAATATGGGGCTGAAATAAAGGTAAAGGGTGATTTTTTTGAGGTTAGGATTTTCATGCATTAGTATTTGACAGATCACGTAGGATTTCAGACATGGTGTCAAAGAGAAAGATGCTCAGTATGCTTTGACATTTCATCATGAATAGACTTACTAACGAGCAACGCTTGCAAATCATTGAATTTTATTACCAAAATCAGTGTTCGGTTCGAAATGTGTTCAAATTTTGACAAATTTTGTTCAGCGATGAGGCTCATTTCTGGTTGAATGGCTACGTAAATAAGCAAAATTGCCGCATTTGGAGTGAAGAGCAACCAGAAGCCGTTCAAGAACTGCCCATGCATCCCGAAAAATGCACTGATTTTGGTAATAAAATTCAATGATTTGCAAGCGTTGCTCGTTAGTAAGTCTATTCATGATGAAATGTCAAAGCATACTGAGCATCTTTCTCTTTGACACCATGTCTGAAATCCCACGTGATCTGTCAAATACTAATGCATGAAAATCCTAACCTCAAAAAAATCACCCTTTATTTGGGAGTATAATACGAATTTGATATCCAAATGAAGGACCATGTATTAGGGGCATCACCCCTTCCCCAAAACACCCCCCCAAAGGGTAAAAAATTTTCGACCATGCTAATATGTGACTCAAATGAAAGATATTTGAGATTAGAGAACGAATTTGATAACCAATTTTGGGACGTGTGTTTGAGGGACGCCTCATCGTGTAAACTCCCCTCAAAACCAAAGGCAATATGGGGTTTAAATAAATGGTATTTGAGAGTAGAGCACTAAGGCACTTATATTGTTAAACTGTTGGTCAAGCGATATACTATTTTCGTAGCATGGTATTTCACCAAAAGCCCTTTAATTGTCGAAAATAAATATTCAAAGGAAAATTTTGCTCCATATAAAGTAAAAGAAGGCGCGGCGGAGCGGACCCGGTTTAGCTGGTCTATAATATAAAAATGAAAATCGAACGACGAATGCCTACGAAAATTGCAAACTACAAAGCAGGTCTCGGTCAAAATAGCAAAAAAAATATTCCCGACTATCCCCGAAACCAGTGTAGATATTGCAGACCTCAAGGCGACTTTTTTGTAGCGATTTTTCCCACAGTGCGAAGTCATTACACGATTTCGCTTAAATAAGAAATAGTGAGTTATATGAAGCCCCTCGGCATCCGAAACAAATATGGTTTCGCTCGAACCCAGTTTAGATATAGTTGCCATCTAGACCGATCTGGCGATGAGAATCTTACGTCCATGTTGGGCACTTTTATTTCACAATTGCGCCAAAATTTGTAATTGTGAGTTGTTAATGATTTTCCCACAAGAGTTGTTATTTTGAATCACACGGGATTACCGTAGCTGTCATTTTCGAAACTTTTGTTCTTTTATATTTCAAAAGTAGAAACTACCCTATTATTAAAAAAAATATAGGTGCAAGCTTCAAGAACGCACGTAAATTATTATAATCCACTACAAAAATTGTGAAAACTTGCAGTCACATTTCGCAAAATTAATGCATCTTTGGGTCGACGGGTTGAGAAGCCTCTCCATCATTAGCGTAGATAGACGTTTTTTTGGGGATACTACAGCCCAACCAAAAAAAAAACAACAGCAACAAATTAAAACAAAAAAAAAAAAACGCTTTAAGCTCTGATGGGCCGAACATTGGATGGTAGGCATACAATGTTCGGCCCGCCCCGGGTACATATAAACATAATTTCGGTAAAATCCGGTACGGGATGACTATGATCATGAAAAGCCGGGCCGCACCGTCTTAAAGATTTAGTGAATGTGATATTTGATACGAGAAGACGAATTATCGGCGCCTTTAAATGATCAATGGCCATAATCTTTCCGCGGCGAACGGTCCAATGGACCGGAACGGCTTTTTGAGCATGACGAGGATCGCTATTTCCAGATTCAATTGGGAAAAATGCACCATTATCGACCTGCTGGAGCTATATCTGCATTTGGTCCGAATTTAACCCAACTCACAAAATCGGGTAGTAAAGGGGTCTTATATGGGTTCAATGCCGTTAATTGGGAGATCGTCGATTCTGCTTAATATGGATACAAACTAAATTTAGTTGAAGGTCTTAATTTTATTATACCCTCCACCATAAGATGGGGGGTATACTAATTTCGTCATTCTGTTTGTAACTACCCGAAATATTCGTCTGAGACCCCATAAAGTATATATATTCTTGATCGTCGTGACATTTTATGTCGATCTAGCCATGTCCGTCCGTCCGTCTGTCTGTCGAAAGCACACTAACTTCCGAAGGAGTAAAGCTAGCCGCTTGAAATTTTGCACAAATACTTCTTATTAGTGTAGGTCGGTTGGTATTGTAAATGGGCCATATCGGTATATGTTTTGATATAGCTGCCATATAAACCGATCTTGGGTCTTGACTTCTTGAGCCTCTAGAGTGCGCAATTCTTATCCGATTGGAATGAAATTTTGCACGACGTGTTTTGTTATGATATCCAACAACTGTGCCAAGTATGGTTCAAATCGGTTCATAACCTGATATAGCTGCCATATAAACCGATCTTGGGTCTTGACTTCTTGGTAATAAAATTCAATGATTTGCAAGCGTTGCTCGTTAGTAAGTCTATTCATGATGAAATGTCAAAGCATACTGAGCATCTTTCTCTTTGACACCATGTCTGAAATCCCACGTGATCTGTCAAATACTAATGCATGAAAATCCTAACCTCAAAAAAATCACCCTTTATTTGGGAGTATAATACGAATTTGATATCCAAATGAAGGACCATGTATTAGGGGCATCACCCCTTCCCCAAAACACCCCCCCAAAGGGTAAAAAATTTTCGACCATGCTAATATGTGACTCAAATGAAAGATATTTGAGATTAGAAAACGAATTTGATAACCAATTTTGGGACGTGTGTTTGAGGGACGCCTCATCGTGTAAACTCCCCTCAAAACCAAAGGCAATATGGGGTTTAAATAAATGGTATTTGAGAGTAGAGCACGATGCTGATACTTTTTCAGCACCTAATTTCTGGAGGACGCCTCACCCCCGAAAGCACCCCTAAATCAGACATCAGAAAAATATCGTGCTGAAATAAGGTATTTCAAGAATGTAGTACACCATACATCCAAACTTAAATTCGTAGACCAATAAAGATCATACGGGATGCAGATTAAGGCACTTATATTGTTAAACTGTTGGTCAAGCGATATACTATTTTCGTAGCATGGTATTTCACCAAAAGCCCTTTAATTGTCGAAAATAAATATTCAAAGGAAAATTTTGCTCCATATAAAGTAAAAGAAGGCGCGGCGGAGCGGACCCGGTTTAGCTGGTCTATAATATAAAAATGAAAATCGAACGACGAATGCCTACGAAAATTGCAAACTACAAAGCAGGTCTCGGTCAAAATAGCAAAAAAAATATTCCCGACTATCCCCGAAACCAGTGTAGATATTGCAGACCTCAAGGCGACTTTTTTGTAGCGATTTTTCCCACAGTGCGAAGTCATTACACGATTTCGCTTAAATAAGAAATAGTGAGTTATATGAAGCCCCTCGGCATCCGAAACAAATATGGTTTCGCTCGAACCCAGTTTAGATATAGTTGCCATCTAGACCGATCTGGCGATGAGAATCTTACGTCCATGTTGGGCACTTTTATTTCACAATTGCGCCAAAATTTGTAATTGTGAGTTGTTAATGATTTTCCCACAAGAGTTGTTATTTTGAATCACACGGGATTACCGTAGCTGTCATTTTCGAAACTTTTGTTCTTTTATATTTCAAAAGTAGAAACTACCCTATTATTAAAAAAAATATAGGTGCAAGCTTCAAGAACGCACGTAAATTATTATAATCCACTACAAAAATTGTGAAAACTTGCAGTCACATTTCGCAAAATTAATGCATCTTTGGGTCGACGGGTTGAGAAGCCTCTCCATCATTAGCGTAGATAGACGTTTTTTTGGGGATACTACAGCCCAACCAAAAAAAAAACAACAGCAACAAATTAAAACAAAAAAAAAAAAACGCTTTAAGCTCTGATGGGCCGAACATTGGATGGTAGGCATACAATGTTCGGCCCGCCCCGGGTACATATAAACATAATTTCGTTAAAATCCGGTACGGGATGACTATGATCATGAAAAGCCGGGCCGCACCGTCTTAAAGATTTAGTGAATGTGATATTTGATACGAGAAGACGAATTATCGGCGCCTTTAAATGATCAATGGCCATAATCTTTCCGCGGCGAACGGTCCAATGGACCGGAACGGCTTTTTGAGCATGACGAGGATCGCTATTTCCAGATTCAATTGGGAAAAATGCACCATTATCGACCTGCTGGAGCTATATCTGCATTTGGTCCGAATTTAACCAAACTCACAAAATCGGGTAGTAAAGGGGTCTTATATGGGTTCAATGCCGTTAATTGGGAGATCGTCGATTCTGCTTAATATGGATACAAACTAAATTTAGTTGAAGGTCTTAATTTTATTATACCCTCCACCATAAGATGGGGGGTATACTAATTTCGTCATTCTGTTTGTAACTACCCGAAATATTCGTCTGAGACCCCATAAAGTATATATATTCTTGA
Organism: Stomoxys calcitrans; assembly: GCF_963082655.1. Taxonomy (NCBI): domain Eukaryota; kingdom Metazoa; phylum Arthropoda; class Insecta; order Diptera; family Muscidae; genus Stomoxys; species Stomoxys calcitrans. The sequence goes on along the minus strand of NC_081552.1, from coordinate 163,572,673 downwards.
TCGTCGTGACATTTTATGTCGATCTAGCCATGTCCGTCCGTCCGTCTGTCTGTCGAAAGCACACTAACTTCCGAAGGAGTAAAGCTAGCCGCTTGAAATTTTGCACAAATACTTCTTATTAGTGTAGGTCGGTTGGTATTGTAAATGGGCCATATCGGTAAATGTTTTGATATAGCTGCCATATAAACCGATCTTGGGTCTTGACTTCTTGAGCCTCTAGAGGGCGCAATTCTTATCCGATTGGAATGGAATTTCGCACGACGTGTTTTGTTATGATATCCAACAACTGTGCCAAGTATGGTTCAAATCGGTTCATAACCTGATATAGCTGCCATATAAACCGATCTTGGGTCTTGACTTCTTGAGCCTCTAGAGGGCGCAATTCTTATCCGATTGGAATGGAATTTCGCACGACGTGTTTTGTTATGATATCCAACAACTGTGCCAAGTATGGTTCAAATCGGTTCATAACCTGATATAGCTGCCATATAAACCGATCTTGGGTCTTGACTTCTTGAGCCTCTAGAGGGCGCAATTCTTATCCGATTGGAATGGAATTTCGCACGACGTGTTTTGTTATGATATCCAACAACTGTGTCAAATAAGGTTCAAATCGGTTCATAACCTGATATAGCTGCCATATAAACCGATCTTGGGTCTTGACTTCTTGAGCCTCTAGAGGGCGCAATTCTTATCCGATTGGAATGGAATTTCGCACGACGTGTTTTGTTATGATATCCAACAACTGTGCCAAGTATGGTTCAAATCGGTTCATAACCTGATATAGCTGCCATATAAACCGATCTTGGGTCTTGACTTCTTGGTAATAAAATTCAATGATTTGCAAGCGTTGCTCGTTAGTAAGTCTATTCATGATGAAATGTCAAAGCATACTGAGCATCTTTCTCTTTGACACCATGTCTGAAATCCCACGTGATCTGTCAAATACTAATGCATGAAAATCCTAACCTCAAAAAAAATCACCCTTTATACCCCCATCCTATGGTGGTGGGTATAAAAAGTAAGGTTGCACCGTGACCAACCTCAATTCTTTGTATTCATCAATTGATTTTATATGCACTGATTTCCAGAAGTGGTTTTGAAATGAATACATCAGCACAGCATCTTTTTCCAAACAAGAAAACGAAAATTGTACTATTTCTATTTTCACCGTCTTCGAGTATTTAAACAGGTTTTTAGGTTAGATTGAAAAGAGGGTGCAGATATTAATCCGTCCCATGCCACTATGCATATACACCTAAGCCAATAATCGGCTTGTTGTGCGCTCTAAAAACTATAAAGTAACCCTACTCCTCTAAGTTGGTTCATGTCTGGTATTGTCTCCACCTAAGTGCCGGTGTCTGTAAGACGCGAATGCCAGGCAATGACAAAGGAAATACTCCAACGTCTCATCATCTTCCCGCAAGCCCTACACATGCTATCACTTGCAACACCGATTTGACATAAGCGAGCTCGTAGTCCTATGTGTCCCGTTATGATACCAATAGCTATACAGACCTCTTTCTTGCTTCCTTTCAGTAATAGTATCGTCTTCTCACGATCTGGATCCCCCCAAAGGATTTTCACCGTCCTACCGACCGTTTCGCTGTTCCACAATTGCATGCGCATTCGTGGCCCACGCCCTCAACTCGGACTGCATCGACCGGAAAGGCTTCGGTTTAACCAAGTTTATTGACGGCAGTCCTCTGGCCTTCACCGCCAAATCCTCTGCCCTTTCATTTCCCCTTACTTCGTTACGGTCGGTCACCCAAACGAATTTCCACTTACCACTTTTATAGCAAATGATATGAATTTTGGTAAAAATCGGTTCAGATTTAGATATAGCCTTCATGCACATATAGCGCTCGATTTTCACTTATTTTAATGTTTGGTAAAACTTTCAAGCGATTTGCCGAAATTTGGTATAACATATTTTATTACCCAACTGAAAGCCTCTGTTAAATTTCATCAAATTCGGTAAACCTAACCAATGTTTGATTTATTATGGTTTAACTTTATAATATAAACGTTTTTAAAATAAGAATATTGAGTGCATTTGGGTTTTTTCAATTTTGGTCTGCTCCCCACCTTGTCTGCGTCTAAGGCCTCATAATCTTATATATAAAAATCAATTTGTGTTTGTTTGTTTGTTTGTTTGTTTGTTTGTTTGTTTGTTTGTTTGTTTGTTTGTTTGTTTGTTTGAATGTTAGTGTGTTCCTTATAGACGCAGAAACGGCTGAACCGATTTTCTTAAAATTTTCGGACCCTCCCCCTTACCCTAATTTTCAGAAACGCCAGATCTCGGAGATGGGTCGTGCGATTTAAACGAAATTTTGTGTGCTCTCATATGGTACCCTAAAAATAAAAATTTGGTATCCAAATTTCGGATGGGGTACCTAGGGGGGCTGCTCCACCCTAAAACCTACCAAAGATATATTTAGACCAATAACGACAATATAGAACTCAAATGAAAGGTATTTAGGATAAGAAAACGTATCTGATATCCAATTGTCGGACCAAGTGTTTGGGTGACCACCCCAACCCCCAAAACACCAATTAATTAATTAATCGGACCTACTTACCGACCATGGCAATATGGGACTCAAATGAAAGGTATTTGCGAATGAAATACGAATCTGATATCCAAGTGAGGGACCACGTTTTTGGGGGTCCACCCCTTTCCCAAAACACCCCCCAAACAGGACTTATTTATTGACCATGGCAATATGGGGCTTAAACAAAAGGTATTTAAATATAGAATTCGAATCTGATATCCAAATATGGGACCAAATGTTTGGGGGGGCTACCTCTCCCCAAAAACATCCCCCAATAGGACAAATTTACGACCATAGCAATATGGGGCTCAAATGAAAGGTCTTCGGGAATATAGCATGAATTTGATATCAATATTCGGGAAAAGTGTCTATGGGGCTACCCCACTCCCACAACACCACCCAAATAGGAAATATTTGCTGACTGTTGCAATATGAGGCTCAAATAAGAGTTTTTAGAGTAGAGCACGAATCCGATAATTATTTTCCAGGCCAACTCACTGGGTAGCCGGCTATCCCCCAAAACACCCTCCAAGCCGGTCATTTTTGCCGACTATGGAAATATGGGGCTCAAATGAAAGGTATTTGGGAGTAGACCACCTATCTGATATCAACATTAGGGACCAACTATTTAGAGGACGTCCAACCACCATAACAACCCCCAAATAGGACGTAATTGCTCACTAAGACAATTTGGATCTTAAAGAGAGTGGAACTAAATATTTATAGTTTTTAGAGCCAATACCCCAAAGCGGACATATTTGCAGACTTTTAGAATAAGGAGATTAAATGAGGTTAGAAAACGAAGTTGATATCCAATTTTGAGGCCAATGGCAATATGGGGTTCAAATAAATGATATATAGTTATATGAGAATAGAGCACGTTGCTGATATACTTTTCGGGCTTAGTGTTTGGGGGACCACCGCAATCACCAAAATACCCCTAAATCGGGCATATTTACCGATCATGCCATTGTGAAGCTTAAATAAAAGGTATTTGGGGGGTAGAGCAAGAATTGATAACAACTTTCGGGACCAATTTTCGGGGGGTCTATTTGGGAGTAGAATACGAATTTGATATCCAAATGTACGACCATGTATTTAGGGCATCACCCCTTCCCCAAACAGGACTTATTTACTGACCATGAAAATATGGGGGTTAAATAAAAGGTATTTAAATATAGAATTCGAATCTGATATCCAAATATGGGACCAAGTGTTTGGGGGGCTATCTCTCCCCAAAAACATCCCCCAAGAGGACAAATTTTCGACCATGGCAATACGTGGCTCAAATGAAAGGTATTTAAGATTAGTAAACGAATTTGATAACCTATTTTGTGGCCATGTGTTTGGGGGACGCCTGATTGTGTAAACTCCCCTAAACCAATGGCAATATGGGGTTTAAATAAATGGTATTTGAAAGAACAGCACGATGCTGAAGTGCTTGGGGGAGGACCTCACCCCCGAAAACACACCATTAAATATTATGAGAATATCAGGCTGTAATAAAGTATTTTATGAATAGAGTACACCCTGCATCCAAACTTCAATTCGTAGACCAATAAAGCAGATAAAAGCACTTATATTGTTAAACTGTTAATCAAGCGATACACTATTTTCGTAGCATGGTATTTCACTAAAAGCTCTTTAATTGTCGAAAATAAATATTACAAGAAAAACTTTGTTCCATATAAAGTAAAAGAAGGCGCAGCGGAGCGGGCCCGTGTCAGCTAGTTATATATATTTTTAACTGGAGACTGGAGATATGTTTGATCGTCGTGCCCATAAATTTGTCCGTCCGTCTGTCTGTCGAAAGCACGGTTTCTTTGGAAGGAGTAAAGCTAGGCGCCTGATTTTTGCAATTTTGCAGAAATGCATCTTATTAGTGTAAATCTGTTAGGATTGTGAATAGGCCAAATCGGTCCATATTTTAATATAGCTGTCATATAAACCGATCTTGAGTCTTGAGTTCTTGAGCTTCTAGAGGGCGCAGTTCTTATCCGATTGCGCTGATATTTTGCACAAATCGTTTTGGTATAATTTCCTACATCTGTTACAAGTACGGTCTAAATAGGTTGATATTCTCATATAGCTGCCATATAAACGGATCTCCCAACTTGACTTTCTAAACATCTGGAAGACGCAATTATTACTCGATTTGTCTGAAATTTTGTAGGTAGTGTTTTTTTATGACTTCTAACAGTGATGAAAAGTACGGCCCATATCGGTCAATAACTTGATATAGCTCATATATATTTGAAAAATTCACTCAAGAAACTTGAAAAATGCGATCCATTGTGGAGGGTATATAACATACGGTCCAGCCGAACGCTTTTACTTCTTTTTCAATATTTTTGGCCGGAAAATTTTATTTTCTAATGGCAAAATAATGTATTGGGTTGCCTAAAAAGTAATTGCGGATTTTTTAAAAGAAAGTAAATGCATTTTTAATAAAACTTAGAATAAACTTTAATCAAATATACTTTTTAAAGCAAGCTAAAAGTAACAGCTGATAACTGACAGAAGAAAGAATGCAATTACAGAGTCACAAGCTGTGAAAAAATTTGTCAACGCCGACTATATGAAAAATCCGCAATTACTTTTTGGGCAACCCAATAGCATTATGCCAGAGTTGTATGTGAGTTGTGTTAGGGCTGTATTTTTAATTTGGGCCAGATCGGTCCATATTCGGATATAGCTGCCATATAGACAGATCTCTCGATTTAAGAGCTTGGGAATATAAAAGGGGCAGTGCTTTTCGACATTTTCGGTCTATTTTTGGATATAGCTGCTATGGGTGCATTAATAATGCAGTTTCAACCGGATTATGACGAAATGTGGTTTACATATATACCCTAGGGGGGTATCTAAAGATCGGACCGGCCGGAATGAGGTGGATCATAGTTACGATGAATCTTTTGCGCTATCAAAAGATGATTAATAATTGTTTATGATCAGCGTTAAATGGTATTGATCTGGGCAATGTTTAATTTCGATAAGACGTCGCTACGTGCCACACAACCTACGAAACTATTGCTATTTTACACGTAAAGTTTCCGGTTCTCGTTATCTCTGAGAGATCTTGCTATATAAAATTTTACGAATTCATCCCTTGAGGTTGATCGATGGTTTATAATTACGGAATTTATGGTGAAATAATCCTTGAGAAGCTTCAAACCATTTAAGTCACCCGGACCTGATAGAATATTTCCGGCGCTACTACAGAAAGAGGCAGACTATCTGGCGCCTCGTCTGGCCAAAATTTTCACTGCATGCCTGATACTTGCATATACTCCGAAAGCCAGGCAAGAGGCAAGGGTGGTGTTTATACCCAAGCCCGGCAAGGCAAGTTATGGGACACCAAAGGCCATAATAAAGAGTATGACATCCAGCGAACTGCTCAAATACAAACAGCATGCCTATGTCAAGGGTAGGTCGGTGGAGACTGCCCTGCGCGAGGTTGTGCATAAAATAGAAGAATCCTTCGATGCCAAAACGTACACACTGGCGGTAAGCATTGACATCGAGGGGGCTTGTAATAATGTGTGGACCGACATATTGATCCAATCCTTAGGCCAGTTCCGGGTGGACCCGGTATTTAGAGACTGGATAAACCATATGCTAAGAAACAGGTGGATAAATTGTGTGTCCCATGGCATAAATATAAGGGAGAAAGTGGCACAGGGTACGCCACAGGGGGGCATTTTATCGCCACTCCTAAATGACCTATTACGTATGCTGACTGAGGGGGGATTTAAACCCGTCTGCTACGCAGACTATGTTATAATACTTCAAAGTGGTAAGTATCCGAACGAGCTATGCAGAAGGGCCGCAAGGGTCTTGCATATGGCATATGACTGTGCTAGACCCAGAGGTCTCAATGTTAACCCAGAGAAGACGGAAATATGCCTGTTCACGAGGAAGACGAAGGTGGGCCAATTTAACGCACCACGTTTCCTCAGTAAGACGATTTCGGCTTTCGCGTCTAACAGATACCGGCACATAGGTGGAGACACAGTACCAGACATGAACCAACTTAGAAGAGTGGTATTGAAAACAATTAAAGATTTTGTAAGTAGCACGGAATTCCTAACTTAAAATGTTCTTTTTAAAGATTACTTTATAGTTTTTAGAGCGCACAACAAGCCAATTACTAGCTTAGATGTATGTCCAAAGTGGCATGGGGCGGATTAATATCTGCACCCTCTTTTCAACCTAACCTAAGACGATTTCGATATCTGACAAGGTTCAATACTTAGAAGTAATCTTGGACAGAAAACTGAATTGGAAGTGTCACATTCGGGAGCGTACTGAGAAGGCTCACAGATGTTGGGCACTATGGATGATGGGCCGTAGACTTGAAATGGGGCCTGAATCCAAGGATAGTCTGCTGGCTCAATAGGAGCGTGATTAGACCAATACTTACTTACGGCTCAGTAGTTTGGTGGACTGCTATGGAGAATAAAGCAAAATATGGACCATACAACAGGTTCAGAGAACATGTTGTCTTGGCATAGCTGGAGCGATGAGGACCACGCCCACTTGGGCACTGGAGATTATTCTAGATATCCGACACTTTGATATACAGATTAGGTGTGAGGCAGCCACTGCGGCTATGAGACTAAATGCGATGGGAGAATGGATTGAGGATGGGAGCAGCTCATACCATCGCGGTATAATCGAGGCGACGATAGGAAACCCGGAAGGAAGGGAAGAGATTTCCGATCGGATACCTAAGATGAACCTTAAAGTCGAGTGCGAGGTACTGCTGCCATCGGCACAGTCTTCGATTGACGGAAACCTTGAATTGCCATCTGGAAGATCATGTTACACGGATGGATCAAAGCTAGAGGACAGAGTGGACCTAGGGGTTTACATTGAGAACCCAGAGACTGAGATCTGTTTTAGACTGCCTGACCATAATACGGTCCTGCAGACAGAAATCCGGGCGATCACGGAATGTGTGAAGTGGTGTGTTGCTTACGCAAGGACGTCGAGTTTGAACATCTTTACCGACAGTAAAATTGCCATAAGTGCAATAACAACCCGGACGGTAAGGTCACGAACAGTCTAACAGTGTAAGAAGGAGATTAAGCTTCCCAGAGGATGGCAAAATCCGCATCGTTTGGGTGCCGGGCCATAACGGAATAAGGGGGAATGAAAGGGCAGACGATTTGGCGGTGAAGGCCAGAGGACTACCGTCATTAAACTTGGTTAACTCGAAGCCTTTCGGGTCGACGCAGTCCGAGTTAAGAGAGTAGGCGACGAATGCACATGCAACTTTGTGGAACAGCGAAACAGTCAATAGGACGGCGAAAATCCTATGGGGGGATCCAGATGGTGAGAAGACGAGGCTATTGTTGAAAGGAAGCAATAAGGCGGTCAGTATAACTATTGGTATCATAACGGTACACATGGGACTACGAGCTCACTTATGTGTAATCGGTGCGGCTGGTGATAGCATGTGTAGGGCATGCTGGGAATATGATGAGACGTTGAAGCATTTCCTTTGTCATACCCCGGCTTTCACGTCTAACAGATACCGGCACTTAGGTGGAGACACAACACTAGACATGAACCAACTCAGGGGAGTGGTATTGAAAACAATTAAAGATTTTGTTAGTAGCACGGGATTCCTTATTTAAAATTTTCTTTTTAGAAGTTACTAAATAGTTTTTACATCGCACAACAAGCCGATTACTGGCTTAGGTGTATGTCCATAGTTGCATAGGGCGCATTAATATCTGCACCCTCTTTTCAAACTTACCTAACCTAACCTCCTTTGAGGTCACCTGAAAGATAAGTTGTGCGCCAAAAAACGCATCGTTGGTTCAGAACCTCAAAGGTCAAATCGAGATATCGGTCTATATGGCAGATCTGGACGGATCTGCGTCAAATTTAAAAAGGATATCGAAGGGCCTAACACAACTCACCGTCCCAAATTTCGGCGTCATCGGACAATAAACGTTAAATCGAGAGATCGGGCTATATAGCAGCTATATCCAAATCTGGACCGATCTGTACCATATTGCAGAAGTATGTCAAGGGTCATAGCTTAACTCACTGTCCCAAATTTCGGCGACATCAGGCAATAAATGCGCCTTTCATGGGCCCAAAACCTTAAATCCAGAGTTCGGTCTATATGGCAGCTATATCCAAATCTGAACCGACCCGGGTCAAATTGAGGAAAAATGTCGAAGGGCGAAGACAACTCACTGTCCCAAATTTCAGCAAAATCGGATAATAAATGTGGCTTTTATGGGCCTAAGACCCTAAACCGGAGGATCGGTCTATATGGCAGCTATATCCAAATCTAAACCGATCTGGACCAAATTAAAGCAACATGTCAAAGGGCCTAAGACAACTCACTGTCCCGAATTTCAGCGAAATCGGACAATAAATGTGGCTTTTATAGGCCTAACACCATAAATCGTAGGATCGGTCTATATGGCAGCTATATCCAAATCTGGACCGATCTGAGCCAAATTGACGAAGGGTGTCGATGGGCCTTACACAATTCACTGTCCCGAATTTCATCAAAATCGGATAATAAATGTGGCTGTTGTGGGCCTAAGACCCTAAACCGGAGGATCGGTCTATATGGTCAAATTTCAGCGAAAACGGATAATAAATGTGGCTTTTTTGGGACTAAGACCCTAAATCGGCGGATCGGTCTATATGGGGGCTATATCAAGATATAGTCCGATATAGCCCATCTTCGAACTTAACCTGCTTATGAACAAAAAAAAGAATCTGTGCAAAATTTCAGCTCAATTTCTCTATTTTTAAAGGCTGTCGCATGATTTCAACAGACAGACGGACAGACGGACGGACATGTCTAGTTCGTCTTAGATTTTTACGCTGATCAAGAATATATATACTTTATAGGGTCGGAAATGGATATTTCGATGTGTTGCAAACGGAATGACAAAATGAATATACCCCCATCCTTCGGTGGTGGGTATAAAAAAAGAAAAATTTACCAAAACGAAAGTTGTTTTAATGCATATATTAATGGCGGTACTTATGTGAATTATATTGTATTTACAGATTTAATTTCTTTTGAGACTCATAGTTAAATTTGATGTTGGATATTTCTTCCATTGACACTATGCCCCTAAAGTAGAATATTGTTGGAGATTTTGGTTAAATTCGAACATATGCTAGAATAACACTTAAAGGTGTTAGCAAAACAATTTTCGAATGAAATTTGCAAATTTATATTTTAATTTCCTTTAAAAGTTTTATATCTACATGTATAGTTTATTTTAAAACTTGTAGTGAAATTTGATGGAAAATATTTCTTCCTGTGAGACCATTTCTCAAAAATTAAGTTTCATGTTACTTTTATGCACAAATTTGTAAATATTAAGACAGAAATCCAATCGAAAAAAGTTTTTTTTCGAAATTGTTAATGAGGTTTTCACGCTTAGTATTGTATCATATATATATATATATATATATATATATATATAGATTTTTGTTGTTCAGTGACTAATAATCAAAATAATAATAGTAAGAAACATTTTTGTCTTTGACATCATCCTCCTAAAATGAAGTTTTGTTGACGTCTGGTGTAGAATGGTAAACTATCGATAATCACAAAACTCGATTTTTCGGTAGTTTTAATAATAAGTACCGATAGTATCTATACTATCTTTAATTTCCCATAACCTATATTTCAAATGAAAATGAGAAGTAAAAAGCAGGATATCGATTTATATAGAAGCAATATCAACAGACAGACCAAATAAAACCAAGGTTAATAAAGTCAGTTGGAAGTCAAAAGAGAAATCTGTGTAAAAAATGTTAGTCTAATCAGATGAAAATTGCGCCCTCTATGGGCGCAATGTATTTTAAAGGATACATTCAGTATCGGATTGCCTTTTTAGTTTTGCAAAAAATTTAACTTTTGCGATAGTATCCATCGGGAAAATATCAATCGATATTCAGTCAAAAAATTAAATATCGATAGTATCTATAGTGCCAGCGATATTTTGCCAGCTCTAGTCTGGCACTAATTTTGAAAAAGTATTACTTTAGCCCTAAAATGTAAAATCACTTATGTACAATTTTAGTGATTACTGGCGTTAAGTTTTGGGTTTAGATGTAAATAGAGACCTATAGTATAATTTTATGGCGAAAATTTTTGTAGAAAATTTTGACTAGCCACAAGTTTATTTAAAATGAGTTTTAATGCTTTTTCAAAAAAAGGACCGTAAAGACCCCTTTAGTGAGACGATTGAGGGTTCAAATGTTCCACAAAAATATTTCTCACAGTCTCGCCAGTAATATAAACACTATACACCTAAAATGAAAGGGCTACGAGTAATTAAAAACCTAATGTTTAGAAAAAACATCCTGGAAGGGGGAATTTTTCCCCATCTTGTTTGGTTACTTTTCGATGTAAACTTTCAAAACGGCGATACACGTGCCTTCCCGTTATGCCTCCTCTCTCATAACCTTTGCGATTTTTATACCCTCCACCATAGGATAAGTGTATACGAATTTCGTCATTCTGTTTGTAACACCTCGAAATATACAAATACTTATTTTGATATAGCTGACATATAAACCGATTTGGGGTTTTGACTTCTTAAGCCTTTAGAGGGCGCATTGGCTGAAATACTGAATGACTTGTTTTGTTATGACTTCCAACAACTGTATTAAGAATGGTTCAAATCGGTCCATAACCTGATATAGCTACCATATAAACCGATCTGGGGTTTTAACTTCTTGAGCCTCTAGAGGACGCAATTAAAGGGTGATTTTTTTGAGGTTAGGATTTTCATGCATTAGTATTTGACAGATCACGTGGGATTTCAGACATGGTGTCAAAGAGAAAGATGCTTTGGCATTTCATCATGAATAGACTTACTAACGAGCAACGCTTGCAAATCATTGAATTTTATTACCAAAATCAGTGTTCGGTTCGAAATGTGTTCAAATTTTGACAAATTTTGTTCAGCGATGAGGCTCATTTCTGGTTGAATGGCTACGTAAATAAGCAAAATTTCCGCATTTGGAGTGAAGAGCAACCAGAAGCCGTTCAAGAACTGCCCATGCATCCCGAAAAATGCACTGTTTGGTGTGGTTTGTACGCCGGTGGAATCATTGGACCGTATTTTTTCAAAGATGCTGTTGGACGCAACGTTACGGTGAATGAACACATTTCGAACCGAACACTGATTTTGGTAATAAAATTCAATGATTTGCAAGCGTTGCTCGTTAGTAAGTCTATTCATGATGAAATGTCAAAGCATACTGAGCATCTTTCTCTTTGACACCATGTCTGAAATCCCACGTGATCTGTCAAATACTAATGCATGAAAAACCTAACCTCAAAAAAATCACCCTTTACTATCCGATTTGGCTGAAATTTTAGATGAGGTGTTTTGTTATGACTTTCAACAACTGTGCTAAGAATAGTTCAAATCGGTCCATAACCTGATATAGCTTCCATATTGTCTTCTTGAGCCACTAGAGGGCGCAATTATTATCCGATTTAGCTGAAATATTGTACAACGGCTTCTCTCATGACCTTTAAAATACGTGTCGAAAATGGCATGAATCGGTTAATAGCCTAATGCAGCTCCCCTATAAACCGTTCTACCTTATTTACTTCTTCAGCCCCTATAGTGCGCAAATCGTACTATTGGGTTGCCCAAAAAGTAATTGCGGATTTTTTAAAGAAAGTAAATGCATCTTTAATAAAACTTAGAATGAACTTTAATCAAATATACTTTTTTTACACTTTTTTTCTAAAGCAAGCTAAAAGTAGCAGCTGATAACTGACAGAAGAAAGAATGCAATTACAGAGTCACAAGCTGTGAAAAAAATTGTCAACGCCGACTATATGAAAAATCCTCAATTACTTTTTGGGCTACCCAATAGATTTGGATAAAATTTTCCACAATAACTTCTACTATGGTCTCCAATACTCAGTTGAACCATAACTTGTCTGAAATGAACCATAACTTGTTTTGCTTTAAAGTTACTGATATTAACAAATGTTGGTAATATCGATAGTTTGCCAGCTCTAGCACTGGCAGCATCAACCGCTGGACGATCTCCGTGCTAAGAACGAAAGAGTTTTGCAAAAAATTTTTGTGTTTGTTGTTGGTGGCATCGTTGGATAAGTAGGATTTGAATAATGATATTAAGATTTAATTTTTATACTCTACACCACCACTGTGGTACAGGGTATTATAACTTTGTGCATTTGTTTGCAACGCTAAGAAGGAGAAGAGCTAGACTCATCTATTAAGCTATGTCCGCTTTTATTTTCCGATTGTCACGAAATTTTGTACATACCATTTTTTTGGCCCGAGGACGAACACTATAGATTTTGAACAAAATCTTTTCAGATTTAGATATAGCTTCCATATATATCTTACATACAATCCCAACCAGCCTACACCCATAAGAAGTATTTGTGAAAATTTCAAGCGGCTAGATTTACTCCTTCGAAAGTTTGCGTGCTTTCGACACAAACGGACGGACGGATATGGCGGATATATGAAATTTCATGACGATCAAGAATATATATTATTTATGGGTTCTGAGTTGAATATATCGAGGAGTTACAAACAGAATGACAAAATTAGTATACCCCCATCCTATGGTGGAGTGTGCAATAAAACTATGTCCGACCATCTGAGCAAGTGCTCAACAAACAAGGAATCTTACTACAGTTTGTGGAAAGCTACTAAAGAAAACAATCATTCATCAAAACACAATCAAATACCTCTTAAAAGAGTGACGGGTTCTGGACAAGAACTCCTCAACATAATGTCGAAATATTTGCCATACATTTCCAATGAACTTTTCAGCCAATAGAAAGAAACAACGACAATGATGATTTGACGGAAAGTGACAAAGTAAAGGCGTGCTAAGTTCGGCCATGCCGAATCTTATATACCCGCCACCATGGATCGCATTTGTCGAGTTCTTTGCCCGATATCTCTTTTAAGGCAAACAAAGGATAATGGATAAGAAATGCTAAGCTAGCTAAGTAGAGCGGTTTATATGGGAGCTAAATCAGGCTATGAACCCATTTAGACCATACTAAGCATAGTGGTTGCAAGACAAAACACTTTATGAAAATTTCAGCCAAATTGGATGAGAATTGCGCCCATTAGAGGTTCAAGAAGTCAGAGAGACTTCAGATGAACTTTCGAAAGACAGACGGACGGGCATGGCCAGGTCGACTTAAAATGTCATGACAATCAATAAGGCGATAAAGTGACTTAGACGCATATTTCGAGGTTTTACAAACGGAATGACGAAATTAGTATACCTTATTGTTATGGTGGAGGGTATAATTACCAACCACCATGGATTCTGCTTAAAATGAACCGTTATTAACAGAGTTTGTATTTGAACTATTTTAGTCTTAAGAAGTCATATGGGGTTATCGGTGCTTAGGGCCTACCATATTAATCCATTTGGATAAAACTTGGCATTGATTTCTAAGGGCTGAAGAAATACTTGACGTGGTGTTTGGAAGTCTTAACTCAAGTCTTTGTTCCCAATTTCAGCCAAATTGGATAAAAGTTGAGGCTTCTAGAGGCTCAAAAATTCAAATCTAGTGATCGGATTATATGGGGGCTATATCGAAATCTGAACCGATATGGCCCTAGAAGAATCTGTGCTAAATTTCAAACGGTTAGCTTTCCACGTTCGACCGCTATCGTAATTTCGACAGACGGACGGATATATCTTGATCGACCTAGAATATCGACACGATCCAGAATAGATATACCTTATGGGGTCCCAGATCAATATTTCGAGGTGGTACAAACGGAGTGACAAGATTAGTATACCCCATCCTATAGTAGTGGGTATAAAAAAGTATTAAACTGCATTTATTAATGCGAAAAACTGACAGCAACTATTAACAAATGTCAAAAGGGAGAACAATAATTAAATTAGATCTTAAAACATGCAATTATTTTTTGGTGTATAAATATAATTTTCATAATATAAAAAATTTTTAATAACAAATTTGTGGATCCTTTTTTCTATTTTGTCACTGAAGACAAACTTGCGGAACTTAGGAATATTGTCACTAACGATTATATGGGGGATACTGTCATCCATATATTCATTGATGATATGTTCGATCACAATGGCGTTTAAAATGCCAAGCAAGATGTTTAGTAGCTGTCGGCTTTATGTCTGTAACTATTTAATATGGTCATACACCCTTTTTTTAAGTTGTCTTGACGACGCGGCCTGCTGGATTGTATGGGTACACAATAATGTGCAGCAGAGTGTTGGTATTTGCCCAATATTGTTTTAAAGCCATATGGATGGGTCAACGACAAGCAGTGGTCGCTTCCATTGGCCAAAATTCAAAAATGAAAGTTTAATATTTGTTACAAAATATGTAAACATTATCACCGAACATGTTAAGCTTTCCCAAAGTATAAATGTTATAGATTCATTGTAGCGGTACTCTGGAAAAATAGCACAAAAAGTGAGAAGATGTAATTAGACGGTTTCAGATGTGAGTTCATAGCGAAAGTAAAAAAAAAACAAAATATTGATAATAAGTAAGAGAGTGCTAAGTTCGACCGGGCCGAATGTTATATACCCACCATGGATCGCATATTTCGAGTTCTTTGTGCGGATCTCTTTTTAGGCAAACAAAGAATAATGGATAAGAATTTGTATGTTATTGGAGCTATATCAAGTTATAGTCCGATTCGGACCATAAATGAATTGAATGTTAAAGACCATAGTAGTAGTCATTGGGTAATATTTCAGCCCATTCGGATAAGAATTGCGCCTTATAGGGGCTCAGGTAGCATAATCTGGAGATCGGTTTCTATGGGAGCTGCATTAGGCTATAGATCGATTAGGACCATATTGGACACGTATGTTGAAGGTCACGGGAGAAGCCATTATACTAAATTTCAGCCAATGAGAATGGCGCCCTCTAGAGGCTTAAGAAGTTAAGTTGTTCTCGCCTCATATAGCTGCCTTGGCGCCTGTAGTAATGCTTCAAGCGTACTCCTAGTCGTCAGACTAATTAATGAGGAAGATACCAATAAACCAGAGGAATGCACAGTTCGTCCCCAGCGTTTAAGTAAGGGTGGTGTTTCCGACTCAGATTCAGACAGCGACAATGTCAATGAAACAGTCATCGCAGCCGAATCGAGAGATGAGGGCAGCGATATGACGGCAGAATTGAGCGATCGCCTTGCTAAGCTCACAAGCAGACCGAGAAAGCGATCCGGTGCACGACAAAAGAGACAGAGGAGTATGTACCGGCAGCGCAAACGGGCGAAAGTGCAGGATGCTGGAAGGGATAGAACTGACATTCCATGCACTTCTACGGAAGCTGGAAAAAGAATAAGATCTCCCGAAGAGCATAACACTGCTAAAATGCTGACGAAGAAAAAGATCTCCTTTCGCTTTCAAGTAATCTGGGAAAACCAAGCCAGCCATCCCGCAATGGAGACTTCAGATAGTGTCCTGCGGAGGTAGACAAAGTCGGAACAGGAACGGAGGAAGCCCGCACGGCCCCTGAGTCTTTATGGAGGACTGTGACTTCCAAAAGGAGTCCACAGCCATCACGGAAGCGGAAGATGGTCGCTGAGAATGGTAAGGAGCCGCCCTCTTACGCCAGAGTGGCAAGGAAGCACAACAGAGATGAGCTGACTTATGCAGTCACCAATATCGGCTGTGCATCCGGTAGGATTCCACCAGATCATCCGTCCTAAGTGGGGGATCTGGGTAACGAGAGATTTTCGAACTTGTGTGGAACTCTGTAGAGGGTCCATCCATACAAATGATGAGCTGCGAGTATAGAGGGGACATCTTTACGCTGCGTTTTGTGTCGACGGTTTGTATTGATACCGTCAAACAGGTAGTCGGAGGTATCCACGCTCCCTGGGAGGGCCCAAAACTCGATCGGGTAAGAAAGATGGGCATCCCTCATCTCACAAAGGCGACGATCTTCATCAAGGGATGGAGCAGTAAAATTGCGACAGAACGCTTGTTGGGATTCTTGGGCAAACAAAACGAAGGTTTGGTCGCAGAGAAGTGGGAGGTCTTCCACAGGGAGGAGAAGGAAGGAAATCTCCGTGACAAGTTTGGCTAAGTCTAAGCGCATGGCATACTACATGGGCCCGTAGTATGCCATGCGCTTAGACCCGTCTTTTTCAAGATAGGGAAGAAAAGGATATGGACAAAATCCTCATATTGAGCCATCAGGCGGTGCAGTGACGGGACACTCAATAACGCCTAACGGTCAATATTGGGAAGACTAGGATAAGCAAAGATCCTAATACTTAAACATCAAGCAGTGCAGGGGCGAGAGACCTAACACAGCCTAACAAATAAGTACCCGACGACGGAACCATCACCGATTTTCTCGAGATTAGGAAGACTAGGATAGATAAAGATCCTAATGCTGAAACGTCAAGCAGTGAGGTGAACTCAATGCCGCCTAATGCACAGGGACACACTCTGACCATGATGAGACCACGACCTATTTCCAAGAAGCCCATTTACTCAAATTTCGGAAGACTAGGATAGGCATAGATCCTAATATTAAAACATCCGGTAGTGCAGGGAAACTCAATGCAGCTTAAGGAAAAGGGAGCCGACGATAAGACCATAATTCACTCCCATCTAATGGAGGTAATCCAGATAAACCTCCACTGAAGCGAGACTGCTACACACGCTCTGATGGAGAAAATCAACAAGGCATGGTTCCATATTGCCTTAACTCGGGAGCCATGAACGACCCGGAACAAAGTTTTTGGACTAAAACATATCAACTACCAATTATTCAATGCTAACACTTGTACTCGGCCGAGGACCTGCGTTATTTGTCATAAAAATTTAAATTATATATTTTCCAGTGAGTTGTCAACGTCGGATTCAACAGTAATAAGACAAGGAGACAGTGGAGCATATCCGACATCACTTTATCTGCCTTTCAACTTTTCGATACCGCTACTTACGTCGGAGCTGCAACGGCTCATGACAGAGGTACTAAAAGGGTGCGATGCGACCTAGCCACATTTAGTGGGGTACTAGCAACACTAATAAGTGGGTCCAAGCCCTGGCAGAGCTCTTGAATACTAACGACCTAATAACACTTAATATTGATAATACCGCTCCTTTGTTAATAGGATTAGGTGGGAGGTATTAGATGTGACGATATGTTCGGAAAATTTAATCGAAAATTGTAGGGCCTTGATGGAACACTCTTTCTCTGACCATCGCTACATTAGGTTTAGAATAGCACGGCCAGCGCCGAATCCGATAAGCTTCCGGAATAAGTTGAAAATCAATTGGACAAAGTTCAGAAGGCTACTCAGAAGAAGAGTTGGGCAAGATAATTTAGGTTGTCCAAACATAGAAGACATTGAACAAAATGCCAACAGGATTACGACTGCACTGGTGGGATCCTTCGAAGATAGTTGTCGTCTTCGGGAAAGGAAATCAGCATAAGAAAAACCCAGGATGACTAGGGAGATTCGCAATATAGGAAAATAGATCCACAGACTTTTTAACAGAGCACGTCTTAAAAAACCGAAAGTATATTGGGATGTGTATTACACACGGCTCAAGGAATACAATTAAATTACCAGAGCGGCAAAACGTGCCTGGAAGCTTTTCTGCGAACAGGTCAATAGCGTTAATGACCCCGCCAAAATAAAGAAGTTTCTGTCTGTCTGTATAAGCCATGTCCAAACTGAAACATAAATAGACGACATGGGAGTGAGAACTGAGACAACGGACGATAGTTGAGGCTTTTGATGGAAACGCATTTTCCACAGGATGCGACGGGACTCACGGAGACCCCGGAATCTTGGAATAATGATGTTGATCGAAGCTATATCATTACAGAATTGATGATGAAGAAATTCTTGAAGAGCTTCAAACCATTTACGTCCCCCAGACTTGATGAAATATTTCCGGCGTTACTACAGAAGGACTATCTATCTAGCGCCTTATCTGGCCAATGTTTTCAATGCGTGCCTTGGACATGCATATACTCCAAAAAGTCTGGCTGGAAGCAAGGATGGTATTTATATCCAAGCCCGGCAAGGCAAGTTATGCGACACCAAAGGCCAACAAACCCATAAGTCTTACGTCATTTTCACTCAAACCCATGCAACGTATTGTGAAAACCATGATAAAGAGTAGGACATCCCGCGAACTGCTCAAATGCAAACAGCATGCCTATGTCAAGAGAAGGTAGGTGGAGACTGCCCTGCACGAGGTTGTGCATAAAATAGAAGTGTCCTTCGATCCCAAGACGTACATACTGGCGGTATGCACTGACATCGAGGGGGCTTTTAACAATGTTCGGACCGACACACTGATCCAATCCTTGGACCAGTCTCGGGTGGACTCGTGGATAAATTGTGTGTTCTATGACTAGAGATGGGTTTCTACCGGGTATTTATTGGGTAAATACCCTATAAATACCTTTTTTGGGTATTTATAAGTGTGCAGATATCTTGGGTATAAACACATTTTCCAACAAATTTGTATAAAATTTGTATAAAAACCTTACCGTCTGATCTCATAAAATCGATATGATATGATATGATATGATATGATATGATATGATATGATATGATATGATATGATATGATATGATATGATATGATATGATATGATATGATATGATATGATATGATATGATATGATATGATATGATATGATATGATATGATATGATATGATATGATATGATATGATATGATATGATATGATATGATATGATATGATATGATATGATATGATATGATATGATATGATATGATATGATATGATATGATATGATATGATATGATATGATATGATATGATATGATATGATATGATATGATATGATATGATATGATATGATATGATATGATATGATATGATATGATATGATATGATATGATATGATATGATATGATATGATATGATATGATATGATATGATATGATATGATATGATATGATATGATATGATATGATATGATATGATATGATATGATATGATATGATATGATATGATATGATATGATATGATATGATATGATATGATATGATATGATATGATATGATATGATATGATATGATATGATATGATATGATATGATATGATATGATATGATATGATATGATATGATATGATATGATATGATATGATATGATATGATATGATATGATATGATATGATATGATATGATATGATATGATATGATATGATATGATATGATATGATATGATATGATATGATATGATATGATATGATATGATATGATATGATATGATATGATATGATATGATATTATATGATATGATATGATATGATATGATATGATATGATATGATATGATATGATATAATATAATATGATATGATATGATATAATATGATATGATATGATATAATATGATATGATATGATATGATACGATATGGTATGATATGGCTCAGAAATTCAAATTCGGCGATCCGTTTATGTCGCAGCTATTTCAGGTTATGAATCGCTCATACTTGGCACAGTTGGTGGAAGTCATATGCAATATTTCAGCCAAATTAGAAAAGAATTGCGCTATATCAGGATATGGTCTTAATTAAACCACACTAAACACAGTTGTTGGAAGTTATAGAAAATCGATATGTCCAAAATTTTAGCCAAATCTATAAGAATGGCTCTAATCGGGAGATCGGCTTATATGGCAGATATATCAGGCTATGGACAGATTTAGGTCATATAGGCACAGTTGGCAAGTCATACACTTCGTGCAAAATTTCAGCCAAATCGGAAAAGAATTGCGCCTTCTAGAAGCTCAAGAATTCAAGAGCCCAGATCGGTTTATATGCCAGCTATATCAAAACATGAACCGATTTGGCCCGTTCACAACCCCAACTGACCTTAACTAAATAGAAGATTAGTGCAAAATTTCAAACACCTAGTTACTTTTTCGAAAGTTTACGTACTTTCGACAGACAGAGGGACTGACGCACGGACAAGGGTAGATCGACTGAAAATGTCATGGCGATCAAGAATATATATGCTTTACTAGCCGAACCGGGCCCGCTCCGCTGCGCCTTCTTTAACTCTCTAATATCTTCATAGGGTGGGAACACTTCGCTCTGTTTGCGGATATCGAATTCGTGCCATTGTAGCTTATGACGCGTTAGAATCCTGGCGAGAACATCGGACAAAGCGGTGTTTATTCTCCCTTAATGTTGGCGATATTTGAGAGGTACAATGCCATGCATGGTCATTTAAAAAAATTTCCCCAAAAGGTGTCGTACTGCGGAACGCCGTTCGGACTCGGCTATTAAAAAAAGGTCCCTTATCATTGAGAAAACTTGAATCGGAAACCACTCATTGATGTGAGAGAATTTGCCCCTTCTTGATTCCTGGTGGTAATGTTCTTCCTTAGGGTAATGTTCTCATTAGTGGAGGGATGGTACCTCAGACATTTCGACTCAAATATGAGTTCGGTACACTAAATTTGAACATTTCTGCATAATTGTAGTTGAAAATGTATTCCAAGTTTCCTATGGATTTTTCTACACTCAAATGCCTCTTATTTAAACCCCACATTGCAATGGTCAGTAAAAGTCCTTCTGGGGGACAGACACTTAGTCCCAAAAGTGAAAGTCAATTTCGTGCTCTATTTCCAATGATCTTTCACTTAAGATCTATATTGCCATGGTCGGTAAATATGTCCGATTTGTGGGGTTTTATAGTGGTGAGGTGACTCACGAAACACTTAGTTCCGCAAATTAGTTTTCTACTCTCAAATACCTTTAATTTGAGTCCCATATTGTAGTGGTTGGTCTATAAATCCGTTTGCCGGGTTTTGGGGGTGGGCGGCTCTCCTAGCCATCCCACCCCAGAATTTGATATCAAATTTTTTGCTTTTAGATCCTTCTTATATTTTAGTTTTCTTTATTCAAAGGGCCGATAGGTTGTCATAACAAAGATACATGCTGATGATTAATTTTTACCACTCTGCCCTCTCTCTATTGATGTTGGCATGTTTATAATTGGATCGACTAAATCCAATTGGATCAAAAAATTTCAGTTGAAGACTGCCAGATGACGCTAATTTAAATGTTAGTGCTACTCGCTTAGAGTGCATCATATGGTATGGTATTTAGTTGTCTATAAATAGTCATTCATAGACAAGTGACTACCTATTAAATAGTCATAATTTAGTCTTTTTTTATACACCAAAGGATGGGGGTATATTCATTTTGTCATTCTGTCATCGAAATATCCATTTCCGAACCTATAAAGTATATATTTTCTTGATCAGCGTAAAAATCTAAGACGATCTAGACATGTCCGTCCGTCTGTCTGTTAAAATCAAGCTACAGTCTTTAAAAATAGAGATATTGAGCTGAAATTTTTCACAAATTCTTTTTTTGTCCATAAGCAGGATAAGTTTGAAGATGGGCTATATCGGACTATATCTTGATATAGCCCCATATAGACCGATCCGCCGATTTAGGGTCTTAGGCCCATAAAAGCCACGTTTATTATCCTATTTTGTTGAAATTTGGGACAGTGAGTTGTGTTAGGCCATACGACTTCCTTCGTTAATTCGGCCTTGATCGGTACAGCTGCCATATAGCCCGATCCTCCGAGTTAGGGTTTTAGGCCCATAAAAAGCCACATTTATTATCCGATTTTGATGAAATTTGGGACAGTGAGTTGTCTTAGGCCCTTCGGCATCTTTCTTCAAGTTGGCCCTGATGGGTTCAGATTTGGATATAACTGCCATATAGACCGATTTCTCGATTTAAGGTTTTGGGCCCATAAAAGCCGCATTTATTGTCCGATGTCGCCGAAATTTGGGACAGTGAGTAAAGTTACGCACCTTGACATGCTACTGCAATATCGCACAGATCGGTCCAGATTTGGAAGCTGCCATATAGACCGGTATCTCAGTTTAAGGTTTTGTGTCCATAAAAGGCGCATTTATTGTCCGATGTCGCTGAAATTTGAGACAGTGAGTTTAGTTAGACCCTTCGACGTCCTTCTTCAAATTGGTCCAGATTTGGATATATCTGCCATATAGACTGATCTCTGAATTTAGGGTTTTGGGCCCATTAACGGCGTATTTATTGTCCGATTTCGCCGAAAAGTGTTTCCCAGCAACACGTCGTTTGGTCTCGTCTATCGGTGAGCTAAAAATGGTTGCAACCTTATCGTTAAGGTTTGCAACTCCTGCCTTCACGCTGCATTCGGGGGCTATGGCGGCCTACACATTAATTAAATCAGACAGTGTCCCGTTCGGTCATTATAATTGATCGACTGTTTTGGGATGAGGTGGTCCGTTAGATATATGAGCAGAATAATGATATCAGATTCGCAGTACACAACCTTATACCTTTAATTTATTCTCATATTGTCATGATTGGTGTATACAGCCTCCTAGGTTCTTGGACACAAAGTTTAATGTCATATTCGTAATCTGCTCTCAAATGCCTATCATTTGAGTCTCATCAAGCTATGATTGAGTAGTATTCCTATTTGGGGAACTTATCGGGGATAGGGCGACTATCAATTACTTGGACCTCATTTATGTCATATTCGTAGTCTACTCCCGAATAAGTTTCATTTGAGTCCTATATTGATATATACAAATATGTCTATTTGGAGCATTTTTTGGCTACCCCTTGGATACTTGAACCCAAGTTTTTATACCACATTCGCTTTCTACTCTCCAATATCGTTCATTTGATACTAATATTGTCCCTATCGGTCAACTTTTGATTTTGGGTGGCGTTTTTGTGGTAACGGGGGAGGATTTGCCCCCTTCCAACATCAACAAATTACATAGCCTATACCTCCTTCCTGACCATATTTGTAATCTATTCGCGAATACCTTTCATTCGAGATCCACATTGTCATTATTGTCCAATAAACCAATTTGGGGGGTTTTGGTGACGGGGCGGCCCCCCAATTACTTGGACTTAATTTTTAATATAGAAATCGTATTTGAATACCTTTCATTTAAGTCCCATATTATCCCAATCGGTCCACTTTTAGTTTCGGGTGGTACTTTTGGGGTAAGTAGGAGAGTCCGCCCCCCATGCGATATCAAAAACTTATTTAGCCTATTGCTCCTACCGGACCGTATTCGTAATCTACTCCCGAATACCTTTCATTCGATTCCCATTTTGTCATTATCGTTCAATAATCCTATATTTGAGGGGGGTTTTGGGATCGGGGCGGCCCCCCAATTACTTGGACCCAGTTTTTAATATGGAATTTGTACTCTACTTTTGAATACCTTTCATTTAAGTCCCAAAACTCCCGTTTTGGAGTCTATACGGAACAAACAAATTTACAAACCCACAAACAAACAAACATACACAAATTCATTTATATATACAATATATATATAGATGGGGTCTTAGACGAATATTTCGAGGGGCTACAAGCAGAATAAAGAAATAAGTATACCCCCATCCTATGGTGGAGGGTATACTTATAAGGGATTAAGCCTTAACCGGACTTATCGTCTCGATAAATTCAAACAGAATATACATTCATCTGTTTTTGTTTACCGATTGATGCGTAATAAAAGTTGTGTTCGTGTACTTATCCGCCAAAAATATGCAGGAGAGTAAGAAATTTCTGCTGAGTAAAAAAACCTTCAACAGAAAGTTTCAATCTCTCAAAAACTCTCCAAATGTTTTTCAGTCTCACGCTCTCTCTCTCTCTCTCTCTCTCTCTTACCTCTTAAACGAACGACTTTCAGTTAAAATATGAATAATACATAAATGATTCATTTGATAAATATTTTATGCCAATATTAGCATGAAAGCAAAATGAATCATTATAAATTTGTCGGTTTGAATTTGTTTTCATTTCATGGCTTCCCAAGATTTTGATAGTCTTTTCTGTATACACATCGTTCGGCATTTATATATTTGACTAAACTTTTAACCTGTCTTAGCATTAGTGGTATTAAAAAAAAAATTGGCGTTTTATTTATGGGCTACCATGTGTGATCCAGTTCCGATAAATTTACGGTATAAAATATGGAATTTTATTGTGTGAATCTATTAAAACGATTAATGCGATAACAGAAGGGAATTGATTGAATTATGCACGCAATTATTTCTACTCTGAAAGTGTTTCCAATAATGCCATACATTTTTTAGAGAGTTGATAAGATTTGTGTAATAAACAGCGACAAATTAAGAAACAGTAAAACAGACCTGGAGAGTTTTACTAACGTACATTGAAGGAATTCGAAATTTTGTTAAGAAATATCTGTCACATTTGGGCTCTATGACATTAAGAAGTTAATGTTTTTACTTAATCTTTAAAAGTAGAGGAATAATATTTATACACCATATTACTACTGCCTTCAACACGAAAAAATAAAATTGGCAACTCCCCGATGACGACTTCTGGATTCAAAACACGGTTTATGACTGGAACATGAAGACTACCAAATCTAGAATGAGATGTCAAACTACAACCTAGATACCCTCGGGTTAAGTAAAAGGGCTGCACATGCCGAATTGAATGAACCTTTGACAGTTGTGACAGCATGCCATTATCCTGTTAGGTCATGCCGTATAAAGTAACTAACAGACCACAGGCCATCACAACTGCATTCTACACTCTCAAATGCATGCAGCCAAGCCCAAGAGCGACATGGCATGCAATAAGAGCGACATGTATGTGAGAATCATCTGAGGTAGATCAAACAAGTAAAAGCGTGCTAAGTTCGGCCGGGCCGAATCTTATATACCCTCCACCATGGATCGCATTTGTCGAGTTCTTTTCCCGGCATCTCTTCTTAGGCAAAAAAGGATATAAGAAAAGAGTTGCTCTGCTATTAAAACGATATCAAGATATGGTCCGGTTTGGACCACAATTAAATTATATTTATGTTGGAGACCTGTGTAAAATTTCAGCCAATTCGTATAAGAATTGCGCCCATTGGGGCTCACGAAGTAAAATAGAGAGAACGATTTATATGGGATCTGTATCGGGCTATAGACCGATTCAGACCATAATAAACACGTTTGTTGATGGTCATGAGAGGATCCGTCGTACAAAATTTCAGGCATATCGGTAATAATAATTGCGACTTCTAGGGGTCAAGAAATCAAGATCCCAGATCGGTTTATATGGCAGCTATATCAGGTTATGAACCGATTTTTACCTTATTTGACACAGTTGTTGAAAGTAAAAATAAAATACGTCATGCAAAATTTCAGCCAAATCGGATAGGAATTGCGCCCTCTAGAAGCTCAAGAAGTCAAATCCCCAGATCTGTTTATATAACAGCTATATCAGGTTATGGACCGATTTCAACCATACTTGGCACAGTTGTTGGATATCATAACGAAATACTTGGTGCCAAAAATTCATTCCAATCGGATAAGAATTGCGCACTCTAGAGGCTCAAGAAGTCAAGACCAAAGATCGGTTTATATGGCAGCTATATCAGGTTATGGACCGATTTAAACCATACTTGGCACAGTTGTTGGGTATCATAACAAAACACGTCGTGTGAAATTCCATTTCAATCGGATAAGAATTGCGCCCTCTAGAGGCTCAAAAATCAAGACCCAAGATCGGTTTATATGGCAGCTATATCAGGTTATTAACCGATTTAAGCCATACTCGGCACAGTTGTTGAATATAATAACAAAACACGTCGTGCAAAATTTTATTTCAATCGGATAAGTATTGCGCACTCTAGAGGCTCAAGAAGTCAAGACCCAAGATCGGTTTATATGGCAGCTATATCAGGTTATGGACCGATTTGAACCATACTTGGCACAGTTGTTGGATATCATAACAAAACACGTCGTGCGAAATTCCATTTCAATCGGATAAGAATTGCGCACTCTAGAGGCTCAAGAAGTCAAGACCCAAGATCGGTTTATATGGCAGCTATATCAGGTTATGGACCGATTTGAACCATACTTGGCACAGTTGTTGGATATCATAAAAAAACACGCCGTACAAAATTTCATTCGAATCGGATAAGAATTGCGCACTCTAGAGGCTCAAGAAGTCAAGACCCAAGATCGGTTTATATGGCAGCTATATCAAAACATGGACCGATATGGCCCATTTACAATACCAACCGACCTACACTAATAAGAAGTATTTGTGCAAAATTTCAAGCGGCTAGCTTTACTCCTTCGGAAGTTAGCGTGCTTTCGACAGACAGACGGACGGACGGACGGACGGACGGACGGACGGACGGACGGACGGACGGACGGACGGACGGACGGACAGACGGACGGACATGGCTAGATCGACATAAAATGTCACGACGATCAAGAATATATATACTTTATGGGGTCTCAGACGAATATTTCGAGTAGTTACAAACAGAATGACGAAATTAGTATACCCCCCATCTTATGGTGGAGGGTATAAAAATACAATGATGACAAGTAAAAACGTGCTAAGTTCGGCCGAGCCGAATCTTATAAACCCAACACCATGGATCGCATTTGTCGAGTTCTTTTCCCGGTATCTCTTTTTAGGCAAATACATGATAAAATAAAAGAATTGCTATGATATTGTGGCTATATCAAGTTATGGTCCGATTCGGACCATAATTGAACTGAATGTTAGAGACCATAGCAGAAAGCATAGAGTCGTTGTGTAAAATTTCAGCCAATTCGAATAAAAATTGCGCTTTTTAAGGGCTCAAGAAGTGAAAAATCTATATATAAAATAAAAAGATCGGTTTATATGGGATCTGTATCAGGCCATAGACCAATTCAGACCATAATTGACACGTATGATGAAGGTTATGAGAGAAGTCGTTGTACAATATTTCAGCCAAACCGGATAAGAATTGCGCTCTCTAGTGGCTCAAGAAATCAAGATCCGAGATCAGTTTATATTGCAGCAATATCAAAACATGGACGGATTTGGCCTATTTACAATACCAACTAACCTACACCAATAAAAAGTATTTGTGCAAAATTTCAAGCGCCTAGCTTTACTTCTTCGAAAGTTGCTTTGGACAGACGTATGGACATACGGACAGACGGACGGACATGGTTAGATCGACTTAAAATGTCATGACGATCAACAATATATATAAAATATGGGATCTTAGACGCATATTTCGAGTTGTTACAAACAAAATGACGAAATTAGTATACCCCCATCCTATGGTGGAGGGTATAAAAATGTGAACATTTAAGAGAAGAATAAAATGTTTATATTCTCATTCGATAAAAACAACGAAAAAAATTTTTTGTTGCCATATAATTCTGTGTTTTGGACAAATTACTTTATTTTAATTGGCAATGATAAAAAATGTATTCCACTAGCCGAACGTAGAATTGGGTTCCAAGCGCCTCGATCTCTACGCTCATTCATGATTTCCGACACCAAGTTTCGAGGTGTCCCCCACCATTTGATCCTTCCACCGGACTTTTGATCATCCCGGCTTGCGTGAACCACCGTGTTTGCCATCAAAAGACTTCTTTGCTGGAGTTTCTTCATCCATTCTGACCAACGCCAACGCAACCGTTGTATTTTGATACGTGAAACGAAAAAAAAACACAAGTAAAAGCGTGCTAAGTTCGGCCGGGCCGAATCTTATATACCCTCCACCATGGATCGCATTTGTCGAGTTCTTTTCCCGGCATCTCTTCTTGGGCAAAAAAAAAGGATATAAGAAAAGATTTGCTCTTCTATTAGAGCGATATCAAGATATGGTCCGGTTTGAACCACAATTAAATTATATGTTGGAGACCTGTGTAAATGTGTAAAGCCTGTGTAAAGCCAATTCGAATAAGAGTTGCGCCCTTTGGGGGCTCATGAAGTAAAATAGAGAGATCGATTTATATGGGAGCTGTATCGGGCTATAGACCGATTCAGACCATAATAAACATGTATTTTGATGGTCATGAGAGAATCCGTCGATCAAAATTTCAGATAAATCGGATAATAATTGCGACCTCTAGAGGCTCAAGAAGTCAAGATCCCAGATCGGTTTATATGGCAGCTATATCAGGTTATGAACCGATTTGAACCATACTTGGCACAGTTGTTGGATATCATAACAAAACACGTCGTGCGAAATTTCATTGAAATCGGATAAGAATTGCGCACTCTAGAGACTCAAGAAGTCAAGACCCCAGATTGGTTTATATGGCAGCTATATCAGGTTATGAACCGATTTAAACCATACTTGGCACAGTTGTTGGATATAATAACAAAACACGTCGTGCAAAATTTCATTTCAATCGGATAAGAATTGCGCACTCTAGAGGCTCAAGAAATCAAGACCCCAGATCGGTTTATATGGCAGCTATATCAGGTTATGGACCGATTTGAACCATACTTGGCACAGTTATTGGATATCGTAACAAAACACGTCGTGCAAAGTTTCATTCCAATCGAATAAGAATTGCGCACTCTAGAGGCTCAAGAAGTCAAGACCCCAGATCGGTTTATATGGCAGCTATATCAGGTTATGAACCGATTTGAACCATACTTAGCACAGTTGTTGGATATCATAAGAAAACACGTCGTGCAAAATTTCATTCCAATCGGTTAAGAATTGCGCACTCTAGAGGCTCAAGAAGTCAAGACCCAAGATCGGTTTATATGGCAGCTGTATCAAAACATGGACCGATATGGCCCATTTACAATAACAACCAACCTACACTAATAAGAAGTATTTGTGCAAAATTTCAAGAGGCTAGCTTTACTCCTTCGGAAGTTAGCGTGCTTTCGACAGACAGACGGACGGACGGACGGACAGACGGACGGACATGGCTAGATCGACATAAAATTTCACGACGATCAAGAATATATATACTTTATGGGGTCTCAGTCGAATATTTCGACTAGTTACAAACAGAATGACGAAATTAGTATACCCCCCATCCTATGGTGGAGGGTATAAAAACATAATATATATCTATGGTGGTGGGCATCTAAAGTTCGATACTGCTGAACTTAAAACGTTTTTACTTGTTTGTGTTGCTTGAAAGTACAGGTTTTTGACATGGTATACAACCCGCCCTAAGCAGAATATTTTGAAGAGTGTAGGGACACCTCTTTGGGTGGAAGTTTTAACATGGCTGCCATACCAAATGGCACAGTACCTCCCAAATTTCGCCGGCATTGGGATAATTTCTTTCCGATGTTCTCGCCAGGATTTGAACTCAGGCTTTTAGCGTCATATGCGGACATGCTAACCTATGTGAATCAGCAAAGTAGAAAGAGTCATACTAAGAATTTTTACATCACGAGCAATTTTTGCTGGATTTTTTTTTTCAATAAACGATAGGGTGATT
The DNA here is from genome assembly GCF_963082655.1 of Stomoxys calcitrans. Classification (NCBI taxonomy): domain Eukaryota; kingdom Metazoa; phylum Arthropoda; class Insecta; order Diptera; family Muscidae; genus Stomoxys; species Stomoxys calcitrans. Next base: position 163,542,822 of record NC_081552.1, on the reverse strand, counting down.
TTCTAAGAGTTATAGAAAAGCTTTAAAAAAACAAGTTAAAGCGTGCTAAGTTCGGCCGAGCCGAATCGTATATATCCTCCACCATGGATCGCATTTCTCGAGCCTTTAGAGGGCGTGTTTCGTTATGACTTTCAACAACTGTACAAAGTATGGTTCAAATCGATCCGTAACCTGATATAGCTGCCACATTAACCAATATGGGATCTTGACTTCTTGAGACTCTATAGGACGCAATTATTGTATTATCTGATTTAGGTCACATTTTGTACAACGGCTACTCCCATGACCTTCAATATACTTGTCAAATATGGTCTGAATCGGTCCATAGCCTTATACAACTCCACTATAAAACGGTCTCCCTATTATATTTTATGAGCCCCTAAAGGGCGCAATTCTTATTCGATTTGGCTGAAATTGTATATGATGACTTATACTATGGTCTCCAACATTCATTCCATTATGGTCCGAATCGGACCACAACTTGATATAGCTCCAATAGCATAGCAATTATTTTCTTCTATCCTTTCCTTTTCTTTGTTTGCATAAAAAGAGCCTCCGGGAAAAGGTTCGACAAACTGAGCACGCTTTTACTTGTTTTTCATCATCATGCAATAGATCGTGTAAAAATTCAATAATGATATCCCATAAAATTTCTTTATTATGGACAATGAAATATTGATTGATAAATTACTAAGAACAACTGAAAATGGTATTTTATCAAAATTTTCACGAAAAATTTACACTTTCACAAGGCGAAAATTGCCTGAAAGAGCGTTCTGCGATGTACTAGAAAGTTCTTAACTATTGTCTTAACTATTGTCTTGCCTAAAATGTTTGTTTAATTATTGGAACGAAAATCTCAATGGTTTGGCTGTAATAGGCCAAAATATCCAAAACAAGTAAATGCGTGCTAAGTTCGGCCGGGCCGAATCTTGGGAACTCACCACTATGGATTCTGCTAAAAACTTATTCAAAATAATTTTAGTTAAAGGCATAATTTTATTCTACAATATATACCAAACTTTTGTCAAACCAGCAAAAATTAAAGCTGCTAGGATCCGAACAAGGATAAACGAGTGACCGGTTTATATGAGAGCTATAGCAGGTTATAGTGGATTTGGCACAGTTTTTGGAAGTCATAACAAAATAGAATGTTCAAAATTCTTGCTTAATCGAAAAAAAATCAAAAATTTCGGAAAAAATCGGACGAAAATTGCGGGTTGCAAGGGCTTAAGAAGTCAAATCAGAAGATCGGTTTTTATGGGCGCTATGTCAGGTTATAGACAGATTTGGACAGTTGTTGGAAGTATAACACAGTAGTTGGAAGTCATGCAACATGAAAATTTTCAGCTAAATCGGACAAAAATTGCGGCTTGTAAGGTCTCAAGAAGTCAAATCAGAGGATCGGTTTATATCGAAGCTATATCAGGTTATAGAGTGATTTGAACCATAATTGACACAGTTTTTTGAAGTCATAACAGAATATCACATGCAAAATTTCAGTGAAATCGGACAAAAATTGCGGCATGTAAGCTCTCAAGAAGTCAAATCGGGAGATCGGTTTATACGGGACCTATATCAGGTTATATACCGAATAAGACCGTACTTGGCACGGTTGTTGGAGGACATAACAGAACACTGCGTGCAAAATTTTAGCCAAATCGGACAAAAATTGCGGCTTGTAAAGGCTCAAAAAGTCAAATCGGTCGATCGGTAAATATGGGAGCTGAATCTAAATCTGAACCGATATGGCCCTATATCTTAATCTGAACCCATATGGCTATCTTGATTTGCACAGACGAACGTACATGTCTAGATCGACTGAGTACGTCGAAACAATCAAGAATATATACATTTTATGTGGTCTTTGATGAATATTTCGAGGTGTTACAAACGGAATGACTATACCCCCATCCTATGGTGAAGGACATAAAAATGTGACAAAAGTCTGAGAAAAACTGGAGGCTCGACTTGATTTTTTTTCTCAGTACAATCCCAAGAATCAAAAACACGAAGGGTCCATTAATATATTTTTCCTTCCATACTAATCGCCCACCTTAACTTACATACATACATATGTATTATTTATAAATTTTGTTTTTTTTTTTTAACTAATGATAATTGAATTGATTTGCGATGATTTTTGCAAAACCCCCCATTCCACACTTAAAGTACATGAGCGAGTTGTATTACCCCTTGCCGCCGTTCTTGTTATGGAACATACGCTGTAAAAATTATTTTCACTTCAAAATCATATAAGTAAAAATGAATACTAATCACTACATTTGCATATAACTTCTTAGCAATAATTTGCCCTTTCATCGAGTTTTCAAGCTTGTGTGGAGCACACTAACTTCCCTATTCTATATACCATATATTCACGTTTATTTTAAATCATTTGACCTCTTTCCAACAATAGATCATATTCAACTAACATATCTTATTCAACAGTGACAATGCATTTTGTACATCTTTGGTTAACCTATTTGCTCATTGCAGAGTAATAATTATTGCAGAGTAATAATTACCTTAACATTTAAACAGCAGTATGAGATTAGACACGGTCCCTCCATCTCTTTAACGCAACTGCAGCCTACCGCGTAAGCGCATTGTATGTGAAGGCAAAGAGTGGAGACAAGGTCATGCAGCATAAATGTTGAGACTTAAAATTAATTACAAAGAAGACACAGGCCTCCAGCAACACGGTGCAACACCAGACACCACAAAGCGTAACGTAATGGGTTTCTGTTCAAATTAGACCATACGTCTTTTAACAAACATATATGAAATCTTTGAAGATATATTGTGTTAGCTTCTTTGTTTTCAAGCTGATGCACAGGCTTCTCATATTGGCGAGAGACTTAACACCGCCCAACAAACAGGAGGCCCACAACGAGACAATCACGGCATCTCTCAATATTGGAAAGACTAGGAGAAGCAATGATCCTAATACCAAAATATCAGGCAGTGCAGTGGCGAGAGACCCAACACAGCCTAACAAACAGGAACCCGACGACAGACCCATCACCGTCATAAAGATTCGGAATACTGGGATAGGTAGAGATCCTAATATTGAAACATTAGGCAGCGCAGCTACAGGTGACTCAATGCAACCCAACGGACAGGGAGCCGATGATGGAACCATCACCTACTCCCAAGAAGCCCATTTACTAAAGATTTGGAAGGCTAAGAAATGCAAAGATCCTAAATAGTATTGAAACATCAGGCAGTACAGGGAATGAAAACCCAATACAGCCTAACGAACAGGGACTCGACAATGGAACCATTACCGACTTTATAAAGAGTCGAAAGACTAGACTAGGTAATGAACCTAAAACGATGACATCGGGCAGTGCAGTGACAGGAAAGTCAATGCAGTCTAAAGAATAGGGAGCAGACGATGAGATCATCACCTACTCCCAAGATGCCCATTTACTGGAAGACCAATGACTGAGGTAATCCAGATAAACCTCTACCGGAGCGAGACTGCTACACACGCTCTGATGGAGAAAATCAGCAAGGGCAAGGCTAATATTGCCTTCATTCAGGAGCCATGAACGACCCGGAATAAAGTTTCCACATGAACTACCAATTATTCTTTGGTAACACTGGTACTCAGACGAGGACCCGCGTTATTTGTTATAGAAATTTGAATAATATATTTTCCCCCGAGTTGTCAACGTCAGATGCAACAGTGGTGAGACAGGGAGACAGTGGAGCATATGTGGCATCACTTTATCTGCCTTTCGACTTTCCGACCCCGCCACCCACATCGGAGCTGCAACAGCTGGTGAGCCAAGCAAAACAGACAGGAAACGAGGTACTAATAGGGTGCGATGCGAACTCTCACCACATTTCGTGGGGTAGCACAAACACTAATAAGCGGGGCCAAGCCCTGGCAGAGTTCTTGAATACTAACGACCTAATAACACTTAATATTGGTAACACCGCTACCTTTGTTAATAGGATTAGGGAGGAGGTATTAGATTGCACTGGTGGGGTCTTTCGGAGATAGTTGTCCTCTTCGGGAAAGGAAATCAACCCAAGAAAAACCTAGGGGAGACTCGCAATATAGGGAAAGAGGTCCACAGACTTTTGAACAGAGCAAAACGTGCCTGCTGGAAGCTTTTCTACGAACAGGTCGATAGCGTTAATGACGCCGCTAAGAAAAAAGTTTCTCTCAAAAACCCAAAAAAAATTACATGTCCAAACTGAAACATAAGTAGACACATGGAAGTGTGAGCAGAGACAACGGAGGACATGTTGAGGCTTTTGATGAAAACCCATTTTCCACAAGATACTACGGGACTCACGGAGACACCGGAATCTTGGAATAATGACTTTGATCGAAAGTTTATAATTGCGGAATTTATGGTGAAGGAATCCTTAAGGAGCATCAAACCATTTAAGTAACCCGGACCTGATGGAATATTTCCGGCGTTACCACAGAAAGAGGATGACAATCTGGCGCCAGATAAAGACGATTTCGATATCTGACAAGGTCATATACTTAGGTGTGATCTTGGACATGAAACTGAATTGGAAGTGTCACATTCAGGATCGTACTGAGAAGGCCCACATATGTTGGGCACTATGTAGACGGGCCGTAGGCTCGAAATGGAGCCTGAATCCGAGGATGGTCCACTAGCTTCTGTAGAGCCTGGCTCCTGATAAGACCAATACTTTCTTATGCCCCAGTAGTTTGGTGGAATGCTATGAAGAAAAAGTGCAACATAAGGACCATACAACAGGTTCAGAGAACATGTTGTCATGGCATAGTCGGAGCAATGAGGACCACGCCCACTAGGGCACTGGAGACTATTCTATATATCCGACCCATTGAAATTCATATTAAGTGTGAGGCAGCCCCTGCGGCTATGAGCTTTAGGGCGATAGGAGAATGGATTGAGGATTGGAGAAGCTCATACCATCGCGGTATAATCGAGGCGACGATAGGAAACCTGGAAGGGAAATCTGGAAATAGAAAAGGCAATAACAACCAGGAGGTAAGATCATGAACAGTCTTGCAGTGTTAGAAGGAGATTAATGCCTTCTCTGAGGATGGCACGATCAGCGATGTTTTGTGCCTGGCCATAATGGAATAAGGGGAAATGAAAGGGCACACGATTTGGTGGTGAAGGCCAGAGGACTGCCGTCAATAAACTTGGTTAACCCGAAGCCTTGCGGGTCGACGCAGTCCGTGTTAAGGGCGTGGGCGACGAATACGCATGCAACATTTTGGAGCAGCGAAACGGTCAGTAGGACGGCGAAAAATCTATGGGGGCATCCGGATGGTGAGAAGACGAGGCTATTACTGAGAGGAAGAAGAAGGAGGTCAGTATAGCTTTTGGTATCATAAGGAGACACATAGGACTTCGAACTCACTTATATATAATCGGTGCGGCAAGTAAAATCATGTTTAGGGCATGCGTGGAGCATTTCCTTTGTCATTGCCCGGCTTTCGCGTCTAACAGATACCGGAACTTAGGTGGAGATACAATACCAGACATCAACCAATTTAGGGGAGTGGTATTGAAAACAATTAAGGATTTTGTAAGAAGCACAGAACTCCTAACTTTATATTTTCTTTTTAGAGGTTACTTTATAGTTTTTAGAGCGCACAACAAGCCAATTACTGGCTTAGATGTATGTCCATAGTGGCATGGGGCGGATTAATATCTGCACCTTTTTTCGACGTAACCTACATACAGAGACAGGCGCCCTGGTAGCCGAGTCGGCAGCGTGCTCGGATTGCCAGTGCAGGGGTCGTGGGTTCGATTCCCACCGAAGGCCTTGGCCTGTCGCTACTGTGGTATCACAATGGACTAAATTTGTCCATGTGAGTCTGTAAAGGAGTGCCACTCTTAACTAACCTACATCCAGAGACTAAATTTCATAGTAGACAAAAAAAAATTGGCACAATATTTAAGACTTTTTCTTATTTGTAGAATTTTAGCATTGAAAACGAACCAAAGAACCAAAACTTTGAAATTGTGATGCTATCTTCCAATTTAATATCCTATTTACCGACAGACACGACCATCCTTTTCAAATTTCGATCGTTGATTGATTCATATATTGCTACACCGATGACTGTCCAATTTATAATTTTGTGAATTTGTTTGTATCGTCATACCAAGAAGGAAGAGAGCTATACCCATTGATAAGTATACCGGTCGACTCAGAATCATTATCTGATTCGACAGATCGCAATTTTCATCCGATTGTTTTCAAATTTGACACAGTCATCTTTTTTGACCTAGAGACGAAGCCTATTGACATTGGAAGAAATGGGTTCGAATTTCGATATAGCTCCCATATATATTTTCGTCCGATTTGAATTAATTCTGCAATAGTATCGTTATTTGTGGACCGATTCTCACGAAATTTGGCACAAAGGAGTCTCTCAAATGTATATCTCTTGCTCTCATCTCTTCTCACAACTTTGCACTATACTACCCCAAAACATCCGAATTTTGGCCGAAATCTGTTCAGATTTGGATATAGCTCCTTTATATATGTTCCCCCGATTTGGGCTAATACTGCAATAATGAAATATGGCACATAGGATTCCCTTATGACCCCCGACATTGCCCCCATTTATATGCCGATTTTCACTTTAGAGCCTTTCTTACCGTATTTCTTAACAGATTTTCTCTAAATTTTGCACAATGTCTTATTCTATAACTTTAACTGTGTATACCAATTTAGGTTAAAATCTGTTAAGATTTAGATATAGTTCTCATATATACTTTCTTTCGATTTTTACTAACATTGCAATACTTTGGCCGTTTGTTATCTGATCCTCACAAAATTTGTCACTAGGACTTCTCTTATGACTTTTCTGATCACTGGTTAATTTCATAGAGATCTGTTTCGATTTCGATATAGCTATTGTTTTCCCGATTTTTCACTTTTAATGCCTTTGCTAACGCATTTATCAACCTATATTATCATGATATTTTTCTATAACTCTCACAATATGTCCGGATTTTAGTCGAAATTCTACATTTCAAATTTTGATGACTTAGTTTCGATGACTTAACCTGCCTACCCACTGTGGAGTAGTGTATCAAAAGGTCGGCTTCGCCCGATTTTAGGCCGTCCTTGATTGTTTTTTTTTTTTTTGGAATTTGATTTTTATATCCACCACCGAAGGCGAGCAATTTGGCCTAGATCGGTCCAGATTTGGATATAGCTATCATATAGACCGATCTCGCGATATGAGGTTTTGGGCCCATAAAAGGCGCATTTATTATCTGATTCCGCTGAAATTTAACACAATGGCTTATGTAGGGCTTTCGACTTTCATGTCGTATATGGTTCAGGTCGGTCTATATTTCGATAAAGCTACCAAAAAGACCAATATTTTGTTCTACAAAATTAGCAAATGACTTGTACTTATTAGACCACTCAATGTCCGTGCCGAATCTGGTCCAAATCGGACTATATTTCGATGTAGCTGCTATGGGGGCATAAATTATGCTTTTTTTACCGGATTATGACAAAAAGGTGGTTTATATATATACCCGAGGTGGTGGGTATTCAAAGTTCGGCCCGGGCGAATTTAACGCATTTTTACTTGTTCATATTTCAATTTGCATCTTAATCTAAATAAGTTAAAGTGTTAAAGTCCGGCTGGGCCGAATCTTATTTACACCATGGATCGCATTTGTTCAATATCTCTTTATGGGTAAACAAAGGACAGTGAATAAGAATTGGAATGCTAGTGGAGCTACATCGGGGTATGAACCGATGCGGGCCATACATGGCACTTGGCGTATCGAATAGGTCAAAGGAGAAATCATTGTGCAAAATTTCAGCCAAATTGGCTAAGAACTGCGCCGTCTAAATGATCAAGAAGTATAATCGGGAGATCGGTTTATATGTCAGATATAACAGGTTTTGAACCGCTTCAAACAATATTTTGGCATGCATGGTAGAGACCTCAGGAAAAGTCATTGTGCAAAATGTCATTCAAATTTGAGGCTCAGAAGGTATAAACGGGAGATCGGTTTTCATGGGAGCTTCATATTGGGTTGCCCAAAAAGTAATTGCGGATTTTTTAAAAGAAAGTAAATGCATTTTTAATAAAACTTAGAATGACAAATATATACTTTTTTTACACTTTTTTTCTAAAGCAAGCTAAAAGTAACAGCTGATAACTGACAGAAGAAAGAATGCAATTACAGAGTCACAAGCTGTGAAAAAATTTGTCAACGCCGACTATATGAAAAATCCGCAATTACCTTTTGGGCAACCCAATATAAACATGGACGGACTTAGCCAATCTTCAATCCCAACCAAATTGCAAATTTTCCCATGGTTCCATTAAGGAACACGGGCAATCCCAACCGGCGTACACTAATATGAAGCATTTACTCATTTCATACGAGTAGCTTCACTCCTTCGAAAAGTAAGCGACAGACGGACGGATGGACACGGCTAGATCGACTTAAAATGTCAAGACGTTCAAGAATATATATACTTTGTGGATCAATAGATCGATATTTCGAGGTGTTGCAAACGGAACGGCGAAGTTAGCATATCCCGGTGCTATTGTGGGGGGTAAAAAAAAAACTAAACATTTTAACCCTAGTATTGGACTGGCCAGACCAATTTTGACTTTTATGGCGATCCTACAATTCATTAAGCATTTTTATGAAAAGAGAACTTAATGTGTAAGTAAAATGAATGTTTCGTAGAAAATGAAACAAGTGCTAAAAATGTTTATATACTATATTTAGTTGAAGGGCATAACTTTATTCTATATACCAAACTTCTGTCAAACCAGCAAAAATTAAAGGTTCTAGGAACCGAACCGAGACACCGGTATATGTAGGAGTTATATGAGGTTTTTGACCGACTTGGCACAGTTGTAGGAAGTCGTAACAGAATACCGCATGCAAAAGTTCAGCCAAATCGGACAAAAGTTCCGGCTTATAAGGACGCAAGAAGTCAAATCGGCAGATTAGTTTATATAGTAGCTATACCAGGTTAATGACCGATTTGGACATTACTAGGCACACCTATTGCAAGTCGCAACGGAACACTATGTGCAAAATAGTGTCCAATAGTCAGCCAAATTGGACAAAAATTGTTGATTTCTGGGCCTCAAGAAGTCAAACCGTGAGAACGGTTTATTTGGAAGCTATTTCAGATTATAGACCGATTTGGACCGTACTTAGCACAGTTGTTGGAAGTCATAACAGAACACTATCTGTTAAACTTCAGCCAAATCGGACAAAAATTGCGAGGTCGGTTTATATAGGAGCTTTATCCAAATCTGAACCGACGGACGGGCTGACGGACGGACATGACTAGATCGACTCAGAATGTCGAGACGATTAAGAATATATACTTAATTGGGTCTTAGATCAATATTTCGAGGTGTTACAAACGGAATGACTAGATAAGTGATGGGTATAAAAATACAAACTATAAAATTTTGAATTATTTTGGACATTAATAATAAAATAAATACCTACGGATTTGAGCGGATATGGTCTGCCTTAAGATTCATTACTGGGGCGATGGGCACTGCTGCGAAAAGGTCCGTAGAGGTTATGACGGGAATCCAGCCGATCGATTTGTTTATAAAGGACTCTTTTCAGGCTATTACAACTTGGCCTGCTGAGGAAACTCCAATTAGACATACCCGTATACTGGACAGCACACTGAAAGAACTGCATAAGGACTTACATGTAATGACGGAAATAGTAGAGCACCGATTATATATTAGGATACCGATTCTGACGGAATAGCAAAAGGGTCGAATTACGTTTACGGATAATTATATATTTATAAATGGATTTAAGATGGAGAACGGGACCGGTTGGCATATATTGCGGTGAACTTGACATCAATGCCTCCTTGCGAATGCGTGATGACTGCAGCATTTTCCAGGCAGAGGTCTTTGCTATAACTAGGGCGGCAGAGATTGTGCTACCCAAAGGTATGGACGGATCTAACATATGTATCTACAGCGATGGTCAAGCACCATTGAAGGCTTTAGTTAGCATGAGTGTAAAGTCTAAGGTTGTGGGTCGATGTCGATATTTTTTAAATGGTCTTCAGAGGAATCATAATCTGGCTTTATGCTGGGTTCCCCATTGTGGGTATTTTGGGTGTTTTCATCAAGAAATGTGGCCAAAATTTTTACTAATTTTTTTAAGAAATATTCGTCTACAAATTTGGGAAAAATTAGAACGATAATTTTAGTAGTTTTGGTTTTATGATATTTTCAATTTCAATTTTATTTTTCACAAAAGTGTATTTTTTGGACTGATTTTGGGGTTTTCCCAAATAATAGGACTAAAATTTAAACATTAGTTTAAATTTTATGCATTTTTATAGCACAGGTCTTGGCCTTTTCGGAAATGTATAATTTGTATACATAAATATGTTATTAAAAGGTGCAAAATCGATGCACAATGTGCTCACCTCGGTTATTTTGGCATTCATTCGTGACAGAAAAGTTGTGCAAATGGGGATGTGATGACTAATCAACACTTCCCGAATACAAGCAAGCCTTGACTATAAATGCGCTTTTGACAGCCCGAAGAAAATTTTGCAGGGCCGAGGTGACTAACTTTGAAGGCCCACCAATGGGCCCCTGGGACTTCTAGGGCCATGAAATTTGGCATACAAATTGGATAACACCATGAAGATATCTCTATCCGTTCCATAATGGCAGACTTATTTCCACTTATTTTTTTCCCATCCCACTGTGCGTCGACATACAGACCGACAGACGGACGGTCATAGATAGATCGTCTAAAATGTCATGGCAATCAAGAATATGTATACTTTATGGGGTTTTAGACCAATATTTCGAGGTGTTACAAACAGAATGGCGAAGTTAGTATACCCCCGTCGTATAGTGGAGGGTTGAAAAAATACAATTTTAAAATCTTCACTATATATAAAGCGGAGATCCATACAATTAAAGAAGTGGTTGTATTGCTAAGATATAATGTCATAACGACCATTGGCATAACTATCCTCCCTGACAGCCAGGGAACCATTAAATCTCAAAAGAACATATTTCTGAATTCAACAACGACTCTCGACAGTCGTAGATCCCTGATGGTTGAACAGTTAAAAAATCACCTGTTCTGGGCGTCAGGCCACAGAGATAGGATAGACTAGGATCCTTCTTACACATTCGAGGGGGAATAGGAATCTGTGGGTATGTCTCTAAGCTTAGTCTTCTGAATCAGGGCCCAAGGGCAATGGATGACATATAGTCCCATTTCTTTGAAAACTAGTAAGATTTGAGAACTTGTCAGTTGGGCTTTTTAAAGAGATGTGTATGGTTCAACGTTAAGAACTAGAAGCCATCTTCCTTCTCATGTTTCTGTATAGAGTTTGATGGTGGAGTGTCACATAAATTTTACCTAACCTAACATTTGATATTCGCTAAAACACTTTATATTGAACAAAATGTTTCAAAAGATCTCGTATTATAATAGGGTACATCTCATTTTCAAAGATATAAAAACCTTGTTATATTGCCCACGTATATTTTAAATCTCATAATACTCACCTATCAACAACTTGGTTTGAATGTCAATACAAGCTTTAGGCTATGCTAATATTAGCTTCAATGCAAACATTTAATGATGTGTTAATTTATGCACACTAAATTATAACAACTTTACCTGAAAAACATTGGAGTGTGCTTCACATTAAGTATATCATTTTAAAGCTACTGGTCATTAGCAATAGGGTTACAAAAAAAATTAGTTTACAGCGACAGTTACAAATTATTGCACATTTACAACAGGCCATGGTACTAAGACTTAACCCATTAACGATAAATGGGTAAAAAATACCTAATAATATCTTGGTAAAATTCTAGCTCGGGTTAAAAAAAAGGCACCCTTATGAAATTTGAATTGGCCCGAAGTAAACGAATGAAACTTTTTAAGAAAACTATTTTCCGCCGTATAAGGTCATGTTTGGAGGAAAATTAGCTTGTCGAATGTCGAAAATTTTTAAATCTAACAAAATCAAACAAAAAATTTTCTCAAAATTCTAAGAAGTGAGATTCCTGGAAACTTTTTTAGTGTCTTGTTTACGGATAACAAAAATTTTGGTGAACAACTTAAGTCGAAACAAGTAAAAGCGTGCTAAGTTCGACCGGGCCGAATCTTAGGAACCCACCACCATGGATCCTGCTGAAAATGTGTACAAAATAAATTTAGTTGAAGGACATAATTTTATTCTACATACCAAACTTCTGTCAAACCAGCAAAAATTAAATGAGAGCTTTATCAGGTTATAGACTGTTTTGGACATTATTTGGTACAGTTGTTGGAAGTCGTAACAGAATACCGCATGCAAAATTTCAGCCAAATCGCACAAAAATTGATGCTTGTGAGGGCTTAAGAAGTCAAATCTGGAGATGCGCTCCCCAATCATTAACATCAATACTTAGCAACTGTACAAAATTTCAAGCGCCTAGATTTACGCGTTCGACCGCTATCGTGATTTCGATAGACGGAAGGACGATCAAGAATACATATACTCTATGGGGTCCTAGCTCAATATTTCGAGATATTACAAACGGATTGACTAGATTAGTATTCCCCCATCCTATGGCAGTGGGTATAAAAATAATCTTGCGAAACAACTTTAGTCGAATGTTAATAGGTTATAGACTGATTTGGCACAGTTGTTGGAAGTCGTAACAGAATACGGCATGCAAAATTTCAGCTAAATCGCACAAAAATTGCGGCTTGTAAGGACTTAAGAAGTCAAATCGGGAGATCGGTTTATAGAGGAGCTATATCAGGTTATAAACCGACTTGGATCGTACTGAGCACAGTTATTGAAAGTCGTAAAAGGTACCGCTTGCAAAATTTCAGGCAAATTGGACACAAATTGCGGCTTGTAAGGGCTGCAGAAGTCAAATCGGGAGATCGGTTTATATAGGAGCTATATCAGGTTATAAACCGATTTAAACCATACATATCACAGTTGTTGGAAGTCGTAGCAGAAACTGGATGCAAAACTTCTGCCAAATTGGACAAAAATTGCGGCAGGTTATAGACGATTTGAACCATACCAAGCCCATTTGTTGGAAATCGTAACAGAACACAACACGCAAAATTTCTGCCAAATCGGACTAGATCGGCTAGACTGACTCAAACGGAATGACAAGCTTAGTATACCCCCATACTATGGTGGTGGGTATAAAAACAACTATGAAATTTGTTAATTTTTCTGCAACAATTTATTTTGGATCTCAACGAGCCTCTGTGTGTCAGCCAACAACATTTTTATACAGACCATCGAAGGTGTTTTTTTGTCCATAAGCAGTTCGTCCATAAGCATAAGTTCGAGGATGAGCTATATCGGACTATATCTTGATATAGCCCCCATATAGACCGATCCGCCGATTTATGGTATAAGGCCCATAAAAGCCACATTTATTATCCGATTTTGCTGAAATTTGGCTCAGTGAGTTGTGTTAGGCCCTCGACATCCTTCGTCATTTTGGCCAAGATCGGTTTAGATTTGGATATAGCTGCCATATAGACCGATCCTCAGATTTAGGGTCTTAAGCCCATAAAAGCCACATTTATTATCCGATTTTGCTGAAATCTTGGACAGTGAGTTGTGTTAGGCCCTTCGACATCCTTCGTCAATTTCGCCCAGATCGGTTCAGATTTGGATATAGCTGACATATAGACCAATCCTCCGATTTAGGGTCTTAGGCCCATAAAAGCCACATTTATTATCCGATTTTACTGAAATTTATGACAGTGAGTTGTGTTACGACCTTCGACAAGTTTTGTCAAATTGGCTCAGATCGGTTCCGATTTGGATATAGCTGCCATATAGACCGATCCTCCGATTTAGGGTCGTAGGCCCATAAAATCCACATTTATTATCCGATTTTGCTGAAATTTGGGACAGTGAGTTATGTTAGGCTCCTCGACACACTTCGTCAATGTGGTCCAGATCGGTCCAGATTTGGATATAGCTGTCATATAGACCGATCCTCCGATTTAGGGTCTTAGGCCCATAAAAGGCGCATTTATTGTCGAATGTCGCCGATATTTGGGACATTGAGTTAGATTAAACCCATTGACATAGTTCTGCATTTTGACACAGGTCGGTCAAGATTTGGATATAGCTGCCATATAGACCGATCTCTCGGTTTAAGGTTTTGGGGCCAGAAAAAGCGCATTTATTGTCCGATGTCGCCGCAATTTGGGACAATGTTGGGCCCTTCGACATCCTTTTTCAATTTCACTCAGATCGATCAAGATTTGAATATAGCTGCCATATAGACCGATCTCTCGATTTAAAGTCTTGGCCCCAAAAAAGACGCATTTATAATCCGATTTAACTGAAATTTGACACATTGACTTATGTTAGGCTTTTCGACATACATGTTGTATATGGTTCAGATCGGTTTATTTTTAGATATAGCTACTAAAAAGACCAATATTTTGTACTTTGACTTGTACTTATTAGTATTTGGTCCAAATCGGATCATATATCGATATAACTGCTATGGGACATAAGGTATGCAATTTTCACTGGATTTTGATGAAAGGTGGTTTATATACAATATATACCCAAGGTGGTGGGTATCCAAAGTTCGGCCCGGACGACTTTAAGCCTCTTTACTTGTTTTACATATATTAATTATGACATTTTTATGCCCACCACCGAAGGATGGGGGTATATTCATTTTGTCATTCCTTTTGCAACACATCGAAATATCCATTTACGACCCTATAAAGAAAATATATTCTTGATCAGCGTAAAAATCTAAGACGATCTAGACATGTCCGTCCGCTTGTCCGTCTGTCCGTCTGTCCGTCTGTCTGTTGAAATCACGCTACAGTCTTTAAAAATAGAGATTTTGAGCTGAAACTTTGCATAGAATCTTTTTATGTCCATAAGCAGGTTAAGTTCGAAGATGGGCTATATCGGACTATATCTTGATATAGGCCCCATATAGACCGATCGGCCGATTTATTGTCTTAGGCCCATAAAAGCCGCATTTATTATCCGATTTTGCTGAAATTTGGGACAGTGAGTTGTGTTAGGTCCTTCGACATCCGTGTCGTATATGGTTCAGATCGGTCCAGAATTGGGAATAGCTGCAATAGAGACCGATCCTCCGATTTAGGGTCTTAGGCCCATAAAAGCCACATTTATTATCCGATTTTGCTGAAATTTGGAACAGTGAGTTGTGTTAGGCCCTTCGACATCTTTCTTCAATTTGGCCCTGATCGTTTTAGACTTGGATATAGCTGCCAAATAGGCCGATCTCCCGATTTAATGTTTGGGCCCATAAAAGGCGCATTTATTGTCCTATGTCGCCAAAATTTAGGACAGTGAGTAAGGCTAAGCACCTTGACATACTTCTGCAATATGGCACAGATCGGTCCAGATTTGGATATAGCTGCCATATAGACCGATCCTCCGATTTAGGGCCTTACAACCATAAAAGCCACATTTATTATCCGATTTTGTTGAAATTTGGAACAGTGAGTTGTGTTAGGCCCTTCGACATCTTTCTTCAATTTGGCCCTGATAGTTTCAGACTTGGATATAGCTGCCATATAGGCCGATCTCCCGATTTAAAGTTTTGGGCCCATAAAAGGCGCATTTATTGTCCTATGTCGCCAAAATTTAGGACAGTGAGTAAAGTTAAGCCCCTTGACATACTTCTGCAATATGGCACAGATCTGTCCAGATTTGGATATAGCTGCCGTATAGACCGATCTCTCGGTTTTAGGTTTTGGGGCCAAAAAAGAGGCATTTATTGTCCGATTTTGCCGAAATTTGAGACAGTAAGTTGTTTAAGGCCCTCCGACGTCCTTCTGCAATTTGGCGCAGATCGGTCTAGATTTGAATATAGCTGCCATAGTAGACCGATCTCTCGATTTAAGGCTTTGGGCCCATAAAAGGCGCAATTTTCATCGGATTTTGATGAAAGGTGGTTATCATATAAACCCGAGGTGGTGGGTATCCAAAGTTCTGCCCGGCCTAACTTAACGCCTTTTACTTGTTGTACTTGTAATGTCATATTTAATAAACAAACAAAACAAAATCATTAAACACCAGCATATGTTTGGTTTTTTATAAAAGTACAACTAAACCAGCGATGCCCATAATGAAAATATGAAAATATGTGTGTGAAATACTCTCTTTAGGTTGTTGTTTTGTTGTAGCCACATTTTCATGTGGAGGTGGCGATCCTCTTCAAGTTCCTGTGTGATCAAGCTCGTTCCGGGCCAAAGGACCGATCGCCACGGGAACAAGGTGGCCGTTGGTTATTTAAAGGCGCCAATAACTCGCATGTCGTATCAGGCATTATAGGCCCTCAGTATTTGTTCAGGAGCCGGTGCCACCCGGTTTCTCACTGAGACTCTCCGCTCGATATCGCTGATTGTCCGCGACAGTCGTTGCAGCTACTCCGTATGGAGCATTCTACTATCCGCTACCGGGCGCTCGTAGCTAAGCTTCTCGTGACAGCAATGAACACAACACAGATCGGACCTCAATGTTGCAGCTTGTGTGGTGTTTACAGCTATCCCGTACCGGAACTCTCTTTAGGTATTTTCTCTCAATATATAAAAATCATGTTTTGGACTGAGTGATTGATGTTTTGTATAAATAAACAGAAAATAAGTAAACAGAAATATTTTTTTATATCGGTGAACCATTTAATCAATAAAAATCATTGATTTAAAAATGAAAACACAAAAACGATGTGTACTCCTCAAGAGCATAAAAATACGTGTGACTTGCCAACCCCAACCCCACTAAGGATGTGTGTTCAAAAGAAGGCATGGATATACAGGGAGGGGCAGAGAAACTTATTTAGTGGAAGTACAAAAGTATTTCAGTTACTGTTTTAATTTTTTTTTTTTTTTTGAAAATAAAATATCCCATTTTTTTTTCATGCAGTCTTGAAAATTACATCGGGCAAAAGGCGACCCCTAATGCGCATACACTGATTAAGTCGATTTTTGAAATTCGTGTCCAATCTTTGCAGCATATCAATCGGTATGCCGACCTCACTTTATGGATGAGAAATAATTCCATAAGCATTACAGCACAGTAGTGAGTATCTTAATTATAACAAGTAAAAGCGTGCTAAGTTCGTGCCGAACCTTGGGTACCCACCACAATGGATTCCGCTAAAAGTGTACCCTTATTAACTGAGTTTGTATTTAAATTATTTTGGTCTCAAGAAGTCATGTCATACGATAGGGTCATGGGCCAAGATTCAACCGAATCGAATGAAAATTGAGGCTTCTAAAGGCTCAAGAAGAAACCCGGGGATAGCTTTATATGGGGGCTATATCTGTTTATAGACCGATTCGAATCATACTCGACATGCATGATGGGAGTCTTTGTTCAAAATTTCTGCCAAATCCGATGAAAATTGGATCGGTTTATATGGGGGCCACATACAAATCTGAACCGATATCTCCCATTTGCAATGCCTAACGACCTTATGCAAAATTTCAAGCGACTAGCTTTGAGCGTTCGTGATTTTGACAGGCGAATGGACATGGCTAGATAGACTCAGACTGTCGAGATGATCCAGAATATATATATATATATATATATATATATATATATATATATATATATATATATATATATATATATATATATATATATATATATATATATATATATATATATATATATATATATATATATATATATATATATATATATATATATATATATACGTTATGAGGGTCACAGATCAATATTCCAAAGTGTTCCAAATGGAATGATTAGATGAGCATGACCCCATCCTATGGTGGTGGGTATAAAAATATGTGAAAACCACTTTTAACATATTTTTTTTAATACGAAATACATATTTCTGTGCTATATGGTAGTACGCGCATTTTAGCAACTTCCTCAACAAAAGAATTGGTTGAAAATCATCAAAACTTTTACAATTTTGTCTGTCAAGTCTTTACAAATAAAGCTTTTTATTCAATTCTAAAATGCGTTGAGAATTAACTGTTTCACATACACATATGGTAGTTGGTTTTTTCTAAGGCTACTACTTTTAACAGCAGGTCCGATTTTATATCAAATCATTAAAAAGCCCATTTCTTCGCTAGGCGGTCATAAAATATTAGGTAAGGTTGAAAAGAGTGTGCGGATATCAATCCGCCCCATTACACTATGGACATACACCTAAGCCAGTAATCGACTTGTTGTGCGCTCTAAATACTAAAAAGTAACCTCGAAAAAAAATTCTAGTAATGAATTCTGTGCTATTTACAACATAGTGGCTTAGGACATAAAAGGATTTTTTTTAAATTGTCTTCAAAAATTTTTTAAACTAAAAAAAAACAAGTAAAATCGTGCTAAGTTCGGCCGAGCCGAATCTTGGGAACCCACCACCATGGATTCAGCTAAAAATTTATACAAAATATGTTTAGTTGAAGGGCATAATTTGATTCAACATAACCAAACTTCTGTCAAACCAGCAAAAATTTAAGCTTCTAGGAACCGAACAAGGATGATCAAAAGACCGGGAGATATATCAGGTTATGGGAGATATATCAGTTTATAGACTGATTTGGACCGTTTCTGGCACAATTGTTGGAAGTTAATAATAAAACACTGCATGGAAAAATTTCAGCCAAATCGGACAGAAATTGCTTCTTGTGAGGGCTCAAGAAGTTAAATCGGGGGATCGGTTTATATGGGAGCTATACCAAGTTATAGGCCGATTTAGACCGTACTTGACACAGTTGCTGAAAGTCATAACAATACACTACATGCTCAATTTCAGCCAAGTCGGACAAAAATTGCAGCTTTCAGGGGCTCAATAAGTCAAATCGGGAGATCGGTTTGTATGGGAGCTATATCAGGTTTCAGACTGATTCGGACCGTATTTGGTACAGTTGTTGGAAGTCTTAACAAACACTATGTGTAAAATTTTAGACAAATCGGACAAATATTGCGGCTTAAAGGGGCTAAAGAAGTCAAATCGGGAGATCGGTTTATTTGGGAGCCATGGATGTAGCCAGGGGCGGGAGGCCCTCGGACCCGAGCCCCCGACAAAATGATTTTGTTTGAAAGACTTTTATAATTTTTTGCTTTGCTATTATTTGAATAGAAAGCATTGAATATGATGACGCGCTGGAAGATGTTCCAAAAATCACGTAAAGAAAAAATTGAGATCCCATTGCAGGATATTTTTCGACTATAGACCGTTGTTAAATGCTTTCTATATAAATCGGCCACTTTATTATCCTTGTTATGTACCTAGTAGCTTTAATTTTTGCTGGTTTGACAGATGTTTGGTATGTAGAATAAAGTTATGCACTTCAAATATATTTATTGTGTATACATTTTTAACAGAATCCATGGTGGTAGGTTCCCGAAATTCGGCCCGGTCAAAATTAGCACGTTTTCACTTGTTTGTGTTAAGATGATGGGTTTCAATCAATCTTTAAATTTAATGCATGATTGTATCTCTAATG
Source organism: Stomoxys calcitrans (assembly GCF_963082655.1). NCBI lineage: Eukaryota > Metazoa > Arthropoda > Insecta > Diptera > Muscidae > Stomoxys > Stomoxys calcitrans. Next base: position 163,523,323 of record NC_081552.1, on the reverse strand, counting down.
CATGGCAGTATTCTTCTGTTTTCACGAATCTGTTTTCACGAAAAGTCGCGAGGACACTTTTAATAATGAATGACTAAGTTGTGTCCTTCCCTGTTTAATCTTTGAAAGACATTATTTAATACCATTCATCCATTGCGCAATAGTATAATTAGCATGAAGAGACTTTTCATTAAACAGTTGGGTCAGTCGGTGGTGCATATCATTACTATGTCCGCTGCACACAGACTTAAAATTTCGGTGTTCTGACGGGTTGCACTCTTCATTTGCAATATTTGGACTGCTGCAAATCTTTGTCACCACAAGGCTATGATCTGAATCGATCTTGTTACCTACCGTGTCTAACACATTCTTTAAATGTCTACCACTGATAGGGACTTGTATTGCAACATTAAAATACTAGCACACAAAAATTAACTTATTGAATTATCTACTTTCAAATAGGCGTTGGTTATATCACTAATGGAGATATTAAATTTTAATAAATTCCCATGGAACATTAGCCATATTTCTTTGGTGAAAGTACTTAATTAAAAATATATTACAATTACATTTTTATAGAGTCACCATATATCGCCTGCCTTAAGCAGGAAATATGAAAAGATAATTTGTAACTTCTTCTTGTTACGGTTTCAGCGAGTTTGTTTCTTAAATCTTTGGTATTTTACCAAACAAAAACCATTCACATAAAATCTTCACACCTTTCTTCCAAAAATAACATACATATGTGGAAGGTATGTAATTTCATTTTCACTTGTCTAAAATTTACCTAATAACTGTTTAACCTTCAAAACCAACATTAATCATGCCAAAACCATATAAGACGGTTTGTTTATACCTCAACACTTCGCTTGTAAGTTCAAAAGAAAATTCCACAAAAGCAAAAAAGTAATTTATGTTTTCTGTTTTCTGTTTTGTGTTTTATTTTTTAATAATAAATGTGGAAATAAATTTCAATGTTCAACGCCATCGGAGGCGTTTCTTTTCAGGAAACTATGCAGAATGCCGTAAGAGGTAAGCCAAGCCAAAATGATCATTACGGACGATGATGATCACTTCGAAACGCATATGATATTCAAGTACGGTGGTTGAAGGCGAAAACAATGAGACCCCAGCAACACACAATAAAAAACGTCCAAAACCGCCGACTTGTTAGGAAAATTACAACAACTTAGAAACAAATTGCAAATAAATTATGCAATTATTAAAAGAAATACAATAACGTTTGACGTTCATCACATGCTAAATAGCCAAAGCAAATAATAGATTCTTAAACGGTTATAAACGAGGTGAGTGTAATAAAGTGGTGATTATGATATATAACTTGTAAAATAATGCCAGAGAAACTAGATTTTGTGCAACTGAATAATATATGTGATGGTATTAATATTAATACAATAAAAATGCCCTTTCATAGTCATGGTTGAACATATTTTGGTTACATTTTCATTTCAATTAATCATTGCGTTCATATTCATTTAATCAATCCGTTTGCAACACATCGAAATATTCATTTCCGACCCTGCAAAGTATATATTTCGGATCGTCATAAATTCTAAGGCTAATAAACGATGTCCGTGTGACTGTCCATCTGTGCGTCCACCTGTTCTAATCACGCTACAGCCTTCAAACATTGCGATATTGGCAGAAATCTGGCACATGTACTTTTTTCCTACACGCTGGTTAGGTTCGTGAATGGGCCAATTCGAACCATATAGAGCGATCTGGCTATTTAGGTTCTGAAGCCCATAAAAACTTTATTTATTACCCGATTTCATTGAAATTTGATATCGTCAGTTGTTTTAAGCCTCTCGAAATCCGACCCAAATATGGTTCAGATCGGACAATATTTAGACATAGCTGCCATATAGATCGATCTGCCGATTAAGAAATTGAATCCAATAAAAGCTTTAATTATTACCCTAGTTCGCTGAAAAAAAGTGAGTTGTATTAGGACTCCTGGTATCATACGCAAATATGGTTCAGCTCGGACTATATTAAGATATAGCTGCCATATAGTCAGATCTGCCGATTTAGGGTCTGAAGCACATAAAAGTATTATCTATTACCCGATTTCACGGAAATTTAAAACAGTTAATTATATTAAGCCTCCAGACAGCCGACCCAAATATAGTACAGATCTGACTATATTTATTGTAGATATAGCAGCCATATAGACAGATCAACCAATTTAGGGTGTGAAGTACATAAAAGCATTATTTATTACCCGAGTTCGCTGAAATCAGAAGCTGTGAGTTGCATTAAGACTCACAATATCCGACCTAAATATGGTTAAGATCGGACTACATTTAGATATAGCTGCCATATAGAAAGATCAGCCTATTTGGGATTTGAAGTACATAAAAGCTTTATTTATTACTAAGCCTCCTGATATCCGACGCAAATGTGGTTCATATCGGACTTTATTTATATACTGATGCCATATAGACCGATCTGCCGACGTAGGATCTAAATCCCGTAAAAGACGCATTTATTATCTGATTTCGCTGGAATCGGACACAGTGAATTGTACTAAGACTCCCGCCATCACCAGCATATGGTCTGAAACAGACTTTATACACATATTACACATGCCATTTAAGTTTTTTACGACATAACCAGTAAGGAAAGACAAAAGTCGGGCGGAGCCGACTTTATAATACCCTAAATCTACCCTATAGGTACAATGTAAGAGCTATATCTAATTCTGAACCAATTTTGATGGAACTCGGCGGATGTTTTCCGATGGGTAATGAAACAATCCGTATCAAATTTCCAGCAAATATGTTCAAACTGCAATAAATGCGGTTGACAAAAGACAAAATTATTGTTAATTACTCAAAATCTTACGTACATATATATTGGAGCTACATTAAAATTTGAACCGAGGAAAGCTTTGTCCACAATTTTGAAAATATTGGTCAATAAATGCGCTTGCAGTGGCTCTAGAAGTGAAAACCCGGCGATATACATATATGACAGCTATATCTAAATCTAAAAAAATTTCTATGAAATTCACCACTAATATGGAGCGTCATGAGAAAATCCTTCCTTCCAAATTTCGAAAATTTCGTGAGAATCGATTAACAAATGAGCGCTTTTCTTTTTTGACAGAAGTTTGGTATGTAGAATAAAGTTATGGCCATCAACTAAATTTATTTTGCAAAAATTTTTAGCAGAATCCATGGTGGTGGGTTCCCAAGATTCGACCCGGCCGAAGTTAGCACGCTTTTACTTGTTTCCGGGCGAGATGGGCATCTTATTTTGCGATTTATGAGAGCACTTGTGATTTGATTTCCTTTTTAATGCATGATTTGGGCTGCTGACAAAATTTACAATTACTTTGCTGCGAAACGAATTCACATCTGATAATTCAGTTAAAGGCTATGCAGTTTGGAAGTCAAAAATATAACAATGTAGAGTTTTTCCATTTTTGGTCAAAAAAAAGTATTTTCATTGTTTAGTCGAGTTCGAGTTCTCAAGACACAAGTTCCAGATCCCACATTTGGGCTAATGCTTTTTATACCCACCACCATAGGATGGATGGTATAATTCAGTTAAAAGCAATGCAGTTTGGAAGTCAAAAATATAACAAGTAAGAACGTGCTAAGTTCGGTCGGGCCGAACCTTATATACCCTCCACCATGGATAGCATTTGTCGAATTCTTTGCGCGGTATCTCTTTTTAGGCAAACAAAGAATAATGAATAGGAACTGTTATGGCATTGGAGCTATATCAAGTTATAGTCCGATTCGAACCATAAATGAACTGAATGCTGAACATTGTAGAAGTCATTGTGTAATATTTCAGTCCATTCGGGTAATAATTGCGCCTTGTAGATGCTCAGTATGCTTTGACATTTCATCATGAATAGACTTACTAACGAGCAACGCTTGCAAATCATTGAATTTTATTACCAAAATCAGTGTTCGGTTCGAAATGTGTTCATTCACCGTAACGTTGCGTCCAACAGCATCTTTGAAAAAATACGGTCCAATGATTCCACCAGCGTACAAACCACACCAAACAGTGCATTTTTCGGGATGCATGGGCAGTTCTTGAACGGCTTCTGGTTGCTCTTCACTCCAAATGCGGCAATTTTGCTTATTTACGTAGCCATTCAACCAGAAATGAGCCTCATCGCTGAACAAAATTTGTCAAAATTTGAACACATTTCGAACCGAACACTGATTTTGGTAATAAAATTCAATGATTTGCAAGCGTTGCTCGTTAGTAAGTCTATTCATGATGAAATGTCAAAGCATACTGAGCATCTTTCTCTTTGACACCATGTCTGAAATCCCACGCGATCTGTCAAATACTAATGCATGAAAATCCTAACCTCAAAAAAATCACCCATTACATAAGTATTACAAATGGGCCATATCGGTTCAGATTCGAATACAGCCCCCAAATAAAGTGCTCCTTTGACTTGAAGCCCTAGTGTTCTGGTTTGCCTTCTACCAACCGTGCTAAGTACGGTTTAAATCACAGTCTGTAACCTGATATAACTCCCATATATACCGATTTCCCGATTTGAAATCTTGATTTGGAAGCCTTAATTTTTGCGCGAATCGGTCTGTAACTTGAAGTAGCTGCCATATAAAACGTTTCTCTTAGAAGGTTAAATTTTTGCCTGGTTTGGCAGAAATTTGCTAAATAGAGCAAAATTATGCTCTTCAAATATATGTATTTTGCGTAAATTTTTAACAAAATCCTGGTGGTTTGTTCCCATTATTTGGCCCTGCCGAAATTAGCACACTGTTACATGTTTTACTTCATACGTCCGCTTAACGCATGAAAACAATTTTTTAACCACACACTATATTTTTAGCCTTCACAGCAAAATTACTAGAAAATTCCGATTTGTAAACCTTCTTTGCCCGAAATGGGTATTTCGGCAATATTGTGAAAAATTTGGCCTGAATTAATTTTTTGATTTTTAACGACACTTCTATATGCAAAGTTCAAAAAGAATTGTAAAAATATCTATTTTAATTTTTTCTCAAGAATTTTGAATTTTTGTTTTCAGAAAATTGCAATGTTTCGCTTAATTTAATTCATCATTAGGTTAGGTTGAAAAGAGGAAGCAGATATTAATCCGCCCAATGCCACTATGGACATACACCTAAGCCAATAATCGGCTTGTTTTGCGCTCTAAAAACTATTAAGTAACCTCTAAAAAGAAAATTTTAAGTTAGGAATTCCGTGCTGCTTACAAAATCCTTACTTGTTTTCAATACCACTCCCCTAAGTTGGTTCATGCCTGATATTGTGCCTCCACCTAAATACCGGTATCTGTTAGACGCAAAAGCCGGGCAATGACAAAGGAAATGCACCAACGTCTCATCATCTTCACCGCATGCCCTACACATGCTATCACTTGACGCACCGATTTTACATAAGTGAGCTCGTAGTCCTAAGTGTCCCGTTATGATACCAATAGCTACACTGACCTCCCCCATAGAATTTTCACCGTCCTACCGATCGTTTCGCTGTTCCACAATGTGTTCCAATGCGTTCGTCGCCCACTCCCTTAAGTCGGTTTGCGTCGACCCGAAAGGCTTCGGGTTAACCAAGTTTATTGACGGCAGTCCTCTGTCCTTCACCACCAAATCGTCTGCCCCTTCATTTTCCCTTACTCTTTTTGGCCCAGCACCCAAACTATGCGGATTTCGCCATCCTCAGAGAAGGCGTTATTTTCCTTCTTACACTGCACGACTGTTCGTGACGCTACCGTCCTGGTTGTTATTGCCCTTATGGCAATTTGATTGTCGGTAAAAATGCTCACACTCGACGTCCTCGCGCTAGCACTACACCACTTCACTCATTCCGTGATCGGCCGGATCTCCGCCTGCAGAACCGTATTATGGTCAACCAGTTTAAAACAGATGTCAGTCCCTGGGTTCTCAATGAAAACCCCCAGGCCCACACTGTCCTCTAGCTTTGATCCATCCGTGTAACATGATCTTCCAAATGGCAATACTAGAGTTCCCGCAATTGAAGACTGTGCCGATGGCAACAGTGCCTCGCACTCGACTTCAAGGTTCATCTCAGGTATCCGATCGAAAACCTCTTCCCTTCCTTCCAGGATTCCTAATGTCGCCTCGATAATACCACGATGGTATTGTATATCAGATTATGGACCGATTTGAATCATACTTAGCACTGATGTTAGAAGTAACAACAAACCACCTCGTGCAAATTAAGAAGTCAAAACCCAAGATCAATTTATATGGCGGCTAAATCAGGTTATGGACGGATTCGAACCATACATAGTACACTTGTTGGAAGTCGTAGCAAAATACTACGTGCAAAATTTTAGCCAAATTGGATGAGAATTGCGGCCTCTAGTGGCTCAAGAAATCAAGATCCAAGATCTATTTGTATGGTACCTATACCAGATTATGAACCGTATTGAATCATACTTAGCACAACTGTTGGGAGAAACAACAAAACATCTCATGCATCTCTCAGCCTTATCGGATAAGAATTGCGTTCTAAAGAAGCTCAAGAAGTCAAGACACATGATCGATTTATATGGCAGTTATATGAAAACTTGGACCGATTTCGCCCACTTTCAATCTCAACCGGAATAATTTAAAATTAAGTATATTATATATTATTCAAGGCACCTAGCTTTATTAATTCGAAATTAAGCGTGCTCTCGACAGACAGACGGTCGGACTGACGGATAGAGGGAAGGATTGGCTCATATGCCTAGATCAACTTAGAATGTCATGACGATCAATAATATATTTATATACTTTACTAGCTGACCCGGACCCGCTCCGCTGCGCCTTCTTTTACTTTATATGGACCAAAAGTTACCTTGAAATATTCATTTTCGACAATTAAAGATCTTTTAGTAATATACCATGATACGAAAATAGTATATCGCTTGACTAACAGTTTAACAATATAAGTGCCTTTATCTGAATCCCATATGATTTTTATTGATCTACGAATTTAAGTTTGGATATAAGGTGTACTCCATTCTTAAAATACTTCATTTCAGCCCGATATTCTCATGATGTCTGATTAAGTGTTTTTTTTTCGGGGGAGAGTTGGTCCCCCAGATACTTGGCCCTGAAAAAATATCAGCATCAAGCTCTTCTTAATTAAACCCCATATTGCCATTGGTTAAGAGGAGTTTACACGATGAGGCGTCCCCCAAACACATGGCCTCAAAATAGGTTATCAAATTCGTTTTCTCAAATACCTTTCATTTGAGCCACATATTGGCATGGTCGAAAAATGTTTTCCCTTAAGGGGTGTTTTGGGAAAGGGGTGATGCCATAAATACATGGTCCTACTCCCAAATACATTTATTTGGGCCTCATATTGCGAAGGTCAGTAAAAAATTGCTGTTTGTGGGGTATTTTGGGAAAGAGGTAGACCCCCAGAAAATTGGTCCCGAAAATGAGTATCAATTCTTCCTTTACCCCCCAATACCTTTCATTTAAACTCCACATATTTCTATGTATAATTTTTTTGAACCCCATATTGCCATTGGCCTCAAAATTGGATATCAAATTCGTTTTCTAATCACATTTAAACTCCATATTGCAAAAGTCAGCAAATATGTATGGTTTGGGGTATTGGCCCTAACTCACTCTCTTTAAGACCCAAATTGTCTTGGTGAGCAAATACGTCCTATTTGGGGGTTTTTATGGTGGTGGGACGTCCCCTAGACAGTTGGTCCCTAATGTTGATATCAAATACGTGGTCTACTCCCACATACCTTCAATTTGAACCCAATATTTCCGTAGTCGGCAAACATGACCGGGTTGCGGGATGTTTTGGGGGATGGGCGGCCACTCATTGAGTTGGCCTTGAAAATATATTTCGGAGTCGTGTTGCACTTTAATAACCCTCTTATTTGAGGCTCATATTGCAATAGTCAGAAAATATTTATTATTTGGGTGGTGTTGTGGCCCCATAGACACTTTTCCCGAATATTGATATCAAATTCGTGCTATATTCCCGAGGACCTTTCATTTGAGCCCCATATTGCTATGGTCGTAAATTTGTCCCCTTTGGGGGATGTTTTTGATGAGAGACGGCCCCCCAAACACTTGGTCCCATATTTGGATGTCAGATTCGTATTTTACATTTAAATACCTTTTATTTAAGCCCCATATTCCCATGGTCAGTTAGTAAGTCCTCTTTGGGGGGTGTTTGGGGAGAGGGGTGGACCCCCAGAAATGTGGTCCCACATTTGGATATCAGATTCGTATTCTACTCGCAAATGCCTTTCATTTGAGTCCGATATTGCCATGGTCGGTAAATATGTCCGATTTAGGGGTGTTTTGGGGCTTGGGCTGGTCCCCATAGCACTTGGTCCGACAATTGGAGCTCAGATACGTTTATTTTACCCTAAATACCTTTCATTTGAGTCCCATATTGTCGTGATTGGCCTAAAAATATGTTTCGCAGGTCTTAGGGTTTGGCAGCCACTCTAGGTACCCCATCCGAAATTTGGATACCAAATTTTTTATTTTTAGGGTACTATATGAGAGCACACACAATTTTGCTTAAATCGCACCACCCATTTCCGCGATCTGGCGGTTCTGAAAATTAGGGTAAGGGGTGGGTCCGCCCCCCTCCAGATATCAAAAAATTTAGTACCATATTTTTACCACGGGGTCATTATGCACCATCTGTGAAAATTTCAAGAAAATCGGTTCAGCCGTTTCTGAGTCTGTAAGGAACACACAAACATACAAACAAACAAACAAACCTACAAACAAACACAAATTGATTTTTATATATAAGATGAGGTCTTAGACTCATTTCGAGGTGTTACAACCGGAATGACGATATAAGTATCCCCCATCAATATATTTTTGTATGTTTCTGTTTTCGTATAGACTTCGATTTACTTGCAGTATTCAAATGCAAGTTTTGCCCATGAGCATGAGGGCCTCCAAACCTGCTCGAAAGGACATGTTGCAGATTTAACAAAGTCTTGGTCTAAATGAAAAGGTTTAAGGAGTAGATTACGAAAGTAACATTCAACCTATGGCTGGCCTTATACCTAAGTTGACTTGTAGCCCAATAATGGCAAAATGATTGTCAAACGAAGGGTATGTGGCAGTAGGGAAAAATTTTTTTCCGCCCATATGTAAAAGCTCTAAACCAGATATGGCTGAATAAAGTAAAGTTTCTAGCTCCCGCCATTCCTTCAATTCCTATCAAACGGACATATAAGACGATAATAACAATATGGGGCATAAACTAAAGAAGAAGGATACGAATCCTACAAATAATATATGAAAATTAAAAAACAAAAAACAAGTTAAAGCGTTTTAAGTTCGGCCCGGCCGAATCTTATATACCCTTCACCATGGATCGCATTTGTCGAGTTCTTTTCCCGGTATCTCTTTTCAGGCAAATAAAGAATAATAGAAAACAAGTAAAAGCGTGCTAAATTCGGCCGGGCCGAATCTTATTTACCCTCCACTATGGGTCGCAATTGTCGAGTTCTTTTTCCGGCATTTCTTTTTAGGCAAAAAAGGATATGAGAAAAGATTTTCTCTGCTATTAGAGCGATATCAAGATATGGTCCACAATTAAATTATATGTTGGAGACCTGTGTAAAATGTCAGCCAATTCGAATAAGAATGGCGCCCTTTGAGGGCTCAATAAGTAAAATAGAGAGATAGATTTATATAGACCGATTCAGATGATAATGAACACGTATGTTGATGGCCATGAGAGGATCCGTCGTACAAAATTTCAGGCAAATCGGATAGTAATTGCGCCTTCTAGAGGCTCAAGAAATCAAGATCCCAGATCGGTTTATATGGTATAGCTGCCATATTAATATATAGCTGCAGGTTATTAACCGATTTGAACCTTATTTGACACAGTTGTTGAAAGTAAGAATAAAATAAGTGATGCTAAATTTCAGCCAAATCGGATAGGAATAGCGCCCTCTAGAAGCTCAAGAAGTCAAGTCCCCAGATCTGTTTATATGATAGCTATTTCAGGTTATAAACCGATTTGAACCATTCCTGGCACAGTTGATGGATATCATAACCAAATACTTCGTGCAAAAATTCATTCAAATCGGATAAGAATTGCGCCATCTAGAGGCTCAAGAAGTCAATACCCAAGATCGGTTTATATGACAGCTATATCAGGTCATGGATCGATATGAACCATACTTGACACAGTTGATGGATATCAAAACAAAACACATCGTGCAAAATTTCATTCCAAACAGATAAGAATTGCGCCCTCTAGAGGGTCAAGAAGTCAAGACCCAAGATCGGTTTATATGGCAGCTATATCAGGTTATGGACCGATTTGAACCATACTTGTCACAGTTGTTGGATATTATAACAAAACACGCCGTGCAGAATTTCATTTAAATCGGATAAGAATTGCGCACTCTAAAGGCTCAAGAATTCAAGACCCAAGATCGGTTTATATGGCAACTATATCAGCTTATGAACCGATTTGAACCATACTTGCCACAGTTGTTGGATACTATAACAAAACACGCCGTGCAAAATTTCATTCCAATCGGATAAGAAGTGCGCACTCTAGAGGCTCAAGAAGTCAAGACCCAAGATCGGTTTATATGGTAGCTATATCAAAACGTGGACCGATATGGCCCATACTAACCGACCTACACTAATAAGAAGTATTTGTGCAAAATTTCAAGCGGCTAGCTTTACTCCTTCGGAAGTTAGCGTGCTTTCGACAGACAGACGGACGGATGGAAACGGCTAGATCGATATAAAATGTCGCGACGATCAAGAATATATATACTTTATGGGGTCTCAGACGAATATTTCGAGTAGTTACAAAAACAGAATACCCTCCTATGGTGGAGGGTATAAAAATTGCTATGCTATTGGAGCTATTATATCAAATTATGGTTCGATTCGGATCATAATTTAATTGAATATTGGACAATAGTAGAAGTCATTGTGTAAAATTTTAGCCAAATCGAATAAAAATTGCCCCCTTTAGGGGCTCAATAAGTAAAATAGGGTGATCGGTTTATATGGGAGCTGTATTAGGCTATATATCGAATCAGACCACATTTGACACGTATATAGGAGGTCAAATGAGAAGTCGTTGTACAAAATTTTAGCCAAATCGAATTGCGCCTTTTAGAGGCTCAAGAAGTCAAGACCACCCCTTTGGTGTGTACTCTGAAGAACTAAGACTGGGCATATCAAGAAGCCTATCCAACCACTGCACAACGGGGAAGAACCGAAAAAAACTACTAGTAGGAAATCTTTCATTTAAGAAAACATATCTCTACCCTCTTTGAAACAATTAAAATTTAATGATGAATTCGGGAGCCATATGAACTACGAACTATTCTATGCTAACACTGGTACTCGGCCGAGGACCTGCGTTATTTGTCATAAAATTTTAATTATATATTTTCCCCAGAGTTGTCAACGTCGGATGCAACAGTGGTGAGACAGGGTGAAGTATACCTGGCGCGGTGGAGCATACCTGGCATCGCTTTATCTGCCTTTCGACTCTCCGACACCGCCACCCACGTTGGAGCTGCAACGGCTGGTGAGGAAAGCAAGACAGATAGGAGACTAGGTACTAATAGAGTGCGATGCGAACTCTCACCACATTTCGTGGGGTAGTATCAACACTAATAAGCGGGGCCAAGCCCTGTCAGAGTTCTTAAATACTAACGACCTAAAAGCACTTAATATTGGTAACACCACTACCTATGTTAATAGGATAAGGGAGGAGGTATTAGATGTGACGATATGTTCGGAAAATCTGATCGATGAGGTTCAGAATTGGAGGGTCTCCATTGAACACTCTTTCTCTGACCATCGCTACATTATGTTTAGAATAGCACGGCCAGAACCGAAGCTTCCGGAATAAGCTACAGTACTCAGAAGAAGAGTTGGGCAAGATAATTTAGATTGTCCAAGCATAGAAGACATTGACGAAAATGTCAACAGAATTACGACTGTACTGGTGGGGTCCTTCGAAGATAGTTGTCCTCTTCGAAAAAGGAAATCAGCCCACGAAAAACCCTGGATGACCGGGGAGATTCGCAATATTGGAAGAGAGGTCCGCAGACTTTTTAACAGAGCATGTCTTAAAAAAGCGGAATTATATTGGGATGTGTATTACACACGGCTCAATGAATACAATAAGATTAGCAGAGCGGAAAAACGAGCCTCCTGGAAGCTTTTCAGCGAACAAGTTGATAGCGTTAATGACGCCGCCAAGATAAAAAAGTTTCTCTCAAAAACCCATGTCTAAACTGAAACTTTAGTAGAAGACATGCGAGTGAGAGCAGAGACAACGGAGGACATGTTAAGGCTTTGATAAAAACCCGTTTTCCACAGGATACGAAGGAACTCATGGAGACACCGGAATCTTGGAATAATGATTATGATCCAAGGTTTATAATAACGGAATTTATGGAAAGGGAATCCTTGGGGAGCTTCAAACCATTCAGACTATCTGGCGGCTCGTCTAGCCAAAATTTTCACAGCGTGCATAGGACTTTCATATACTCCGAAAGCCTGGCAGGAGGCAAGGGTGGTGTTTATACCCAAACCCGGCAAGGCAAGTTATGCGACACCGAAGGCCTACAGACCCATAAGCCTTACGACCTTTCTACTCAAAACCATGGAACGTATTGTGGACACTATTATAAAGAGTATGGCATCCGTGAACTGCTCAGATACAAACAGCATGCCTATGTCAAGGGAAGGTGGGTGAAGACTGCCCTGCACGAGATTGTGCATAAAATAGAAGAATGGTTCGATGCCAAAACGTACACACTGGCGGTATGCATTGACATCGAGAGGGCGATTAACAATGTGCGGACCGACACACTGATCCAATCCTTAGACCAGTACCGGGTGGACCCGGTATTCAGAGACTGGATAAACCATATGCTAAGGAACGGGTGGATAAATTGTGTGTCCCACGGCATAAATATAAGGGAGAAAGTGCCACAAGGCACGCTACAGGGGGGCATTTTATCGCCACTCCTATGGGTGATCACCATGAATGACCTATTACGGATGCTGACTTGAACCCGTCTGCTACGCGGACGATGTTATAATACTTCTAAAGGGTAAGGATCCGAACGAGCTATGCAGAAGGGCATATGACTGGGCTAGTCCCAGAAGTCTCAATGTTATCCCAGAGAAAACTGAAATATGCCTGTTCACGAGGAAGACGAAGGTGGACCAATTTAACGCACCACATTTCCTCAATAAGACGATTTCGATATCTGACAAAGTCAAATACTTAGGTGTGATCTTGGACAGGAAACTGAATTGGAAGTGTCACATTCAGGAGCGTACTGTGAAGGCTCACATATGTTGGGCACTATGTAGACGGGCAGTAGGCTCGAAATGGGTCCTGAATCCTAGGATTGTCCACTGGCACTACAGGAGCGTGATTAGACCAATACTTACTTACGCCTCAGTAGTTTGGTGGACTGCTATGGATTAAAAGTGCAACATAAGGCCCATACAACAGGTTCAGAGAACATGTTGTCTTGGCATAGGCGGAGCGATGAGGACCACGCACACTAGGGCACTGGAGACTATTGTAGATATCCGACCCATTGACATACAAATTAAGTGTGAGGCAGCCACTGCGGCTATGAGAGTTAAGGCGATGGGAGAATGCATTGAGGATGGGAGCTGCTTATATTGTATATGCATATTCAAACATGATTGTTATATACACCCAGAAAAATTAGTCCGCTGATATCAGCAAATACTGACTGCTGATATTAAATTAAAAATTTTAAATTTTTGAATAAATCCCTTCAACATTTTTGAACTTCGAAACAACAATTGAGGCATTTTCCATATAGTAATAAGAAAATTTGCCAATTTTGGGGGTAAATTTTTTGTTTAAAAGCGGAAATATAATAGTAGTAGTTATTTCGTCTGCTGTTATTTAAATTCGATCAAAAATTAGCAAATTGTACAAAATTTGAAAAATATAAAGTTATATGCTTGCAAAATTGAAAAATAAGATGGAATATACAATTTTTTGAAGTATTTTGTTTTAACATTTTTTAGATTTGAAAACAGCAGAAAATGTTTGATGTTTTAGCAACAAACTACTACTGTCCCATTTTCAGAAGACTTTCTGCTGTTTCAGCAAACATTTTTGCTGCTTTTACTTACAAATTTCTGTGGGTGTGCGAAATATCGACAAATTATTTGAATAAAAAACAAAAACACCCCGTGCTCTAAATTCAAGACAGCAAAATTAAATATAACAGTCCCCGATAAAAAAAAGCATCTAATTTTTTATTCAACTGAATTTTTAGAATAAATTTTTTTTTGCTGAAAAATTGTTTACTACCTTGTCCGGAGTCGAGATAATTTTCTTTACTCCGACTTCGGAAAAAATTGCACGACTCCGACTCCGCAGTCCTGGTCGATAATTATGAAAAATATTCGCATGAAAATGTTTACGAGTTAATTTAATTTTCTTGTCAAATTAATTTTTTCACCGTAAACATTTAAAATTATGGTAGTTGGTCAAAACGTTCTGAGCACTATTATGCTTGAAAATCTCAAACTTTTCAATGAAAATGTCAAATTGGACCTTGCAACACTTAATGTTGACTAGGCCAGCAATTTATATAGCAGCCTTCGTAGAGTATGTCTCTAGGCAAATGATCCGGTTAATAAAACACAGCTTTCAATTCAACCGATGATACATTATTAGGACCTAGCGATTCAAGGAATCATAACATTTTATTGCCCAGTAGATTCTTGACCCAGAAACAATTTATGCAACAATCTCCGACGAATGCATTTCAGAGACAACTTCTTCTGGAGACACAAAATCCCCAGGATTTGTTCTAAGCCACTTTCCAGCTTGCCCTTGGTTTAACGTCTAACATATCAATGGGTGCTGTCCGATTCAAGCTTAAGCTCAATGATAAGGGTCCTCCTTTTTCAGATGCCATGCTTTCAGCAGCATTAGCGGACTTGCTAACTTCTACTCTACGGTAGCCCCCATCTATTCATAGGTCACTGAAGTAATATCCTATTTCGATTTCAGTTCTGTGTAGGTCCACTTTCAAATATACCCCTTGTAGACGATCTCTAATTTCTACTTCATAATGCCACAGAGGACAGGGTACTATAACTTAGTGCATTTGTTTGTAACACCCAGAGGGAAAAGAGATAGACCCATTGATAAGCATACTGGTCGACTCAGAATAACTTTCTGATTCGATTAAGCTATGTTTGTCTGTCTGTACATTTGACCTTGTTAATTTGTGTATAAAGTACAAGTCGCAAATTTCGTCCGATCGTCTTTAAACTTGGTGCAGCCGTATTTTTTGGCCTAGAGACGAAGGCTATTGAAATTTGAAAAAAATCAGTTCAGATTTAGATATAGCTCTCATATATATGTTCACCGATTTAGACTAATATTGCAATAATGTGGTCATTTGTTAACCGATTCTATCGAAATTTGGTACGAAGGATTTTCTTTCGACTCTCGACATTACTAATGAATTTCATGGAAATCGATTCAGATTTAGATATACCTCTCATACATAAATATCGCCCGATTTTTACTCTTAGAGCCACTGCAAGCGCATTTACTGAACAATTTTCCCAAAATTTTTTACAGCGCTTTCCTCGATGACAACCACAATATCTTTAGAGTTTAGTAGAAATCGGTCCAGATTTAGATATAGCTCTCATATATATGTTCGTCCGATTATCAGAAATATTGCATTTGGTAATCGATTCTCTAGAAATTTGGCAGGAAGGATTTTCTTATGACTCTTAGTATTACTGGTGAATTTTCTAGAAATTGGATATGATCTAGATATAGCTACCATATACGTATATCGCCAGATTTTCACTTCTAGAGCCACAGCAAGCGCATTTATTAACCAATCTTGCTAAAATTTTGCACAACGCTTTCCTCAGCGAAAGCAAGAACATTGGTCGAAATCGGTTCAGATATAGATATAGCTATAATATATATGTTCGTCAAATTTTGAGTAATTTGCAATAATGTTGTCATTTTTTAAACATCCGCCAAGGTCCACCGTAATTGGTTCGTAATTGGTAGGCTATTAAACAGTCGGCACCACTCGACTTTCCTAACTTGTTTTATCATATTCAATGAAATTTCCAATACTGGATACGATTCAGATAGGTCAAGCAATTGGTATCGCTGTCATAAAAACAAAACCCACGAAAACCCATGGTGGTAGGTAGACAAAATTTGCCACGACTAAACTTAGCCCCATTTAATAAACCAGATGTTTCAGATAACAACGATCGGAATAAATTTGAGAATTTCGTTAGGAAGGGGTTATATTTTCAATAATATACATCTTTTGTGACTTAAGTACATTACATCATCAATGTTATTGTTAGAATTTTTTTTCTTAAATTGTTGTTGCGTTGGTGTTTTCAATGTGTGATTGAAAAAATTTATTGCATCACATAACAGTTTTATGACTTCCTCAGAAAGTGTAGTAGCCGACTTGTTAACACAATAACACACAATGGATGGAGTATATGCAACGTCACAACAACAGATGCATATTAATTTAAGATACCGCGCAACAACAATTACGACCCTAACATCGCCTCGGACATCGCTGCAATTGAAAACACCCGAACAGTATTCATAGATGAATTTATATTTCATTCATGTGAATAAACCAACAGACAATTCAAATATGGAGACATGTAGAGAGGGAATGAAAAAAAAAAACGCAAATCGTTCGCATCAGCTACTGCCAATAGTAATTACTCCATTACTTACTAAATAATGAGAAAATTCATTCATTGTTATTCTCCCGTAAATAGGTTAGCAATTTTCCGCAAGATTATGAGTCAATATCAGAATCATTGATATACAACATTTGATGAGCACCTTTAACTTGAGCAAGTCTTCAAAATACGGAATATGGCACAAATGAAAGTTGATGCGACTAATTCAATTGGAAATTGTCTTTATTATACCCTCCACCATAAGATGGGGGGTATACTAATTTCGTCATTCTGTTTGTAACTACTCGAAATATTCGTCTGAGACCCCATAAAGTATATATATTCTTGATCGTCGCGAAATTTTATGTCGATCTAGCCATGTCCGTCCGTCTGTCCGTCCGTCCGTCCGTCCGTCTGTCTGTCGAAAGCACGCTAACTTCCGAAGGAGTAAAGCTAGCCGCTTGAAATTTTGCACAAATACTTCTTATTAGTGTAGGTCGGTTGGTATTGTAAATGGGCCATATCGGTCCATGTTTTGATATAGCTGCCATATAAACCGATCTTGGGTCTTGACTTTTTGAGGCTCTAGAGTGCGCAATTTTTATCCGATTGGGATGAAATTTTACACGACGTGTTTCGTTATTATATCCAACAATTGTGCCAAGTATGGTTTAAATCGGTCCATAACCTGATACAGCTGCCATATAAACCGATCTGGGGTCTTGACTTCTTGAGCCTCTAGAGTGCGCAATTCTTCTCCGATTGGGATGAAATTTTGCACGACGTGTTTCGTTATTATATCCAACAACTGTGCCAAGTATGGTTCACATCGGTCCATAACCTGATATACCTGCCATATAAACCGATCTTGGGTCTTGACTTCTTGAGCCTCTAGAGTGCGCAATTCTTATCCGATTTGAATGAAATTTTGCACGACGTGTTTTGCTACGATATCCAATAACTGTGCCAAGTATGGTTTAAATCGGTTCATAGCCTGATATAGCTGCAATATAAACCGATCTTGGGTCTTGACTTCTTGAGCCTCTAGAGTGGGCAATTCTTATCCGATTGGAATGAAATTTTGCACTACGTGTTTTGTTTTGATATCCAATAACTGTGCCAAGTGTGGTTCAAATCGGTCTATAACCTGATATAGCTGCCATATAAACCGATATTGGGTCTTGACTTCTTGAGCCTCTAGAGGGCGCAATTCTCATCCGACTAGACTGAAATTTTGCACATAGTGTTTTAGTATCACTTCTAACAACTGTGCTAAGCATGGTTTAATTCGGGCCATTACCTGGTATAGCTGTCATATAAACCAATCTTTTGTCTTGACTTCTTGAGCATCTAGAGTGCGCAATTCTTATCCGATTAGAATGAAATTTTGCACCACGTGTTTTGTTATGATATCCAACAACTTTGCCAAGTATGGGTCAAATCGGTCCATAACCTGATGTAGCTGCCATATAAACCGATCTTGGGTCTTGACTTCTTGGGCCTCTAGAGAGCACAATTCTTATCCGATTTGCCTGAAATTTTGTACTACGGATCCTCTCGTGATCATCAACATACGTGTTTATTATGGGAAATGAACTGACAAATGCGCTCCATGGTGGAGGGTATATAAGATTCGGCCCGGCCGAACTTAGCACGCTTTTACTTGTTTTCTTTTTTATACCCTCCACAATAGTAAGGGGGTATACTAATTTCGTCATTCTGTTTGTAACTACTCGAAATATTCGTCTGAGACCGCATAAAGTATACATATTCTTGATCGTCGCGACATTTTATGTCGAACTAGCCATGTCCGTCCGTCTGTTCGTCCGTCCGTCTGTCGAAAGCACGTTAACTTCCGAAGGAGTAAAGCTAGCCGCTTGAAATTTTGCACAAATACTTCTTATTAGTAAAGGTCGGTTGGTATTGTAAATGGGCCATATCGGTCCATGTTTTGATATAGCTGCCAAATAAACCGATCTTGCGTCTTGACTTCTTGAGCATCTAGAGTGCGCAATTCTTATCCGACTGGAATGAAATTTTGCACGACGTGTTTTGTTATGATATTCAACAATTGTTTCTGATATAGCTGCCACATAAATCGATTTTGGGTCTTGACTTCTTGAGCCTCCAGAGTGCGCAATTCTTATCAGATTGGAATGAAATTTTGCACGACGTGTTTTGTTATGATATCCAACAACTGTGCCAAGTATGATTCAAATCGGTCCATAACCCGATATAGCTGTCATATAAACCGATCTGGGATAGTGACTTCTTGAGCCTCTAGAGGTCGCAATTATTATCCGATTTGCCTGAAATTTGTACGACGGATTCTCTCATGACCATCAACATACGTGTTTATTATGGTGTGAATCGATACAGCTCCCACATAAATCGATCTCTTTATTTTACTTCTTGAGCCCACAAAGGGAGCAATTCTTATTCGAATTGGCTGACATTTTACATATATAATTTAATTGCGGTCTAAACCGGACCATATTTTGATATCGCTCTAATAACAGAGCAAATCTTTTCTTATATCCTTTTTTGCCTAAGAAGAGATGCCGGGAAAATAACTCGACAAATGTGAACCATGGTGGAGGGTATATAAGATTCGGTCCGGCCGAACTTAGCACGCTTTTACTTGTTTTAATTTAAATTATTAAAAAATACTTGTCCGCCTATGACGAACGTTTGAGTTCAAATCCCGGCGTGAATATCAGAAAATTTTTCAACGGTAGTTATCCCTCACTATTGCTGACTACATTTGTGAGGAATCCTGCCATGTTAAAACTTCTCTACCAAGTGGTGTCGCTATGCAGCACGGCGCATAGTGTTACCTCTTTATACATTCGTTGGACAAAAATAGTTAGAGTTAACATAGATATCTAAAATTTTTGCACGGAGGTATATTTGAGTGATATATAGAAAAAAGTGGAGATTGATTTGAATGATATGAGAAAAATTTCCCCTGTTCCTTAATAGAGTGCTCATAGAAAATGTAGTAGTATATGTATTTAAAACCGACTCCTACTTCAGTCATCATAAAGGCGCTTATGAAGTGAAATCCGGATATCAGCTTATGTGGGAGCTTTATTAGATTTTAAACCAATTCGGACTATACTTGGCATTGATATTGGGAATTATAGATGAACTCAAAAGCAGAATTGTAAACTTTACAATTGGAATAAAATAAAAAGCTAACGACACAAATGTATCAATATTTGTTAAAACACCTTATTGCTCTTTCAAGACAACTTTAAGATGCACTTCTCAAACTTAAGATCGCATTCCACACTCTTCTCACCAAATAAACCGACCAAAAAGGGAGTAGAATTAAAAAAACAAAACAAAAAAAAGCGATCTACGAGAGTTAGCAACCTTGATCACTAGAGAGGTTGATAGAAACATATCTTAAGGTGAAGACCCCTGGTGGTCACCTGTATCGGCAACAGCATACATATTTTAAGGGCAAGCCCTTCACGACCTAATCGCCTTCGTAGAGGGTTCTCTCGCTGTCAAGGAATATACAATGGTAGAATTTCTTGACATTGAAGGTGCTTTAAAAATGTAACCCGACTTTAATCATGAAGGAGCAGGAGTTTCTAGGCATCAACACAACAGTAAAATAGTTTATCAATAATTTACTTAGTAAAAGATGCATTACGGCAGGCCTGAGATCTGTAAATCCAACAAGTAAGAGCGTGCTAAGTTCGGCCAGGCCGAATTTTATATACCCTCCACCATGGATCGCATTTGTCGAGTTCTTTGCGCGGTATCTCTTATTAGGCAAACAAAAAATAATGAATAAGAACTGTTATGATTTTGGCGCTATATCAAGTTGTAGTCCGATTCAGACCATAAATGAATTGAATACTGAACATTGTAGAAGTCATTGTGTAATATTACAGTCCATTCGGATAAGAATTGTACCTTGTAGGGGCTCAATAAGCAAAATCGGGAAATCGGCTTATATGGGAGCCGTATCAAGCTACAGATCGATTTATACAATATTAGACACGTATATTGAAGGTCATAGTAAATGACGTGGTACAAAATTTATGCCAAGTTAGATGACCTCTACAAGCACAAGAAGTCAAGATCCCAGATCGGTTTATATGGTAGCTATATCAGGTTATGTACCGTTTTGGGCCATACTTACAACAGCTGTTGGAAGTCATAGCAAAACACCTCGCGCAAAATTTGAGCCAATTGGAATTGCTCCCTCTAGCGGCTCAAGAAGTCAAAACCCAAGATCGGTTTATATGGCAGCTATACAAGGTTGTAGCCCGATTTGAACTATATTTAGCACAGTTGTTGGAAGTGATACCAAAACACCACATACAAAATTACAGCCAAATTGGATAAAAATTGCTCCCTCTAAAAGCTCAAGATGTCAAGACCCAAGATCGGTTTATATTGCAGCTATATCAGGCCATAAACCGATTTGAACCATGCTTAACACGGTTGTTGGAAGTGATACCGAAACACCATGTGTAAAATTTCAAAACAGGGAACGATTAAGTCCATTTACAATCCCAACCGACCTACACTAATAAAAAGCATTTGTGCAATATTTTAAGTGCCTGGCTTTACTCTTTCGAAAGTTAGCGTGCTTTCGACAGACAGACGGACGGACGGACAGACAGGGCCTTTGAGGCATATTTCGAGGTGTTACAAACAGAGTAACGAAATTAGTATACCTCCATTCTATAGTGGAGGGTATAAAAAATGTCTTTAAATGAATTTATTGTCTGGTTAGTCTGAAAGTCACAACAAAACACCTCGCGCAAAATTTCAGCCAAATCGGATAAGAATTGCGCTCCTTAGCTGCTCAAGAATTTAAGGTCCAACATCGGTTTATATTGCATCTAAATCAGGTTATGAACCCTTTTGAGGAAGCCGTATACGTACGACAGCGAATTGGGTGTCCGAAAATTGTCTGTGCGTAAATCCGTCTAAGTTGTTTTTATACCCACCACCGAAGGATGGGGGTATATTCATTTTGTCATTCCGTTTGCAACACATCGAAATATCCATTTCCGACCCTATAAAGTATATATATTCTTGATCAGCGTAAAAATCTAAGACGATCTAGATATGTCCGTCCGTCTGTCCGTCTGTCTGTTGAAATCACGCTACAGTCTTCAAAAATAGAGATATTGAGCTGAAATTTTGCACAGATTCTTTTTTTGTTCATAAGCAGGTTAAGTTCGAAGATAGGCTATATCGGACTATATCTTGATATAGCCCCCATATAGACTGATCCGCCGATTTAGGGTCTTAGGCCCATAAAAGCCGCATTTATTATCCGATTTTGTTGAAATTTGGGGCAGTGAGTTGTGTTAGGCCCTTCGACATCCTTCGTCAATTTGGCTCAGATCGGTCCAGATTTGGATATAGCTGCCATATAGACGGATCCTCCGATTTAGGGTCTTAGGCCCATAAAAGCCACATTTATTATCCGATTTCGCTGAAATTCGAGACAGTGAATTATGTAAGACCCATCGACATCCTTCGTTAATTTGGCCCAGATCGGTTCAGATTTGGATATAGCTGACATATAGACCGATCCTCCGGTTTAGGGTCTTAGGCCCACAAAAGCCACATTTATTATCTGATTTTGATGAAATTCGGGACAGTGAATTGTGTAAAGCCCGTTGACATCCTTCGTTAATTTGGCTCAGATCGGTCTAGATTTGGATATAGCTGCCATATAGATCGATCCTCCGATTTATGGTGTAAGGCCCATAAAAGCCACATTCATTATCCGATTTTGCTGAAATTTGGGACAGTGAGTTGTGTTAGGCCCTTTGACATATTTCTTCAATTTGGTCCAGATCAGTTCAGATTTGGATATAGCTGCCATATAGACCGATTTCTTGATTTATGGTTTTGGGCCCATAAAATGCTCATTTATTGTCCGATGTCGCCGAAATTTGGAACAGTGAGTTAAGTTAAGCCCCTTGACATACTTCTGCAATATCGCACAGATCGGTCCAGATTTTGATATAGCTGCCATATAGACCGATATCTAGGTTTTAGGTTTTGGGGCCATAAAAGACGCATTTATTGTCCGATGTCGCTGAAATTTGAGACAGTGAGTTTGGTTAGGCTCTTCGACGTCCTTCTTCAATTTTGCCCAGATCGGTCCAGATTTGAATATAGCTGCCATATGGACCGATCTCTGGATTTAAGGTTTAGGGCCCATAAAAGGGGCATTTATTGTCCGATTTCGCCGAAATTTGGGACAGTGCTTTGTGTTAGGCTCTTCGACATGTTTATGCAACTTGGCCCAAATCGGTACAGATTTGGATATAGCTGCCATGTAGACCGATATCTCGATTTAAATTCTTGGCCCCATAAAAGGCGGATTTATAATCCGATTTCACTGAAATTTGACACAGTGATTTATGTTCGGCTTTTCGACATCCATGTCGTATATAGTTCAGATCGGTATGAGGTATATGAGTATAAGGTATGAAATTTTCACCGAATTTTGATGAAAGTTGATTTACATATATACCCGAGGTGGTGGGTATCCAAAGTTCGGTTCGGCCGAACTTAACGCCTTTTTACTTGTTTTTTTTCAGCAGGAGATGCAAGTTAGCCACAGTGGCACATATCTCATTGGGAGGATAGAAAGTTCCATTTACTGAAAGTGCAAAATGCAGGGTGTTTGCTGCATACGAAATTAAATATCAAATCAAGCATTTCGGAAGGGGCAAGAGAGGCAAACCAAGCCCTTTGCACTTGTGAAAGAGCACTTGGCATAAGTTGGGGTTTTAAACAGCGTGTCATATATAGGATGTAGACTGCAGTTGTCAGACCTATAATATTTTGTGGTGTTGCAGATTGGTGGACAGAACTTCAAAAGCCCATCTACTTTTTATACCCTCCACCATAGGGTGGGGGTATACTAATTTCTCCATTCCATCGAAATATTGATGTGAGAAAAATGTATATATATTCTTGATTGTCTTGACGTTTAGTCGATTTAGCCATGTCCGTCCGTCTGTCTGTCCGTAGAAATCACGCTAACTTTCGAAGGTGTAAAGCAATTCACTTGCAATTTTGCACAAATACTTCTTACTTGTGAAGGTCCGATAGAATTGAAAATGAGCCAAAAACGGTCCATGTTTTATTATGGCTGCCATATAAACCGATCTCGGGTCTTGACTTCTGGAGCCTCTAGATTGCGCAATTCTCATCCGATATGGCTGACATTTGCACGAAATGTTTTGTTTTGACATCCAACAACTATTTTTTTATTTTCATACCCACGATTCAGCACGACGAGACGATCAAGAATATATATTCTTGAAAACTCATGTTTTTCACGACTACTTTTTATACCCACCATCAAAGGATGGGGGTTTATTCATTTTGTCATTCCGTTTGCAACACATTGAAATATCCATTTCCGACCTTATAAAGTTTATATATTCTTGATCAGCGTAAACATCTAAGATGATCTAGACATGTCCGTCCGTCTGTCTGTTGAAATCACGCTACAGTCTTTAAAATAGAGATATTGAGCTGAAATTTTGCAGAGGTTCTTTTTTGTCCATAAGCAGGTTAAGTTCGAAGATGGGCTATATCGGACTCTATCTTGATATAGCCCCCATGTCGACCGATCCGTCGATTTAGGGTCTAAGGCCCATAAAAGCAACATTTATTATCCGATTTTGTTGAAATTTAAGACAGTAAGTTGTGTTAGGCCCTTCGACATCCTTCGTTAATTTGGCTCAGATCAGTCCAGATTTGGATATAGCTGCCATATAGACGGATCCTCCGATTTAGGGTCTAAGGCCCATAAATGCCACATTTATTATCCAATTTTGCTGAAATCTAAGACAGTGAGTATGGTACAGATCGGTCCAGATTTGGATGTAGCTGCTATATAGACCGATCTCTCGGATTTAGGTTTTGGGGCCATAGAAGGCGCATTTATTTTCCGATTTCGCTGAAATTTGGGACAGTGCGTTGTGTTAGACTCTTTTCTGCAACTTAGCCCAAATCGGTTCAGATTTGGATATAGCTATATAGCTGCCATATAGACCAATCTCTCAATTTAAAGTCTTGGACCCAAAAAAAGGCGCATTTCTAATCCGATTTCACTGAAATTAGACACAGTGAGTTATGTTAGGCTTTCCGACATCTGTTCAGATCGGTTTATTTTTAGATATAGCTACTAAAAAGACCAATATTTTGTTGTACACAATTGAATAATGACTTGTACTTATTAGTATTTGGTCCAAATCGGAACATATTTCGATATAGCTGCTATGGTGCATAAGGTTTGCATTTTTCACAGTATTTTGACGAAAGGTGGTTTACATAAATACCCGAGGTGGTGGGTATCCAAAGTTCGGCCCGGCCGAACTTAACGCCTTTTCACTTGTTTATATATTTAATAGATGATATTGCATTTTAAATGTTATATTAAATTCTTCATTTTGTTCAAGCCTATTTTTTCCAAAGATATAGATCTATATTTCAAATATATTAAGCATATACCAATAAAGTTGAATGTGTTTTCTGCTTCGTTAATATTGAAAAATGTTCAGAGAGCGTCGGTAATATTATTTCTTGAAAACATTTTCGAGTTTTATTCAAGCAACGCTCCTATGGCTTTTATAATCCAACTTGTAATATGTGCAGATAAGTCTTTGATTAGGGTTGGTATTTGACCATATTCCAGACGGGAATGGAGATCATGGGATTGTGATTTCATTGCACTACTACAGAAATCCTTGTTTTCCTTGGTATTTATTGCGACATACTTAAATATATGTTATTATTGGGGGGAGAGTTTGTACTTTTCACAGAAATTGAACCATTCTATTACCTGTTAATATCCAGTTCTAAAACTTTTTCTGCAGGAATGCGTGGCAGTCTTACACTCATAAAAATTTGTTACTAAAAACAGCAAAAATGTTTGCGGAACAGCAGAAAGTCTGCTGAAAATGGGTCAGCATTAATTTGTTGTTGAAACAGCAAACAATATCTGCCATTTTCAAATTAAAAAAATTATATTCCATTTTTTTTACTTTTACAAGCGTATAACTAAAAATTTTGTACAATTTGCTAATTTTGAACGAATTTAAATAACAGAAGACAAAATAACTACTACTATTATATTCCTGCTTTTAAACAAAAAATTAATGCCTAAATTGGACAATTTTTTATTACTATATAGCAAATGCCACAATTGTTGTATAGAAGTTCAAAAATTTTGAATTGATTTATTTAAAAGTTAAAAATTTTTACTTTAATATTAGCAGACAAAGTTTTTGGGATCAGCAGACTAATTTTTCTGGGAGTATAGGATTTGAATTTAATACCATCTTTATATTGCAACAAGTGAAAGCGTTCCAAGTTCGGCCAGACCGAATTTTATATACCCTCTACCATGAATCATATTTGTCAAGTTCTTTGAATGACTTTTTCAATATATATATGAGCCACATCATGTAATTGACCGATATGGAGCGTATTTATTATAGCTGTTAGAAGTCATAGAAAAATACCGCCTACAAAATTTCGGCCAAATCGAGTAAAAATTGCGTCCTCCATTGGCTCAGAGTGTCAAATTGGGAGATCGGTTTATAAAATTTCAGCCAAATGGGATAACAATTGCCCCCTATAGAGGCTTAAGAACTCAAGACCCAAGATCGGTTTATATGGCAGCTATATCACAACATGGAAGTATTTGTGCAAAATTTCAAGCACCTAGCTTTACTCCTTCGAAAGTTAGCGCGCTTTTGACAGACAGACAAACGGAATTCGTGTTACAAACGGAATGAAGAAGTTAATATACCCCTTTTTTATAACCACCACCATAGGATGGGGGTATACTAATCTAGTAATTCCGTTTGTTACACCTTGAAATATTCGTCTAAGACCCCATAAAGAATATATGTTCTTGATCGTCACGTCGTTCTGAGTCGATCTAGCCATGTCCTTCCATCTGTCGAAATCACGATAGCGGTCGAGTGCGTTCAGCTAGCCGCTTGAAGCAGATGCTTAATTTTGATTTGATTAAAATTTTGCACGTGGTGTTTTGGTGTCACTTCAAACAACTGCGCTAAGTATGGTTTATATCGGTCCATGTTTTGATATAGCTGCCACATAAACCGATCTAGGATGTTGACTTCTTGAACCTCTAGAGGGCGCAATTCTCATTCGAAGTTTTGTACAACGGGTTCTGTCATGACCTTCAACATATGTGTCTAATATGGTCTGAATCGATCTATAGCTTGATACAGCTCCCATATAAACCTATCTTCCGATTTTGCACAAGGCGCAATTCTTATCCGAATGAACTGAAATATTAAACAATGACTTCTACAATGTTCAGCATTCATTTATGGTCCGAATCGGACTATAACTTCATATAGCTCCCATAGCATAACAGTTCTTATTCAATATTCTTTGTTTGCTTAAAAAGAGATATCGCGCATAGAACTCGACAAATGCGTTCCATGGTGGAGGGTATATAAGATTCGGCCCGCCCGGACTTTTCACGCTTTTACTTGTTTGATATTACTCTACTAATGTGCACATAAATGGCATGGCTTTTTGTATCTAAATTTAAAGAAAAAGGTTGTGGAAAGAAAGCATTCAACGGTGATTATAAACTTCCACTGAGACACACATTATGCACAGTAACTTTCAACAAACAACAGACTATTCAGCAGTAAGCCTGATACTCTGAAATTGCAGCAAAATTAGCTACTAATATTCAGCAGACAGTGTTTGCTACTTTCAGCAAACTTTTTTCTATGAGTGTAGCTCCCATGTAAACCGGTCTCTCGATCATCCTTGTTCGGTTCCTAGAAGCTTTAATTGTTGCTGGTTTGACAGAAGTTTGCTATGAAGAATAAAATTATGCCCTTGAACTAAATTTATTTTGTATACATTTTTAGCAGAATCCTTGGTTGTGGGTTCCCAAGATTCGACCCGGTCGAACTTAGCACCCTTTTAAATTGCGTGATCTACGGGTTCAAGAAATCAAATCGGGAGATCGGTTTATATAGGACCTATATCAGGTTGTCGACCGATTTAAATCTTACTTAGTATAGTTGCTGAAAATCACAACAGAACACTACATGCGAAATTTCAGCCTATTCTGACAAAAATTGCGGATTCCAGGGGCTCAAGAAAGAAAATCGGGTCCATCGCCGTTGTCTAGCGTTCGAGGCCATCAATACAACTTCCAACAAATGCACATAATCATGTATATACCATGAAAGCAGTGCAATTGTGTAGACAAAAACCTGCCTTACAAAAAAAAAGTACAGCTAATAATAGACAGGGTTTTCGAGCGTGGTTAATGTGTTAAATGCAACATACAAACATACGGTCCTTGTAGCCTTCACTCCTAATATGGCTGTTGAGTAATTGTAACCAAATTACGAAACGCGTCGCATAGTGGTTGGTGGGTGTTGCGTTCTCTGGAAAAATCGCCGATCTTTCAGCTCGTCTCGAAAGAGAAACAAACAAGAAGTCATAGAATTTAATGACCTTCGCCCTAACAGACAAAAATTTGAAAATGAAAACAAGTAAAACCGTGCTAAGTTCGGCCGGGCCGAATCTTACATACCCTCCACCATGGATCGCATTTGCCGAGTTTTTCTCGCGGCATCTCTTCTTAGGCAAAAGAGGATATAAGAAAAGATTTGCTCTGCTATTATTATATTATTACATGTTGGAGACCTGTGTAAAATGTCAGCCAATTCGAATAAGAATTGCGCCCTTTGGGGGCTCAAGAAGTAAAATAGAGAGATCGATTTATATGGGAGCAGTATCGGGCTATAGACCGATTCAGATCATAATAAACACGTATGTTGATGGTCATGAGAGGAACCGTAGTACATTATTTCAGGCAAATCGGATAATAATTGCGACCTCTAGAGGCTCTAGAGGCTCAAGAAGTCAAGATCCCAGATCGGTTTATATGGCAGCTATATCAGGTTATTAACCGATTGGAACCATACTTAGCACAGTTGTTGGATATCATAACAAAACACGTCGTACAAAATTTAATTCCAATCGGATAAGAATTGCGCACTCTAGAGGCTCAAGAAGTCAAGACCCAAGATCGGTTGATATGGCAGCTATATCAGGTTATGAACCGATTTGAAATATACTTGGCACAGTTGTTGGATATCATAACATAACACGTTGTGCAAAATTTCATTCCAGTCGGATAAGAATTGCGCACTCTAGAGGCTCAAGAAGTCAAGACCCAAGATCGGTTTATATGACAGCTATATCAGGTTATGAACCGATTTGAACCATACTTGGCAAAGTTATTGGATATCATAACAAAACACGTCGTGCAAAATGTCATTCCAATCGGATAAGAATTGCGCACTCTAGAGGCTCAAGAAGTCAAGACCCAAGATCGGTTTATATGGCAGCTATATCAAAGCATGGACCGATATGGCCCATTTACAATACCAACTGACCTACACTAATAAGAAGTATTTGTGCAAAATTTCAAGCGGCTAGCTTTACTCCTTCGAAAGTTAGCGTGCTTTCGACAGACAGACGGACGGACGGACGGACGGACATGGCTAGATCGACATAAAATGTCACGACGATCAAGAATATATATACTTTATGGGGTCTCAGACGAATATTTCGTCTGAAATTTGGGGAAATTTGTTTGGAATTTTAGGTATCTATTTTAAAAAGATTGGCAACCATGACAGCAACGAAGCATATATGTCTTTGAACCTGCAAAGCTTAAGCACACGGAAATACATATTCGTGCGATGGTGAACTGGGCCAATGATTATATTTATTTGAAGACTAACACGGTTAATTGATACATTTTACCACAACTACCCTGTTATTCCATAGAAAGTTGTTACCCTGTAATTCTATGTTTAATATAACATTTCCCAAAACGCTCTATAGAAATGTTAATTGGTACAGTATTACCTACCACTAACGGTCACTATATGAGCAGTTGGTTAAATGTAAACATCTATTGAAATGTTGCCAGGTGCAAAGTTTGGAAAAAGAAACTTTATTTTATAAAGCATATTTTCAGGAGAGACATTTTTTGCATGTTATTAATAAATTCGGCCTTACTTTGACTTGATAAGCCTTTATTTATCTCACTCGAAATATCATTAATACATCATACATTGCCGTAGGTCACTTACAGTAGCACTCAGATTCATTGAGCAAAGCTATTCCAGCGAGAAAGAACATTTCTACCATACTCGTTTTAGAAGTCAACAGTCATGCGCGAAATCTCTTCACCACAAACCCTAAAGAGAGCAAAAATTATTTGTCCCAAAAATTCGCATGGTTTTTTACTTGTAGACACAAACGAAAACAGTCATATGCAATACGCTTTTATTTGCTAAGTAATTGTCTAGCCAGGAAGGACGAGTGTCCACTTGCTACAGCAGTTATTAATATGGAAAGGGTATTTGGAGCTTTCGTGCATAAATGATGCAAACCCACAATAATATAACAGGACGATTGCTGATAAGAAAGTATGATTCAATTAATAGCAATTATTTCTCAACCAAAGAAAGGATAAAGGGTTTGCTGCCAACTATTTGAAGTCTCCCTGTGGTTACGGCATGTTTTCCAAAATTAATATGTTGAGTTAACAAAACAAACGGACGACATAAAGTGGACATTTTTTTAATTTAATACATTTTGAAACCGTAAGGTAATTATTATTATCCTCCTCATCATGTTTCTTGCTAAAGGCAAGTCAAAAGCCTAATCTACTTGAATATGTATGCATGGTTATGTGCGGAAAGAGCCCTTGCGGTCGCCTTACAATAAGCCAGAATTGTATTGCGTACAAATGGATATTCATTTTAAAATACTCTTACAGTGCCAACAAGAATGCGTAGAAAGAGTTTAGTTAGTGCTCAAACTTAATGGAACAATGATGACGTAGAGTTATTGCTATCACTTTAAAGTACTTATGGCAGGATGTCAAGAAGAACAAGGCCATTGATGCGTATGTTATTAAAGCCAAATAATGCTTCCGATAACATTACAGCAAACATTTCTTTAAAGAACTTACTAAGAGAAGTATGAATTTAACACAATTTCGTTCGCATGAGCAAGGAAGATCAGAAATTCGTTTTCGAATTAATTTGGCCAATTGCATTTCGGAAATCATGGCCTATAGTATGGACTTTACAAGACGTATGTACCTACAAATTAAATTTGAATTTAATATATATATATATATATATATATACATTCGACTTAAAAATTAGCCGTAGCGAGTGATCGCACCACCACCAATATATAGATTTGTTATACAATATATTTCGAAAAGTGTCGGAGTTTCCAAAATGGGATGTGTTTTGACTGTTTCACACGAATATAACAAAATCCCAGAAATATGTACTTCGTAATTAAAGCTTGGCTACAGGATAAGTGACACTTTTTTGCGAGAAAATATTAGATGCACTGCGGAATACAACAAATCAATAATAGGAAAATATGTACGAACAATGAAAGAAGAGGCAAAAATAAAAACACATATATCGGCGTTTTGAAAGTAAACATCAAAAAGTTAATATGTGCTAAGTTCGGCCGGGGCGAATCGCACCACCATGGATTCTGCAAAAACTTTGCACAAGCCAAATACTCATACTCATAAGAGTTTGTGAATTTTGCAATCCAAATTTTTGAAAATCAAGCACAAATTGAAGTTTTTAGGGGCCGTAGAAGACTAATCGGAAGATCGATTTATACGAGAGCTACATCAGGTTTTAGACCGATTTTGACCTTACTTGGATCAGTTGTTGGAAATCATAACAAAGCACCCCGTGCCAAATCGGATAACAATTTCGGCTTCCAGGGGCTCAAGATGTCAAATCGGGAGATTATTTTATGTGAGAGCTATATCCATATCCGCCTATAACGGTGAACGTCTGGGTTCGAATCATGGCGAGAACATCAGAAAAAAGATCTCAGCGGTAGTTATCCCCTCCTAATGCTGGCGACATTTGTGAGGTATGCCATGTTAAAACTTTTCCCAAAAAGAGGTGTTGCACTGCGGCACGCCGTTTGGACTCGGCTATAAAAAGGAGGCCGCTATAATTGAGTTTAAACTTAAATTGAACAGATCTCATTGATATGTGAGACGTTTGCAACCGTTCCTTATTGGAATGTTCATGCAAATTTGCATTTGCATATCCAAATATGAACCGAAATCTGAATCCCCAACGACCTATATAATTAATAAGGCCGATTTTTTCATTCTCCGGTTACAATTTATCGCCTCGATATTTTTCTATTTTTCTGGTTAAAAGAAATTTGTTTTCTTAATATATGCTTATTGCTTCTCCTAACGACAAACGTTAACCGGTAGTGACTTATCGTCCCGATAAATACAGCTGTTTTTGTCTACCAATTACTGCGTAATATTAGGTGTGCTCGCGTACTTATTCAGTAACAATTTGCCAATTAAAATTTGCAAGAGAGTAAGAAACTTCTGCTGGGGAAAAATCTCCATTAGAAATTTGCAAACTCTCCAAATGTTTTTCACTCCCATACCCTCCCTTTTTTGGAAAATGGAACGACTTTCCGTAAACATTTGTGCAAATATTTGAGTACGCAAAAACTCTAATTGCTTATTGCTGTGTAATGTTACCATATCTTCTAAATTGCCATAAAAGTGTACGAGAAAATCAAATTTGTTTACAGTTTATCACCACGATAAATTAATTTTCCGTTTAGCTACCAAGAACTTTATTTTTTTGTACAGACCTGGCTTAAGTCTTTTTGCAAAATTCAAGCGGGTGATTTATTCGTTAGACCGAAATAGTGATTTCGAAAGACGGAGGGACGGACGCACATAGCTAGATCGATTTACAATATCAAGACGGCCCATAATATATACACTTTATGGGATCACAAATCAAAATTTTCGAGGTGTTACAAAAGAAAGGACCATGGTGTTGTGCATAAAAAGTAACCAAACAAAGGGGGAAAGTACCCCCTTCTGGACATTTTCTAAATTTTAGGTTTACGTTTACTCCTAATTTTATTTCAGGTGTACGAGTATAGTGTATTCGACAATATTACTGGAAAACTGCGAGGAATATTCAATCGACTTACGAATGGGGTCTTTTTGGTTCCATTTTTAAAAAAGCTTTCAAAACCTCTTTTAAAATTAATTTGTGGCTGATCAAAATATTCTACTAAAATGTCTCTCTCTCTTATTCACAAATCTTAATTTAGATTTGAATTAGGTTTACTTGACATATTTCCTTCATAGAACTGTCAAATTAACCTATTTTAAGGCTTTATGAAGTTTGTGATTAAGGCCGTAATAGTGTAAGTAGATTTTAGGGCTAAAGTACTACTTTTCAAAGTTGGTGCCAGGTTCGCCAATAAAACGTCATTTTAGGATGATTTTGTCGAAGACAAAAATGTTAAACAACAAAAATCTGCATATATGGAAAACTGGATATCAATTTGTGCAAAAACACGAAATCAATTTCAATTTTTTTTTCTTGAGAGAAACGTGAAACTTCTTTATAAACAAGTGGTTTCAAAAGAAGAAATATTCTCCATCAAATTGCACTATAAGTTTCAAAATAGACAAGTGCCCCCAAAAAAGAGTTCTTTTTTTTAAAGCGCATACCCTCCATTTCTTTCCATTTGATTCCAATAAGCGATATAGAAAAAATTCAGACGATCGGCTAACAATTACACGTGCCGCCACGGCGTCGAAAGTTGGAAAATTGATTTTTTTGGGATCCAGTGGAGAATTTGACCAATTCTATTATATTCCGAGCACATACGTGGACTGAAATATATCGTCTTATGTAAAGATCGGACCAAAATTGTGGCTGCCCTAAAGCTCCTGAAAACTCCATTTTGGACGAAAGCTATATATGGGAGGTATATCTAAATCCGATTTTGCGAAATTTTGCACGTAAAATACAACATCTTATGCTACATTTTGTAAAAATCGAAGCAAAAATGAGGCTTCTACAGCCTTAAAACTCTATATCGGATGGAAAATATATATTGGATCCATATCTTAATCTTAGATACCTGAGACGACACTTGAAGTTGGAATATAAGGCGAAATGAAAGGGCAGACGATTTGGCAGTGAAGGCCAAAAACTGCCGTCGATAAACTTTGTTAACCCGAAGCCTTTTGAGTCAACGTCGTCCGATTTAAGGGTGTCATAACGGTTCACATAAGACTACGAGCCCACTTATGCAAAATCGGTGCGGCAAGTTATAGCATGTATGTGAAGGGCATGTGAGAAAGATGATGAGAAATTGGAGCACTTCCTATGTCATTGTCTAACAGACACCGGTACTTAGGTGGGGCATAATACCAGACATGAACCAACTAAGGAGAGTGGTATGGAAAACGATTAAGGATTTTGTAAATAGCTCGGAATTCCTAATTTTCTTTTTCGAGGTCACTTTTTACTTTTTATAGCGCACAACAAGCCGATTAGTGGCTTAGGTGAATGTCCATAGTGGCATGGGGCGGATTAATATCCGCATCCTCTTTTCAACCTTACCTAACGTAACCTTTATCTAAATATTATTAAGATCAGACTAAAATTGTGGCTAACTCCAAATCGGATGAAAGATAGATATGGGAGCTATATCTAAATCTGGGACGATTTTGACGAAATTTAGCAAACATATAGTTGTCAAATAAAACACCTCACGCTAAATTTTGTAAAGATTGAACGAAAAATTAGGCTTCTACAGCCTTAAAAGAAGCTATATCTAAAACTGAGCCTATTTTGACAAAATTTTGCACACATACTAGGACGTTAACTTAAACAACCCACGAAAAATTTTCAGACAGACAGACGGACATAGGAATCAGGAGGTGATTCCAAGCCGATCGGTATACTTATCAAAGGGTCTAGCTTTTCTCCTTTTTAGCGTTGAAAACAAATGCACAAAGTTATAATACCCTGTACCACAGTGATGGCGTAGGGTGTACACAAATTTTTAATTAAAAGAGTTCTTTTAATTTCTTAAGCCACTAAGATTTTGCAACAACAAAAATCATTTTCCAAATATTTTATTACCATTTAGCCAAAAAAAGTGGATTTTATTGACTTTCACATAAAATCGCAACTGCTGTTTTTTATAACCAAAACTATAGAATGGGGATATACTAATTTCATCATTCCGTTTGTAACACATCGAAATAATGATCTTGGACCCAACAATGTGATTTTTTTAAGAGATAAACGAAAGTTAAAAAAAAAACAGAAAAATGCATGAAATCTTTATTTGGATCGATAGTAGGGTCCATAATATTTAATGTTTGAAGATTATATCAGTCAAATGTTGACCGTGACTGCGCCTCAAATGGTCCACCCGCTCAATCGAATTTGACATACTATTTCCAACATTACGGCCGGTATCTCACAAATAAATGCTTCAATGCGTCAATTGAAGCGGGCTTGTCTGTATAGACATGAGCTTTAACATAGCCCTACAAAAATAGCCTATAGGCGTTAAATCGCACGATCTACGAGGTCAATTGAGCGGTTCCGAACGCGAAATAAAATGTTCACCGAACTCGCCTCTCAATAAGTCCATTGCTACGTGTGCTGTGTGGCATGTGTCACTGTCTTGTTGAAACCACATTTCATGCAAGTCAAGCGCTCACCATTCACAATTACGTTACGATTCGCATCATCTTTGAAGTACGGTCCAATGATGCCACCCACCCATAAACCACATCAAACTGTGACTGTGACTTTTATGGCTGCATTGGTAGCTCTTGCAATGCTTTTGACGGATCTTCACTCAAAAATCGGCAATTCTGCTTTTTTACTTACCCATTATGCCAAAAATGGGATTTGTCGTAAAATAGAAGAAAGATAATAAAATAATAAAAATAAGCTGTTTAAACCAGCGTTGCCATAAAGATAATAGCTAATAAATCATCCTTTATTATCCGATTTGTCTGAAATTTTGTATGAGGTGTTATGACTTTGTGCCTAGTATGGTCCAAATCAGTTCATTACCTTATATAGCTCCCATATAAACCGATCTCGGATCTTGATATCTTGAATAGCTAGAGGGCGTTATTATTTTATATTTTTTCACAACGACTTCTTCTATGAACGTAAATATACGTGTTGAATATGGTCCGAATTGGTTCATAAACTTATGTAGCTCTCATATAATCATATCTCCCGATTTAATTTTTTGAGCCATTTGAGGGCGTAATTATTATCCGATTTTGCTGAAATTTTGCACATTGATCTCCGACAACCAAGTACGCCAATCCGTTCATTACTTGGTATAGCTCCAAAAGCAAAGCAATTCTTATTTATTATCTTTTGTTTGCCAAAAAGAGATATCGGGCAAAGAACTTGACAAATTCGATCCATGGTGGAGGGTATAAAAGATTCGGCCCAGCCGAACTTAGCATGCTTTTACTTTTTTTCTAATGCAACAAGACACTAAAAGGTTTCCAGAAATTTCACTCCTTAAAATATTGAGAAAATTTTTTGTGTGATTTTTTTGGATATAAAAAATTTTCGACTTTCGACAAGCCAATTTTCCCCCAAAACATTACTATATATGGGGGAAATTTTTTTTAACTAGTTTCATTCATCCACCTTACGTTATTCCAAATTTCATTAGGATACTTTTTTCCTAACTTGAACTAGAATTTTTCGTTATAGACTTTTAAGGCTGTAAAAGCCACAATGTTTTCCGATCTTTACACAATTCAGCATGGGAAGTTTTATTTGACGTCCGAAAACAATATTTTCTATGTAAAGATAAAATTTCAAAGACTATTTTTAAGACAACATTTTAATGAAATTTTTGAGATTTTCTGCAGTCAAAATTTTAATACTGCTTTTCAAAATGTCAAAAAGTCTTTTTCAGAAACAAAAGTCTAATAAAATATTTTCTAAAGACAAAATATTGCTCAGGTTTGGGCCCCTTCATAAATATTTTTTCAAAAAGAATAATTTCAATATTATCTTTCCTATCGACAACATTTTCCTAATTTTTTATCTATAGACAAATTTCAATAAAAAATTTTATAGACAAAATTTTAATGAAATTTTCTTCGAAGATTCAATTTTTGAGACTATTTTAAACAATATATTATTAAAATTTTCTTTAAGCCAGAATCATAATGGCATTTTTTCAATAAAAAACTGTTCCGAAAGACAAACATTTAACAAAAATTTCTCTGAGACATAATCTTTATGAGTTTTCTCTTAATTCTAGTTTTATTATTTTAATTGAATTTTATCTGTAGAAAAAAATATGTTTTAAAATTGTCTTTAAATAAAATATTTTGCTTGTTAGTCTGAAAACTTTTAGCTATTAATAAATATGCTACCAAAAAATTATTAGTGATATTTAGTTAGTAGTCCATAATTAAAAAAACAGTATTTAAGGAGATCGGCACGGAGTTCATAGTGATTAAGGTTCGAAACCTATCAGCCAATTGAAAGCACCGTTGATTCTAGTAGAAATTTATTAGTTCTGTAATCTTTGATCGTAGATTTGCCTCAGCGAAATATATTTAAAAAATGTTTAAACATTACCTTTAAATTTTCTTCAAAGAAAAACTTTTTGCCATGAAAAAATTTTAAGAATAACGATTTTAATAAGTGTTAATCATATACTAACTTCTACTACAGACTTTTTGTCCATGAGAATAAATTTTATATTAGACATACATTTGCTGCTAGGACACCACCACCATAAATGAATTGAATGCTGAACATTATAGAAGCAATTGTGTAATATTTCAGTCCATTCAGATAAGTATTGCCCCTTGTAGGTCATGGGAGAAGTCGTTGCAAAGTTTCTGCCAAATCTGACGAGAATTGCGCCCTCTTGAGGCACAAGTGATACCAAAACGCCACGTGCAAAATTACAGCCAAATCGGAAAAGAATTGTGCTCTCTTAAAGATCAAGAAGTCAAGACCCATGATCGATTTATACGGCAGCTATATCAGATTATATACCGATTTACACCATATTAAGCACAGTTCTTGGAAGACATACCAAAACACCACGTGCAAAATCGGATGAGAGCTGCGCCCTTTAGAGACACAAGAAGTCAAGATCCCAGATTGGTTTATATGGCAGCTATACCAGGTTATAAACCGATTTAAACCATACTTAGCACAGTTGTTGGAAGTGATACCAAAACAACATGTACGAAATTACAGCCAAATCGGATAGGAATTGCTGAAGCTGAAGAAGTCAAGACCCCTGATCGGTTTATATGGCAACTACATCAGGTTATGCACCGATTTTAACAATACTTAGTACAGTTGTTGGTAATGATACCAAAAACCACGTGCAAAATTTCCGTTAAATCGGACTATAATTGCACGCTCTAGAGGCTCAAGAAGTCAAGACCCAAGATCGGTTTATATGACAGCTATATCAAAACATGGACCGATTTGGCCCATTTGCAATCCCAAGTGACCTACACCAATAAAAAGTATTTGTGCAATATTTCAAGTGGCTAGCTTTACTCCTTCGAAAGCTAGCGTGCCTTCGACAGACAGACGGGCGGACGGACGGACGGAAATGTCTAGATCGACTTAAAATGTCATGACGATTAAGAATATATATACTTTATAGGGTCTTAGAAGCATATTTCGAGGTGTTACAATCAAAATGACGAAATTAGTATACCCTCATCCTACGGTGGAGGGTATAAAAATTATCAAAATACTGAAGCTGATTCCCTGAAAGCTGATTCCCATCGGCAGTGAAATTGCCGATGAGTCAGTTTCTGCATCCAATAGCCACCACAATTTTCAATATAGAATTTGAGGTATTTTTACCAATGTAACATTGCCAGAAGAATCTTGGCAGTTTTTCTATTTTGAAAAAATTTGGGAAATGTTTATAAAGGGTGATTTTTTTGAGGTTAGGATTTTCATGCATTAGTATTTGACAGATCACGTGGGATTTCAGACATGGTGTCAAAGAGAAAGATGCTCAGTATGCTTTGACATTTCATCATGAATAGACTTACTAACGAGCAACGCTTGCAAATCATTGAATTTTATTACCAAAATCAGTGTTCGGTTCGAAATGTGTTCATTCACCGTAACGTTGCGTCCAACAGCATCTTTGAAAAAATACGGTCCAATGATTCCACCAGCGTACAAACCACACCAAACAGTGCATTTTTCGGGATGCATGGGCAGTTCTTGAACGGCTTCTGGTTGCTCTTCACTCCAAATGCGGCAATTTTGCTTATTTACGTAGCCATTCAACCAGAAATGAGCCTCATCGCTGAACAAAATTTGTCAAAATTTGAACACATTTCGAACCGAACACTGATTTTGGTAATAAAATTCAATGATTTGCAAGCGTTGCTCGTTAGTAAGTCTATTCATGATGAAATGTCAAAGCATACTGAGCATCTTTCTCTTTGACACCATGTCTGAAATCCCACGTGATCTGTCAAATACTAATGCATGAAAATCCTAACCTCAAAAAAATCACCCTTTATTTGCTCATAATTATATAGGACTTTTATGACTACTTTTTAGAATATGTTAGATGTCCACACCAATTTCTTTCGA
The DNA here is from genome assembly GCF_963082655.1 of Stomoxys calcitrans. Taxonomy (NCBI): domain Eukaryota; kingdom Metazoa; phylum Arthropoda; class Insecta; order Diptera; family Muscidae; genus Stomoxys; species Stomoxys calcitrans. The sequence continues at coordinate 163,484,013 of NC_081552.1, read as the reverse complement.
TTATCTGTCGTCGACATTAAAATGACACCTTTTTTATAAAATGCTAAAACAATGTTTATCAACATGTCGCTATGAAACCATTTACTTAAGTCTCGCAAAAACTCGTGTTGTTTTTCAACACATTTTTTTTCGATACATTTTATTAAATAGTATTTTTATTATGCTAGTGTATACAGAAATTACAATAAATGAGGTTATGATTTGGCAAAAGAAGGCCAGAGCCTATAATAACTTACTCCTACTGAACAAAGATTTGTGATTGTGATTGTGGTTTTGGTGCAAATGCTTATGCTGTTTGTCTTTAGAGAAATTTTGACTTTGAACAAAATGTTATTAAGTTAGTTTTTTAGAGAAAAATTCGATGACGTTTTTTCATTAAAGATATACGGCTGACATTAGAATTTTGTCTTTAGAGAAAATTTCATTAAAACTTTGTCTTTAGAAACAATTTCACTAATATATGTCTGTAAAGAAAATTACATTAAATTTTTATCTTATCTTTTTATACCCACCACCGAGGGATGGGGGTATATGAATTTTGTCCTTCCGTTTGACACACATCGAAATATCCATTTCCGACCCTATAAAGTTTATATATTCTTGATCAGCGTAAAAATCTAAGACGATCTAGACATGTCCGTCCGTCTGTCTGTTGAAATCACGCTACAGTCTTTAAAAATAGAGATATAGAGCTGAGACTTTGCACAGATTCTTTTGCCACACCACACAAGTCGGAACTTTGAGCTCCGACTTGTGTGGTGCCCATCGTTATCACGGGAAGCTTAGCTGAAAGCTACCGGGCTCGTCCGCAGGTTGCGTATGGTGGAAAGCTCCGTTTTTATGCGGAGTAGCGGCAAATGCGGCCGCGGGCAGTCAGCGATTTTCGAGAGGAGAGTCTCAGTGAGGAGTCAGGTGGCACTGGCTCTTAATTAAATACTGAGTGCCAATGATACTCGAGATGACAAAGCGAGTTATTGGCGCCTTCAAATTACCAATGGCCAACATCAGCGTCTATTCCCAGGTTAGGGGCGGCTGAAGGCGAGCGTCGGATCTAGGAGCAAGCGGCTCACCACAACGAGTGATACGTGTGCAATCCCACAAAACCCATGCGGTTGGGGCGCTGGGCCAGTAACCCGCCCCCGGAAAACTGAGAACTTCCATGAGAAACAAAGGAATAGTAAAAACGGACCCCCCCCACGTTGACGACCCACGCAAACGAAAAAAGGACCATGATTTGCGCATCTGCACCTGGAATGTCCGCACTCTTTATAGAGAAGGTGCAGTATACGCGCTGGCGGATGTATTAGAGAAGTACAAGGCAGATATTACCGCCTTGCAGGAAGAGCGATGGTCTGGGAATGGCGTCACTACAACACCAAACAGTGACGAACTATACTATAGCTGCCATAACACGAGGCATGAATTTGGCTGCGGATTTGTGGTTAGTCTGAGACTGAAACAGTTTGTCTCCAGCTTTACTCCGGTGGATGAGAGGCTAGCCACAATCCGCATAAAATCCAAATTTTTCAAAATCAGCCTTATTTGGGCCCATGCCCCGACGGGCATGGACGGGCATATCCTTGGTCTTGACGAGCAGAACAAGGATATTTTCTACGAGCGCCTAGAGAGAGAATATGACCGATGCCCCGCCCATGATATTAAAATCGTTCTGGGAGATTTTAATGCGAAAATAGGGAAGGAAGACATTTTTGGTCCAACAGTCGGAAAGTTTAGCCTCCACGAGATAACGTCCAGTAATGGGTTGAGGCTGATAGATTTCGCCGCGGCAAAAACATGGTAGTTAGTAGCACCAGATTTCAACATAAATATATTCACAAAGCCACATGGCTTTCACCCGATCAAAAAACGAGGAACCAAATTGATCATGTTGTGATATATGAAAGGCATTCATCCAGCGTGTTAGATATACGATCGATCCGTGGAGCGAATATAGATTCGGATCATTACCTTGTTGCAGCAAAGGTTCGCACCCGTTTGAGCATGGCGAGGAAAGTACGATCTGACACTACACGGAAGCTGTACATTGAAAAGCTGCAGACACAACAAATGGCAGCGGCATACTCCACTCGACTGACCGAACTGCTTAATGAAAGCACTCCTTGCTCCGATGATATAATGGTGCAGTGACAGACTATTGCCCACTCCATGGAAATGGGTACCGGTACCCTCCTTCAAAAACCGAGAATCTACTGAAGCCAAGAATGCGTCATATAGTGCAACCCTGCAATCAGTAGAGAAAAGGAGAGAGGAGAAACGTCTATTCCGCAAAAAGAAAAAGGAAATGGAAAGACGTGAGTGTGAGCGAATTGAGATGTACAGGAGTCAGAATGAAGTCCAGAAATTCTACAAAAAAATTAAACACAAAACCTATGGCTTTGGTGCAGGCACATCCTCCTGCAGAGACAAAGAAGGAAATCTGGTAACTGACACACATAGCATCCTGAGGATATGGAAAGTACATTTTACCCAACTGCTAGTGTCCGATGTTGGCGGCGAAGAGGTTACCGCAGAACCAATCCCTGATGATGGTATAGAATGTTTACCTCCTAGTCAGAATGAGGTCCAAGCAGCAGTAACCAGACTAACGAACAACAAGGCAGCAGGAGGCAACGGTTTACCCGCTGAACTATTTAAGACCGGAGGCGACACGCTAATAAGGCGTATGCATCAGCTTAACTGCGCAATCTGGCCAGAAGAACGGATACCCGATGATTGGAACCTCAGCATACTATGTCCCGTACACAAGAAAGGAGACAAAACGGAATGTGCCAACTACAGAGGAATAAGTCTCCTCCCCATCGCATACAAGATACTCTCGAGCGTACTGTGTGAAAGATTAAAACCTAAAGTCAATGAGATAATTGGGCCCTATCAATGTGGCTTTAGACGTGGTAAATCCACCCTAGACCAGATATTCACACTGCGCCAAATCCTGGAAAAGACCCGAGAAAGACAAATTAACATCTACCATCTCTTTGTTGACTACAAAGCCGCCTTCGATACTCCTTTACGTTCAAAGGTATTTCAAGCCATGTCTGAGTTTGGTATCCCACCAAAATTTGTAAGACTATGCAGGATGACACTTACTGATACGCGTTCCTCAGTAAGAATAGGAAAGAATCTCTCCGAACCATTTAATACCAAACGAGGTTTCAGACAAGGGACAGCCTATCGTGTGATCTCTTTAATATCCTGCTGGAGAAGATTATACGCGATGTACATGTGAATAGATATGGCATACTAATCACAAGAGAACACATGCTACCTACCTATGCCCACGACATCGATATCATAGGTCGGTCACCGGAAGTAGTAACTGCAGCCGTTGAAAGAATCGAAAGAGAGTCAGTGAAAATGGGTCTGGCAGTAAATGGAGATAAGACGAAATGAATGGTTTCATCCCAAAAAGCCTTGCACAACCGAGCAGATAATGAAAATGGAGAAAGTTGGGAACCACAACTTTGAGACAGTCAGTAACTTTATCTACCTCGGCACCGCCGTAACCGAAACTAATGACACCAGTTTTGAGATTAAGCGAAGAATAATACTGGCAAACAGATGCTATTTTGGACCAAGTAAGCAGTTTAGAAACAAGGCCACCTCTCGACAGACGTAGACTACACTTTACAAGACACTGATACTACCCGTGCTGTTATATGGTTCTGAAGCATGGGTACTTGTGAAAGCAGATGAGGCAGTGCTTGGAGTATTTCAGAGAAAGATTCTTTGTAATATATATGGACCAGTTTGCGTTAACGGAGAATATAGGCAACGTATGAACCATATAGGCAACGTATGAACGAACTGTACGACGAAGATAGCATAGTTACACGCATCAAAACACAACGGCTGCGTTGGCTAGGTCATGTTGTCAGAATGGATGAAGAAGCTCCAACAAATAAGTCTTTTGAAGGCAAACACGGTTATACACGCAAACTGGGAAGACCAAATGCCCGATGGAAATATCAAGCTGTCGGAGACACCTCGAAATTTGGTGTCAGAGATTATAGAATGAGCGCAGAAGATCGAGGCGCTTGGAACGCTATTCTACGTTCGGCTAGTGGAACAAATATTGTGTCGTAGCCAATTAAAGTAAATTAAGTTGTGTTAGGCCCTTCCACATCCTTCGTTAATTTGGCCCAGATCGGTCCGGATTTGGATATAGCTGCCATATAGACCGATCCTTCGATTTAGGGTCTTAAGCCCATAAAAGCCACATTTATCACCCGATATTGCTGAAATTTGGGACAGTGAGTTATCTAAGGTCCTTCGACAATTTGGCCTTGATCGGTCCAGATTTGGATATAACTGCCATATAGACCGATCCTCCGATTTAGGGTCTTAGGCCCGTTAAAGCCACATTTATTATCCGAATTTTGGTGCAATTTGGGACAGTTGTCTTAGGCCCTTAGATATATTTCTGCAATTTGGCCCTGATCGGTTCAGATTTGGATATAGCTGCCATATTGACCGATCTCTCGATTAAAGGTTTTGGGCCCATAAAGGCCACATTTATTATCCGATTTTGCAGAAATTTGGGACAGTGATTGTGAAGCCCCTCAACATCCTTCTTCAATTTGGCTCAGATTGGGGTAGATTTGGATATTGCTGTCATATAGACCAATCTCTCGATTTAAGATCTTGCACCCATAAAAGTCGCATTTATTGTCCGATTTTGCCAAAATTTGGGACAGTATGTTGTGTTAGGCCCTTCGACATCCTTCTTCAATTTGGCTCAGATCGGTCCAGATTTGAATATAACTGCCATATAGACCGATCTATCGATTTAAAGCTTTGGGCCCATAATAGGCGCAATTATTGTCCGATGTCGCCGAAATTTGGGACAGTGAGTTGTGTTAAGCCCTTCGACATTCCTCTTCAATTTGGCTCAGATCGGTCCAGATTTGGATATAGCTGCCATATAGAACGATCTCTCGATTTAAGGTTTTAGGGCCATTTATTTTCCGATGACACCGAAATTTGGGACAGTGAATTGTGTTGGGCTCTTCGACATTTTTCTTCAATTTGGCCCAAATCGGTCCAGATTTGGATTAGCTGCCATGTAGACCGATATCTTTATTTAAAGTCTTAGCCCGATAAATGCCACATTTATTATCCAATTTTGCTGAAATTTAAGACAGTAAGTATGGTACAGATCGGTCCAGATTTGGATGTAGCTGCTATGTAGACCGATCTCTCGGTTTTAGGTTTTGGGGCAATAGAAGGCGCATTTATTGTCCGATTTCGCTGAAATTTGGGACAGTGCGTTGTGTTAGACTCTTCGACATTTTTCTGCAACTTAGCCCAAATCGGTTTGGATTTGGATATAGCTATATAGCTGCCATATAGACCAATCTCTCAATTTAAAGTCTTGGACCCATAAAAGGCGCATTTCTAATGCGATTTCACTGAAATTTGACACAGTGACTTATGTTAGTCTTTCCGACATCTGTTCAGATCGGTTTATTTTTAGATATAGCTACTAAAAAGACCAATATTTTGTTATACACAATTGAACAATTTCTTGTACTTTTTAGTAAATGGTCCAAATAGGAACATGTTTCGATATAGCTGCTATGGGGCATAAGTTATGCATTTTTCACCGGATTGTGACGAAAAGTGGCTTACATATATACCCGAGGTGGTGGGTATCCAAAGTTCGGCCCGGCCGAACTTAACGCCTTTTTACTTGTTTAGATAAAATGTCATTTTTTTATTAGAGAAAAAAATTTAAAAGATTAAGAATTAAGAGAAAAAAATTGAAGAAGTTGAATGCATTTTGCTTTAAGGCTATTACTGCGTTCGTTTTTCGCGATATTTTTCCCCGATTACATGCTGATTCCATTGAGTTGGACATTCCTTTATACTTATGGTAAAAGTTTAATAAAATTGTTATTTTATTATTAATGTTTGTGTAGTATTTTAAAAATGTAATCGTGAAAAGCATGGGTTTTAAACGATGAAAACGGACATAGTAACAGCCTTTAGAAAAATTCCTTGGACTTGCCTTCTTTAGAGAGAATTTTGTTAAAATTATGTCTTTGGATATGAAATACTGGCACGTTTATAGTTTTTGTGAAAATAGCTGAAACAAACCAACAATGACTCCGAGAAGAATTTATATATAAATAAAATTACTTATTTTTTAATTTTTCTTTATATTTGATTTCTTTGGATGAGTGTTGGAGCTAATCAACTTTAAATTTCAAAGCATTTATAAATAAAGCTGGGTACTCCGTTTAAAGTTTAAAAAACTACAACAAAATATCTTAATTTACTTAAATATATTTACGGTACAATTTCTGCACGAACACAATACTTTCATCATTCTATCCTAATGAAATCTAGATTGGCGTAAAATGGATGATTAAAAATAGTTAAAAACAAGATTTTAAATCGAGATGTCGGTCTATATGGCAGCTATATTCAAATCTGGACCGATCTGGGCCAAATTGCAGAAGTATGTCGAGGGGCTTAACACGACTCACTGTCTCAAATTTCAGCGACATCGGACAATAAATGCGCCTTTTATGACCCCAAAACCTAAAACCGAGAGATCGGTCTATATGACAGCTATATCCAAATCTGGACCGATCTGTGCCATATTGCAAATATATGTTAAGGGGCTTAACATAACTCACTGTCCCAAATTTCTGTGACATCGGACAACAAATGAGCCTTTTATGGGCCCAAAACTTTAAATTAAGAAATCGGTCTATATGGCAGCTATATCCAAATCTGATCCGATCTAGGTTAAATTAACAAAGAATGTCACTGTCCCAAATTTCAGCAAAATCGGATAATAAATGTGGCTTTTATGGGCCCAAGACCCTAAATCGGCAGATCGGTCTATATGGCAGCTATATCCAAATCTGTACCGATCTGAGCCAAATTGACGAAAGATGTTGGAGGGCCTAACACAACTCACTGTCCCAAATTTCAGCAAAATCGGATACTAAATGTGGCTTTTATGGGACTAAGACCCTAAATCGGCGGATCGGTCTATATGGGGGCTATATCAAGATATAGTCCGATATAGCCCATCTTCGATCTTAACCTGCTTATGGACAAAAAATGAATCTGTGCAAAGTTTCAGCTCAATATCTCTATTTTAAAAGACTGTAGCGTGATTTCAACAGATAGACGGACGGACATGTCTAGATCGTCATAGATTTTTACGCTGATCAAGAATATAAATACTTTATAGGGTCGGAAATGGATATTTCGATGTGTTGCAAACGGAATGACAACATGAATATACCCCCATCCGTCGGTGGTGGGTATAAAAACTTATCTCAAAATTATTAGGAGTGAAATTTCTAGAATCCATTTTAAAGTCTATTAAAACAAGTAAAAGCGTGTTAATGGATTCTGCTAAAATATGGGAGCTATATCTAGTTATAGACCGAATTGGGCTGCACTTGGCGCAGTTGTTGAGAGTCACAAATGTAAAATTTCTGCCAAATCGGAAAAAAATCGTCAAATCGAGAGATCGGTATATAAATGGGAGTTATATCAGGTTATAGACCGGTTTGGACAGTACTATGTTCCATTGTTAGGAATCGTAACAGAATACTTTGTGCAAAATTTCAGCCAAATCGGATGAAAATTGAGGCTTCCAGGGGCTCTAGAAATCAAATCGGGAGATTGGTTTATATGGGAGCTATATCAGGTTTTTGACCGATTTGGGCCGTACCAGTTGTTGTTATGGCTTTCAACAACTGAACACTATTTGCCTACATGAATATAAAGTGTCTGTGCAAAATTTCAAGCGGTTAGCTCTACGCGTTCAACCGCTTCGTGATTTCGAGAGACGGATATACGGACATGGCTAGTTCGAATCAGAATTTCGAGACGTTCAAGAATATATATACTTATAGGGTCCTAGATCAATATTTCGAGGTGTTACAAACGGAAATAATTAGATTAGTATATCCCCGTCCTATGGTGGTGGGTATAAAAATAAATTTATGGCAATAAGCCAGCAGGTGCTATGTCAATGTAATTAAATCCACTTTTTTCGCTAAATGGTTATAAAATAGTGAAAAATAATTAAAAGCGTGCTAAGTTCGGCCGGGCAGAATCTTATATACCCTTCACCATGGATCGCATTTGTCGAGTTCTTTTCCCGGTATCTCTTTTTAGTCAAACATATGATAAAACGAAAGAAGATGCTATGATATTGGAGCTATAATATAAAGTTATAGTCCGATTCGGACCACAATTGAACTGAATGCTGGAGACCATAGGTGAAGTCGTTGTGTAAAATTTCAGCCAATTCGAATAAAAATTGCACCCTTAATGGGCTCAAGAAGTAAAATAGGGAGATCGGATAATATGGGAGCTGTATCAGGCTATAGACTGATTCAGACCATAATTGACAGGTATTCATAAGAGAAGTCGTTGTACAAAATTTCTGTCAAATCGGATAATAATTGCGATCTCTAGATGTTCAAGATCCCAGATCGGTTTATATGGCAGCTATATCAGGTTAGGGACCAATTAAAACCATATTTGGCACAGTTAGTGGAAGTCATAACAAAACACTTCTTGCATAAATTCAGCCAAATCGGATAAGAATTGCGCTCTCTTGTGGCTTAAGAAGTCAAGTTCCCAGATCGGTTTATATGGCAGCTATATCAGGTTATGAACCAATTTGAACCGTACTAAGCATAGTTGTTGGAAGTCGTAACAAAACACTTCATGAAAATTTCAGCCGAATGGGATTAGAATTGCGCCCTATAGTGGCTCAAGAAGTCAAAATACAAGATCGGTTTATAGGGGAGCTATATCAAAACAAGGATCGATACGACCCATTTGCAATCCCAACTGACCTACACTAATAAGAAGTATTCATGCAAAATTTCAAGCGGCTAGCTTTACTCCTTCGAAAGTTAGCTTGCTTTCGACAGACAGACGGACGGACGGACAGACGGTCGGGCATGGCTAGATATATACTTTATGGGGTTTTCAGAGGAATATTTCGAGGAGCTACAAACAGAATGACGAAATTAGTATACCCCCATCCTATGGTGAAGGGTATAAAAAACAAATTTGTTTGGTTGTAAATACATCGTGGCTTAGGAAATAAAAAGAGGATTTTTAATTTTTTCAAAAATTTCTTTAAAAATTTCTTTAAAATGACTTGCCGGATAGTTTTGTCTTTTAAGGTCATGAACACTGTGGAACAGCGAAACAGTCGGTAGGACGGCGAAAGTGCTATGGGTTGATCCGGATCAGAGGTCAGTATAGCTTTTGGTGCCATAACGGGGCACATATGACTACGAGCTCACTTATGCAAAATCGGTGCATCAAGTGATAGCATGTATAGGGCATGCGGGGAAGATGTTGAGACGTGGAAGCATTTCCTATTTCATTGCCCGGTTTTCGCGGCTAAAAGATACCGGTACTAAGTTGACATGAACCATCTCAGGTGAATGGTATGGAAAACAATTAAGAATTTTGTATGTAGCACGGAATTCCCAACTTTTTTAATAGTTTTGTTGGTCTTAGATACACTTTCTGCTATGACAGCAGAAAACCACTACTTTTTGGTGTAACTCATCAATTAAATCCTCGTCAACGGTTAAACGGAGTCAACCGAAATACTGGAAATAAATTGAACAAAACTATCAAAAATATTTGTGTTTTTCTTGACCTAAAAAGCCGAAACTATCCGACAATCATACAAATATAAAAAAGGTTAAATATACCACCAACAAAAATTTTCCTTAAAATTTTTTTTTAAACATTTAAAAAAATGACTACTGCTCTAAATTATGTATATATTATTGAAATTTGCCTTTAGAAAAAAATGTCTTTCAAATTTTATCTTTACATAAGAAAATATTCCATTTTGTTACTTTTTATACCCACCACCGAAGGATGGGGGTATATTCATTTTGTCATTCCGTTTGCAACACATCGAAATATCCATTTCCGACCCTATAAAGTATATATATTCTTGATTAGCGTAAAAATCTATGACGATCTAGCCATGTCCGTCCGTCTGTCCGTCTGTCTGTTGAAATCACGCTACAGTCTTTAAAAATAGAGATATTGAGCTGAAATTTTGCACAGATTCTTTTTTTGTCCATAAGCAGGTTAAGTTCGAAGATGGGCTATATCGGAATATATCTTGATATAGCCCCCATATAGACCGATCCGCCGATTTAGCGTCTTAGGCCCATAAAAGCCACATTTTTTATCCGATTTTGTTGAAATTTGGGACAGTGAGTTGTGTTAGGCCCTTCGACATCCGTTGTCAATTTGGATCAGATCGGTCCAGATTTGGATATAGCTGCCATATAGACCGATCCTCCGATTTAGGGTCTAAGGCCCATAAAAGCCACATTTATGGTCCGATTTCGCTGAAATTCGGGACAGTGAGTTGTCTTAGGTCCTTTGACATGTTTCTTTAATTTGGTCCAGATCGGTTCAGATTTGGATATAGCTGCCATATAGACCGATCCTCCGGTTTAGGGTCTTGGCCCACAAAAGCCACATTTATTTTCCGATTTTGATGAAATTCGGGGCAGTGAATTGTGTAAGGCCCATAGACATCCTTCGTTAATTTGGCTCAGATCGGTCCAGATTTGGATGTAGCTGCCATATAGATCGATCCTCCGATTTATGGTGTAAGGCCCATAATAGCCACATTCATTATCCGATTTTGCTGAAATTTGGGACAGTGAGATGTGTTAGGCCCTTTGACATATTTCTTCAATTTGGTCCAGATCGGTTCAAATTTGGATATAGCTGCCATATAGACCGATTTCTTGATTTATGGTTTTGGGCCCATAAAATGCTCATTTATTGCCCAATGTCCCCGAAATTTGGAACAGTGAGTTAAGTTAAGCCCCTTGACATACTTCTGCAATATCGCACAGATCGGTCCAGATTTTGATATAGCTGCCATATTGACCGATATCTAGGTTTTAGGTTTTGGGGCCATAAAAGACGCATTTATTGTCCGATGTCGCTGAAATTTCAGACAGTGAGTTTGGTTAGGCTCTTCGACGTCCTTCTTCAATTGTGCCCAGATCGGTCCAGATTTGAATATAGCTGCCATATAGACCGATCTCTGGATTTAAGGTTTAGGGCCCATAAAAGAGGCATTTATTGTCCCATTTCGCCGAAATTTGGGACAGTGCTTAGTGTTAGGCTCTTCGACATGTTTATGCAACTTGGCCCAAATAGGTCCAGATTTGGATATAGCTGCCATGTAGACCGATATCTCGATTTAAAGTCTTGGCCCCATAAAAGGCTCATTTATAATCCGATTTCACTGAAATTTGACACAGTGACTTATGTTCGGCTTTTCGATATCCGTGTCGTATATAGTTCAGATCGGTATGAGGTATATGACTATAAGGTATGAAATTTTCACCGAATTTTGATGAAAGGTGGTTTACATATATACCCGAGGTGGTGGGTATCCAAAGTTCGGCCCGGCTGAACTTAACGCCTTTTTACTTGTTTTATTTTGTTTTTGTTTCTATATGGAACAGAAAAGAGTAATAAAAAAATAATGCATTGAGCAGGCCAACAAATTTTATTGAAAATTGTGATTTGTAAAATAATTTCGGCAAAAATTTGTCTTAAGAAAAATTTTCATTGAAATATAGTCTTTAGAAATAAAAAATCACTAAAATGTAGTCCTTAATCGAAATTTTCTCTTTAGGAAATATTCTGATGAAGTTTTACGCTGAAATTTTTTCTCTGTAGAACATTATAAATATGAAATTTTGTCATTTTAAAAAGTTTTACTTAAATTTGTGTTTAAAATAAATTTATTTAAAATTTTCTATAGACAAAATTATTTTGGGGGGTCCCCAGCCCGAGGGAACCCCCCTGGCTAAGTACCTGATTCTCATATATATCCTTCAACCAATATGCCTTACTATACCTGTAGCAGTCACAATTTTGGTCGGATCTTTATAAAATTTTGCATAAGGTGTTTGATTTGATGTTTCAATTTGTGCGGTTAGGATTTAGAAACAGGAAAATTTTTCGAAAAAAAAAGAAAACACATAAAATTCAGAAAAAATGCATGAAGTCTTAATATGAATCGATAGTACGTTAATTTAATGTGTTAAGATTATTCCATACAAATGTTGACCGTGAATGCACCTCAAATAGTCCATCCGCTTAATTCAATTTTGTCATTCTCTTTCCAACATTTCGACTGGTATCTCATGAATAAATGATTCAATGTTGTCTTTCAATGAGTCAATTGAAGCAGGCATTAAGACGCTAATGCCTGCACGATCTAGGCGGCCAATTGACTGGTCTCGAAAGTGAAATAAAATGTTGACAGAACTCGCCTCTCAATAAGCCTTTAGAAAAAAATGTCTTTCAAATTTTATCTTTACATAAGAAAATATTCCATTTTGTTACTTTTTATACCCACCACCGAAGGATGGGGGTATATTCATTTTGTCATTCCGTTTGCAACACATCGAAATATCCATTTCCGACCCTATAAAGTATATATATTCTTGATTAGCGTAAAAATCTATGACGATCTAGCCATGTCCGTCCGTCTGTCCGTCTGTCTGTTGAAATCACGCTACAGTCTTTAAAAATAGAGATATTGAGCTGAAATTTTGCACAGATTCTTTTTTTGTCCATAAGCAGGTTAAGTTCGAAGATGGGCTATATCGGACTATATCTTGATATAGCCCCCATATAGACCGATCCGCCGATTTAGCGTCTTAGGCCCATAAAAGCCACATTTTTTATCCGATTTTGTTGAAATTTGGGACAGTGAGTTGTGTTAGGCCCTTCGACATGTTTCTTTAATTTGGTCCAGATCGGTTCAGATTTGGATATAGCTGCCATATAGACCGATCCTCCGGTTTAGGGTCTTGGCCCACAAAAGCCACATTTATTCCGATTTTGATGAAATTCGGGGCAGTGAATTGTGTAAGGCCCATAGACATCCTTCGTTAATTTGGCTCAGATCGGTCCAGATTTGGATGTAGCTGCCATATAGATCGATCCTCCGATTTATGGTGTAAGGCCCATAATAGCCACATTCATTATCCGATTTTGCTGAAATTTGGGACAGTGAGATGTGTTAGGCCCTTTGACATATTTCTTCAATTTGGTCCAGATCGGTTCAAATTTGGATATAGCTGCCATATAGACCGATTTCTTGATTTATGGTTTTGGGCCCATAAAATGCTCATTTATTGCCCGATGTCGCCGAAATTTGGAACAGTGAGTTAAGTTAAGCCCCTTGACATACTTCTGCAATATCGCACTGATCGGTCCAGATTTTGATATAGCTGCCATATTGACCGATATCTAGGTTTTAGGTTTTGGGGCCATAAAAGACGCATTTATTGTCCGATGTCGCTGAAATTTCAGACAGTGAGTTTGGTTAGGCTCTTCGACGTCCTTCTTCAATTGTGCCCAGATCGGTCCAGATTTGAATATAGCTGCCATATAGACCGATCTCTGGATTTAAGGTTTAGGGCCCATAAAAGAGGCATTTATTGTCCCATTTCGCCGAAATTTGGGACAGTGCTTAGTGTTAGGCTCTTCGACATGTTTATGCAACTTGGCCCAAATAGGTCCAGATTTGGATATAGCTGCCATGTAGACCGATATCTCGATTTAAAGTCTTGGCCCCATAAAAGGCTCATTTATAATCCGATTTCACTGAAATTTGACACAGTGACTTATGTTCGGCTTTTCGATATCCGTGTCGTATATAGTTCAGATCGGTATGAGGTATATGAGTATAAGGTATGAAATTTTCACCGAATTTTGATGAAAGGTGGTTTACATATATACCCGAGGTGGTGGGTATCCAAAGTTCGGCCCGGCTGAACTTAACGCCTTTTTACTTGTTTTATTTTGTTTTTGTTTCTATATGGAACAGAAAAGAGTAATAAAAAAATAATGCATTGAGCAGGCCAACAAATTTTATTGAAAATTGTGATTTGTAAAATAATTTCGGCAAAAATTTGTCTTAAGAAAAATTTTCATTGAAATATAGTCTTTAGAAATAAAAAATCACTAAAATGTAGTCCTTAATCGAAATTTTCTCTTTAGGAAATATTCTGATGAAGTTTTACGCTGAAATTTTTTCTCTGTAGAACATTATAAATATGAAATTTTGTCATTTTAAAAAGTTTTACTTAAATTTGTGTTTAAAATAAATTTATTTAAAATTTTCTATAGACAAAATTATTTTGGGGGGTCCCCAGCCCGAGGGAACCCCCCTGGCTAAGTACCTGATTCTCATATATATCCTTCAACCAATATGCCTTACTATACCTGTAGCAGTCACAATTTTGATCGGATCTTTATAAAATTTTGCATAAGGTGTTTGATTTGATGTTTCAATTTGTGCGGTTAGGATTTAGAAACAGGAAAATTTTTCGAAAAAAAAAGAAAACACATAAAATTCAGAAAAAATGCATGAAGTCTTAATATGAATCGATAGTACGTTAATTTAATGTGTTAAGATTATTCCATACAAATGTTGACCGTGAATGCACCTCAAATAGTCCATCCGCTTAATTCAATTTTGTCATTCTCTTTCCAACATTTCGACTGGTATCTCATGAATAAATGATTCAATGTTGTCTTTCAATGAGTCAATTGAAGCAGGCATTAAGACGCTAATGCCTGCACGATCTAGGCGGCCAATTGACTGGTCTCGAAAGTGAAATAAAATGTTGACAGAACTCGCCTCTCAATAAGTCCACTGTTACGCGGGCTGTGTGGCATGTGTAATCGTCTTATTGAAACCACATGTCATACAAGTCAAGCTCTTGCATGGACAAAAAAAAGTTGGTGGTCATCTCACGGTAGTGCTCAAAATTCACAGCTACGTGACGATTCGCATTATCTTTGAAGAAATACGGTCCAATGATGCCACTTGCCCAAAAACCGCACCAAACTGTGAATTTTTATGGATGCATTGGTAACTCTTGCAATGCTTCTTGCTGATCTTCACTCCAAAATTGATAATTCTGCTTATTTACGTCCCATTGAGCCAAAAATGAGCTTGGTCACCGAACACAATTTTTCGATAAAAAGTGGATCTTCGGTCAACTTTTAATGAGCCTATTCACCAAAAATTATTCGTTGCAGTAGACCGTTCGTCTTCAATTCTTGCGCCAGCTTCACACCTAAAGCCTTCAGCAAAAATTTCCCACTTTGTTAAGTAACAGAGGCCCAACACGCATTTTGATAATAAATTTCAATAATTTGCAAGCGTTATTCGTTTGTTAGACGATTCATGGTTAAATTATAGACCAAACTGAAGAGGTATGACATTGAAATTGAAAACACGAAACATGTGAGAGCTGTTTAAACCAGTGTTGCCAAAAAGATAATAGGTCAAAATTCACTCTTTCTATTTCCTCCGATTATGGCAGAAGAAGAAGAAGAATCAAAGCAAATCTGGTGGTATAGGGTTTTTGTAGTCGACACTGCTCGGCTTTTGCCCTTCCTTACTTGTTGCATAAATTGAAAATTTGATTTTAATTTAGAGTATCTCTGAGAATTTAATTGTTTTAGTTACTTAATTTATCTCCTAACAACGGTTGCAATTTTTTTGTCCTTTGTAATGCTTTTGCATTTTAGTTTAGGTCTTTCGAAAACGATTTATATTTAACTTAAAATCCACAACAAATAAAAACAGTACATTCAATCAATTAAACCCATGGGCGATGCTCATACAAAAGAATGCTTGAACCCTACTAAAAGGCTAACTTTGACACCGCTTGTGAACTTACCTGTACAGAGGATTAGTGATGTTGGTCCATGAGGAATGCCTGCCGGCTGGTTTTGGATTGCATGTATTCGCTTTGGAATGGATTTCCGTTCCGTACTTTATACAATTTTTTATTTACTTAACTTCTGTTTGTGTTTCACTTCGTGCCATTCTTTAGATCTTCTAATACAAGAAAAACGAACAAAAATACTCTTCGATAACTGCAATCCTTGGAGGAAAAAAGGAAATGAAATGCAACAAAAAACTCAAAGTTAACTAAGAACAAGAAAACTGAGAACTGAAAAGTTTTTTGGTTAACATTACAAAGAAGCCGAGGAAATCATAACATTCTGGCAATAGCAAAAGTTCCTATTGCTTTGGAAACTGGCGCCTAGCTAGGTTTTTAGAATCTCTAAATAGCAAAGAAGTTGTTTCAAGTCACCTAGAGCCATACACAAGGGCCTTGACAAATGGATTTTAATACCTAAACAAGTAAAAGCGTGCAAAGTTCGGCATGACCGAATCTTGTATAAACTCCACCATAAATCGCATTTATCAAGTTCTTCGCCCGATATTTCTTCACAGGCAAAAACAAGATAATGGATAAGAATTGCTATGCTAATGGAGATATTCGGGCCATACTTGATTTTGGCTTTTGGAGACCATAGTGAAGGGTGATTTGTTAAGAGCTGTAGGAAAGTTGTTCAAAAAAAAAATCTAAATATTTAGAATAAGAAAAAGCGTGCTAAATTCGGCCGGGCCGAATCTTATATACCCTCCACCATGGATCGCATTTGTCGAGCTATTTTCCCGGCATCTCTTCTTAGGAAAAAAAAAGGATATAAGAAAAGATTTGCTCTGCTATTAGAGCGATATCAAGATATGGTCCTGTTTGGACCATAATTATATTATATGTTGGAGACCTGTGTAAAATGTCAGCCAATTCGAATAAGAATTGCGAACTTTGGGGCTCAAGAAGTAATATAGAGAGATCGATTTATATGGAACCATAATAAACACGTATGTTGATGGTCATGAGATCCGTCCGTCCGTCTGTCGTACAAAATTTCAGGCAAATCGGATAATAATTGCGACCTCTAGGTGCTCAAGAAGTCAAGATCCAAGATCGGTTTATATGGCAGCTATATCAGGTTATGGATCGATTTGAACCATACATGGCACAATTATTGGATATCATAATAAAACACGTCGTGCGAAATTTCATTCCAATCGGATAAGAATTGCGCACTCTAGACGCTCAAGAAGTCAAGACCCAAGATCGGTTTATATGGCAGCTATATCAGGTTATGGACCGATTTAAACCATACTTGGCACAATTATTGGATATCATAATAAAACACGTCGTGCGAAATTTCCTTCTAATCGGATAAGAATTGCGCACTCTAGAGGCTCAAGAAATCAAGACGCAAGGTCGGTTTATATGGCAGCTATATCAAAACATGGACCGATATGGCCCATTTACAATACCAACCGACCTACACCAATAAGAAGTATTTCTGCAAAATTTCAAGAGGCTAACTTTACTCCTTCGGGAGTTAGCGTGCTTTTGACAGACAGACGGACGGACGGACATGGCTAGATCGACATAAAATTTCGCGACGATCAAGAGTATATATACTTTATGGGGTCTCAGACGAATATTTCGAGTAGTTACAAACAGAATGACGAAATTAGTATACCCCGCATCCTATGGTGGAGGGTATAAAAATGCATGAAATCTTTATTTTAATTGAAAGTACAGACCATATAAATAAATGTTCGAAGATTATTTTATGCAAATGTTGACCTTGAATGCGCCTCAAATGGTCCATCCGCTTAGTCCAATTTTAATATACTCTTCCCAAAATTTCGGTCGGTATCTAACGAATAAATGCTTCAATGTTGTCTTTTAGTGTGTCAATTGAAGCGCGCTGGTCTGTGTAGACATGACCTTTAACATAACCCCACAAAAAAATAGTATTGGGTTGCCCAAAAAGTAATTGCGGATTTTTCATATAGTCAGCGTTGACAAATTTTTTCACAGCTTGTGACTCCGTAATTGCATTCTTTCTTCTGTCAGTTATCAGCTGTTACTTTTAGCTTGCTTTAGAAAAAAAGTGTAAAAAGAGTATATTTGATTAAAGTTCATTCTAAGTTTTATTAAAAATGCATTCACTTTCCTATAAAATCCGCAATTACTTTTTGGGCAACCCAATATAAATAGGCTTAAAATCGCATGATTTAGGCGGCCAATTGACCGGCGGCAATTATTGGTTCAAGAAGTAAAATCGGGAGAGCTGTTTATATGGGAGCTAAATCAGTCTATGAATCGATTCAGACCATATTTAGCAAATATTTTAAAGGTCACAGTAGAATTACAAAAACGGATATGAACTGCGCCTTCTGAAGGCTCAAAAAGTATAATCAGGAGAGCGGTTATATTCGGGCTATATCAGGTTATGAACCGGATTATAGGATTATACTTGGCACATTATTGGAAGTCCAAACAAAATACTTTGTGCAAAATTTCAGCCAAATCGGATAATAACTGCTCGCTCTAGCGGCGCAAGAAGTCAAGATACGAGATAGGTTTATATAGAAACTATATCAGGTTATGAACCGATTCAGACCGCACTTGGCACAGTTGTTGGAAGACGTAATGGAACACCACATGCAAAATTGGGTAAAAATTGCGCCCTCCAGAGGCTCAAGGAGTCAAGATCCGGAATCGGTTTATATGACAGCTATTCAAAAACTTGGATCTATATAACCCATTTCCAATCCCAACCAACCCACACTAATAGGAAATATTCATGGCAAATTTCATAAGCCTAGCTTTATTCCTTCGAAAGTATGCGTGCTTTCGACAGACGGACGGACGGATGGTCAGGACAAAATCGGCTTAGAATTTCGAAGCAATCAAGAATATATATATTCTTTGTGGTTCTCAGATCGATAATTCGATTTGTTACAAACGGAATTAGTATACCCCCCATCTTATGGTGGAGGGTATAATAAATATAATTCGAGGAATAATATAAAGTTGCAGATTTTAATGACAAATCTTTTTAAAGTAGGCATCGGCACTGAAAATGTTTGGCTAACTTTCAAGATGGATTATAGTGAAAGTCGTTCCAGGTTTAGCTGTTGCTCCCATACATCGTCCGATTATCATTACAATCCGTAGGTTAGGTTAGGTTTTAAAAAATGGTGCGAATACTAATCCACCCCATGTCACTGTGGACATACCCCTAAGGGAGTAATCGGCTTTCTGTACGCTCTAAATACTAAACAAGTAAAAGCGTGCCAAGTTCGGCCGGGCCGAATCTCAAAATAAATATAATTGAAGGGTAAAATTGTATTCTACCTACGAAACTTCTGTTAAACCAATTAAAATTAAAGCTTCTAGGAACCGAACAATGATGATCAAGAGATTGCTTTACATAGGATCTACATCAAGTTATAGACTGATTTGAACCGTAGTTGGCACAGTAGTTGGAAGTCATAACAAAACACCAAATGCAAAATATCAGCCAAAAATTCCAAAAATTGCGGCTTCCAGGGGCTCAGGAATTCAAATCGGGAGATCTGGTTTATATGGGAGCTATATTAGCTTATAGACCGATTTTGACCGCACTCGGCACAGTTGTTGGATGTCATATCACTATCTGCATCATCTTCCCCAGATGCCCTACACATGCTATCACTTGCCGCACAGATTTTGCATAAGTGAGCTCTTAGTCCTATGTGTCTCTTAATGACATCAAAATCTATACTGACCTCCTTCTTACTTCCTTTCAGTAATGGCCTTTTCTTCTCAAGATTTGGATCTCCGCATAGAATTTTGTTCCACAGTGTTACATGCTCGTGCCTTGCCCACCCCCTTACTTGAACTGCGTCAACCCGAAAGGCTTCGTGAGAACCAGGTTTATTGACGGCAGTTCTCTGGCCTTCACTGCCAAATCGTCTGATTTCTCATTTCTAGTTACTCCGGCACCCAAATTATTGGATTCCGGCAATACTAGGGTTCCGTCAGTCCAAGGTATCCGATCGAAAACTTCTTTCCTTCCTTCCAGGTTTCCTATCGTCACCTTGATTATACAGCAATGGTATGAGCTGCTCCCATCCTCAATCCATTCTCCCATCGCATAAAGTCGCATAGCGGCAATGACTACCTCACACTATATATTTCGATTAATGGAATCAAGCAAAAAAAAAAAATGAGGACATGTGTTTCAAAAAAGTTTCGGTTTGTAGTGAAATTGAGGGTCAGAGAGAGGGTGAATTTCTAATCGTAGTTGTTTTAGCACCTAAAAAACTCTCAAACTTGCAAAATATGTTAAGAGGCTTGCTCAAGCCTCTCAATAAGAGAGGCTTGATTCGAATGATCCTAAAATTCTCACCGATGAGGAGAAAGATTGCCTCATTGAAGATCCTAAGATTCGCTGCACAGGCTACCCCAAAGGCTACAAATCTATATTCGGAAACGGCACAGCAGTCATCCAAAAGGCTGCGGTCACCTAAGGGTCATCCCATCCCTAAAAGAACGATAGTAATACAGGTCCGAGAACCTTTGCTAATGTCGCTAAGGACAGCTTGTAGATGGTATTGTCGACAAGAGTGGATAACAGGGCTGCATTCCTAGGAACAATTGGAGGAGGATAGTCAATGGACTGTCATCCGTATACTACGATGTCCTTGCAGAATCGCCTGGGGCTCCTCCAGTTTGTGATGATGCAGGCTGGTATCGGGGTCAATACAAACTAATTGCTTTCGGGGAACAATGATCAATTAAAATGTATCGTTGCGCCCAAAAGAAGATTGGCGAGATCTGCCCAGTCGCAGAACTGGCGGACCAATAGTACACGTATGGATACCAGGAATCCTCTCAGATGCTGAATTCATACTGGGGAGACTAAGGATCTGTAATCCCAATCTTTCAACCACAAACTGGAATATTAGTATATTGCATGGGGCTGATGGTAACTGGAGACATGCAGAATTCGTACTAAACTCCTGTCGTCTTGCAGACCTCAGCAAGTCTGAATGAGTTGTATCCTACGAATTCAACAAGTCACACACATATCTAAAGTCGGCGGATTGCAGGAATCTGAATACCTCCTCTGCCACGGTCAAAACAGGAGGGGAAGGCGTTGAAATAGACCCGACAAGCCCTGTGTGGGTGGGTCATACGGTGGGATTGAGTTCAAGGTTTGAGCCAGCGATGAAGGAAGGAACTCAAAAGGTACTTCGACAGCAGCAGCTAGTATAGCATCTAATGAAAAATCGTCCACAACTCATATGTCCAGTGTCCAGAGGAGGAGTGTTATCAATGCTTTCTCAACTGCCCCTAGATGCGTAAGGAAACTCATCATGACAAGATGGAACGAATCTTGTGAGGATGAACTCTTGACGTACTCAGAAGACTAGACTAACGCAACGAATGAACATTTTCTGGTCCGATTTTCTGCAAATAAAGGCACTAAAGGTGATCGCAGGAGAATTTAACGTGGTTGTTTTCCAAGAACCATGGGTGTATGGAGGAATGGTTCGTAAACTAAGAATTCCTGGGTTTAAAATGCTCTGGGGTATGAGAGACACAGCCTGTAGTCTTTTTCTTCTTCCGTCGCTCAGCATTGGAAATTCAGTGGTAGCCAGCCTTGAAATTAATAAGTCTCGTTATTGGATGGCTTCCCTACATATGGCACATTATTCAGAAATGCCGCCCCCAAGCCTTAATTTTGCTGGTTGAAGCCGCTTCGACTGGGAAAAAGAGCTTCATTATAGGAAGTGATGCTTATGCACTTCAAAAGATATGGGAAGCTGCTTATCGAATATTTTAAAGTTGCAATCTGGCGACTTATAATAAAGGGAATAAACAGACCTTTATTACCAGGAACAGGCAGGAGGTAGAAGATGTTTCCTTTTCATCGGAAGATATGAGCGGGAGGATATGGGTGGGATGTGTTGTATGACCACAGTTTGTCTGATTATCGTTATATTAGTTTCATCCTTGGAGAAAATACTGTAAAAGTGGTTCCTCAGAAGAAAGGGCGATTGGGATAAATTTCAAAACGTTCTGCACGACTATCCTTTTCGACAAGGCCCCGAATGACTCGCTTGTGTCAGAATGCCCTAGCGTCAAGGGGCAAACAGCGACCCTTATGGTGGAACTGGTTGGTCTAAGGAAAGGCTGCAAAAATCTCTTCAACAGGGCGAAATCCACCAGGGCACCGCACGATTGTGACGTCTTAAGCTAAGATAAATTAAGAGCAAGCTGAGAAAGGCTTAGAACAAATTCAAAAAATTCAACGTAATTTCAACAGACAGACGGACACTGATAAAGAATATATATATATACTTTATAAGGGCGGAAATGGATATTTCGATCTAAAAACAAACAAGTAAAAACGTGCTAAGTATGGGCGGGCCGAATCTTATATACCCTCCACCATGGACAGTATTTGTCGAGTTCTTTTCCCGGCATCTCTTCTTAGGCAAAAAAGGATAAAAGAAAAGATTTGCCCTGCTATTAGAGCGATATCAAGATATGGTCCGGTTTGGACCACAATTAAATTATATGTTGGAGACCTGTGTTAAATGTCAGCCAATTCGAATAAGAATTGCGCTCTTTGTGAGCTCAAAAAGTAAAATAGAGAGATCGATTTATATGGGAGCTGTATCAGGCTATGGACCGATTCAAACAATAATAAACACGTATGTTGATGGTCATTAAAGAATCTGTCGTACAAAATTTCAGGCAAATCGGATAATAATTGCGACCTCTAGAGGCTCAAGAAGTCAAGATCCCAGATCGGTTTATATGGCAGCTATATCAGGTTATGAACCGACTTGTACTTTATTTGACACAGTTGTTGAAAGTAACAATAAAAAACGTCTTGCGAAATTTCAGCCAAATCGGATAGGAATTGCGCCCTCTAGAAGCTCAAGAAGTCAAGACCCAAGATCGGTTTATATGACAGCTATATCAGGTTATGAACCGATTTGAACCATACTTGGCACAGTTGTTGGATATCATAACAAAACACGTCGTGCAAAATTTCATCCCAATCGATAAGAATTGCGCACTCTAGAGGCTCAAGAAGTCAAGCCCCAAGATCGGTTTATATGGCAGCTATATCAAAACATGGACCGATATGGCCCATTTACAATACCAACCGACCTACACTAATAAGAAGTATTTGTGCAAAATTTCAAGCGGCTAGCTTTACTCCTTCGGAAGTTAGCGTGCTTTCGACAGACAGACGGACGGACGGACGGACGGACGGACAGACGGACGGACATGGCTAGATCGACATAAAATTTCACGACGATCAAGAATATATATACTTTATGGGGTCTGAGACAAATATTTCGAGTAGTTACAATCAGAATGACGAAATTAGTATACCCCCCATCCTATGGTGGAGGGTATAAAAAGACGTAGGAGGAGCCATATCAAGTTAAAGTCCGATTCGGGGCTCAAGAAGCAAAATCGGGAGATGGGTTTATATGGGAGCTGTATCAATCTATAGATCGATTCTGCTTTCGACAGACAGACGGACGGACACGGCTAGTTCGACTTAAAATGTCACGACGATTAAGAATATATATATTTTATGGGGTCTTAGACGAATATTTCGAGGTGTTACAAACAGAATGACGAAATTAGTATACTCCCATCCTATGGTGGAGGGTATAAATACAAGTAAAAGTGTGCTATGTTCGGCCGGACCGAATCTTATATACCCTCCACCATGGATCGCAATTGTCGAGTTCCTTTCCCAGTATCCCTTTTTAGGCAAATATTTGATAAAAGGAAAGAATTACTATAATATTGGAGCTGTAGTATCAAGTTCGATTCGGAAAATAATTGAATTGAATGTTGGAAACCATATTTCGAATTGCGATATTAAGGGGATCAAGAAGTAAAATGGGGAGATCGGATTATATGGGAGCTGTATCAGGCTATTTAACGATTCAGACCATAATTGACACGTATTTTGAAGTTCATGAGAGAAGTCGTTGTACAAAATTTCAGCCAAATCGGATAATAATTACGACCTCTAGATGCAAAAGAAGTCAAGAACCCTGATCGGTTTATATGGCAGTTATATCAGGATATGGACCGATTTGAACCATACATAGCATAGTTGTTGGAAGTCATACCAAAACACCTCGTGCACAATGTCAGCCAAATCGGATAATAATTGCGCCCTCTAGAGGCAGAAGAAGTCAAGACCCCAGATCGGTTTCAATGACAGCTATATCGGGTTATGAACCGACTTAAAACACACTTAACCCAAATTGGTTCATAACCTGATAAAGCTGCCATAAAAACCGATCTGGGGTCTTGACTTCTTGAGCCTCTAGAGTGCGCAATTCTTATCCGATTGGAATGAAATTTTGCACGACGTGTTTTGTTACGATATCCAACAACTGTGCCATGTATGGTTCAAATCAGTTCATAACCTTATATAGCTGTCATATAAACCGATCTTGGGTCTTGACTTCGTGAGCCTCATGAGGGCACAATTCTTATTCAATTTGAATGAATTTAGGCACGTAGTATTTTGTTATGATATCCAACAACTGTGCCAAATATCGTTCAAATCGGTACATAACCTGATATAGCTGCCATATAAACCGATCTGGGATCTTGACTTCTTGAGCCTCTAGAGGTCGCAATTATTATCCGATTTGCCTGAAATTTTGTACGACAGATTCTTTAATGACCATCAACATACGTGTTTATTATTGTTTGAATCGGTCCATAGCCCGATACAGCTCCCATATAAATCGATCTCTCTATTTTACTTTTTGAGCTCACAAAGAGCGCAATTCTTATTCGAATTGGCTGACATTTAACACAGGTCTCCAACATATAATTTAATTGTGGTCCAAACCGGACCATATCTTGATATCGCTCTAATAGCAGAGCAAATCTTTTCTTATATCCTTTTTTTATACCCTCCACCATAAGATGGGGGGTATACTAATTTCGTCATTCTGTTTGTAACTACTCGAAATATTCGTCTGAGACCCCATAAAGTATATATATTCTTGATCGTCGTGACATTTTATGTCGATCTAGCCATGTCCGTCCGTCTGTCCGTCCGTCCGTCCGTCCGTCCGTCCGTCTGTCTGTCGAAAGCACGCTAACTTCCAAAGGAGTAAAGCTAGCCGCTGGAAATTTTGCACAAATACTTCTTATTAGTGTAGGTCGGTTGGTATTGTAAATGGGCCATATCGGTCCATGTTTTGATATAGCTGCCATATAAACCGATCTTGGGTTTTGATTTCTTGAGCCTCTAGAGTGCGCAATTCTTATCCGATTGGAATGAAATTTTGCACGACGTATTTTGTTATAATATCCAACAACTGCGCCAAGTATAGTTCAAATCGGTCTATAACCTGATATAGCTGCCATATAAACCGATCTTGGGTCTTGACTTCTTGAGCCTCTAGAGTGCGCAATTCTTATCCGATCAGAAAGAAATTTTGCACGACGCGCTTTGTTGTTATATCCAACAACTGTGCCAAGTATGGTTCAATTCGGTCCATAACCTGATATAGCTGCCATATAAACCGATCTTGGGTCTTGACTTCTTGAGCCTCTAGAGTGCGCAATTCTTATCCGATTGAAATGAAATTTTGCACGACGTGTTTTGTTACGATATTCAACAACTGTGTTAAGTATGCTTCAAATCGGTCTATAACCTGATATAGCTGCCATATAAACCAATCTTGGGTCTTGACTTCTTGAGCCTCTAGAGGGCGCAATTCCTATCCGATTTGGGTGAAATTTTGCACGACGTGTTTTGTTGTTATATTCAACAACTGTGCCAAGTATGGTTCAATTCGGTTCATAACCTGATATAGCTGCCATATAAACCGATCTTGGGTCTTGACTTCTTGAGCGCAATTCTTATCCGATTGAAATGAAATTTTGCACGACGTGTTTTGTTACGATATTCAACAACTGTGCCAAGTATGGTTCAATTCGGTCTATAACCTCATATAGCTGCCATATAAACCGATCTTGGGTCTTGACTTCTTGAGCCTCTAGAGGGCGAAATTCCTATCCGATTTGGGTGAAATTTTGCACGACGTGTTTTGTTATTATATTCAACAACTGTGCCAAGTATGGCTCAAATCGGTCTATAACCTGATATAGCTGCCATATAAACCGACCTTGGGTCTTGACTTCTTGAGCCTCTAGAGGGCGCAATTCCTATCCGATTTGGGTGAAATTTTGCACGACGTGTTTTGTTATTATATTTAACAACTGTGCCAAGTATGGTTCAATTCGGTCCATAACCTGATATAGCTGCCATATAAACCGATCTTGGGTCTTGACTTCTTGAGCCTCTAGAGTGCGCAATTCTTATCCGATTGAAATGAAATTTTGCACAACGTGTTTTGTTACGATATTCAACAACTGTGCCAAGTATGGTTCAAATCGGTCTATAACCTGATATAGCTGCCATATAAACCGATCTTGGGTCTTCACTTCTTGAGCCTCTAGAGGGCGCAATTCCTATCCGATTTGGGTGAAATTTTGCACGACGTGTTTTGTTATTATATTCAACAACTGTGCCAAGTATGGTTCAAATCGGTCTATAACCTGATATAGCTGCCATATAAACCGACCTTGGGTCTTGACTTCTTGAGCCTCTAGAGGGCGCAATTCCTATCCGATTTGGCTGAAATTTTGCATGACGTATTTTATTTTTACTTTCAACCACTAATAGGTCCATAACCTGATATAGCTGCCATATAAACCGATCTTGGGTCTTGACTTCTTGAGCCTCTAGAGTGCGCAATTCTTATCCGATTAAAATGAAATTTTGCACGACGTGTTTTGTTATTATATTCAACAACTGTGCCAAGTATGGTTCAAATCGGTCTATAACCTGATATAGCTGCTATATAAACCGACCTTGGGTCTTAACTTCTTGAGCCTATAGAGTGCGCAATTCCTATCTGATTTGGCTGAAATTTTGCATGACGTATTTTATTTTTACTTTCAACCACTATGTCAAATAAAATACAAGTCGGTTCATAACCTGATATAGCTGCCATATAAACCGATCTTGGGTCTTGACTTCTTGAGCCTCTAGAGGGCGCAATTCTTATCCGAATGGAATGAATTTTTGCACGAAGTATTTCGTTATGATATCCAAAACTGTGCCAAGTATGGTTTAAATCGGTCCATAACCTGATATAGCCATATAAACCGATCTTGGGTCTTGACTTCTTGAGCCTCTAGAGGGCGCAATTCTCATCCGAATGGAATGAATTTTTGCACGAAGTATTTCGTTATGATATTCAACAACTGTGCTAAGTATGGTTCAAATCGGTCCATAACCTGATATAGCTGCCATATAAACCGATCTTGGGTCTTGACTTCTTGAGCCTCTAGAGGGCACAATTCTTATCCGATTTGAATGAATTTTTGCACGAAGTATTTCGTTATGATATCCAACAACTGCTTCAAATAAGGTTCAAATCGGTTCATAACCTGTTATAGCTGCCATATTAACCGATCTGGGATCTTGACTTCTTGACCCCTAGAGGTCGCAATTATTATCCGATATGCCTGAAATTTTGTACGACGGATCCTCTCATGACCATCAACAAACGTGGTTATTATGGTCTGAATCGGTCTATAGCCCGATACAGATCCCATATATATCGTTCTCTCTATTTTACTTCGTGAGCCCCAATGGGCGCAATTCTTATACGAATTGGCTGAAATTTTACACAGGTCTCCAACATATAATTTAATTGTGGTCCGAACCGGACCATATCTTGATATCGTTTTAATAGCAGAGCAACTCTTTTCTTATATCCTTTTTTGCCTAAGAAGAGATGCCGGGAAAAGAACTCGACAAATGCGATCCATGGTGGAGGGTATATAAGATTCGGTCCGGCCGAACTTAGCACGCTTTTACTTGTTTTTGCCTAAGAAGAGATGCCGGGAAAAGAACTCGACAAATGCGATCCATGGTGGAGGGTATATAAGATTCGACCCGGCCGAACTTAGCACGCTTTTACTTGTTTGAAGTATTTTCTGCATTTTGAGGCTATAATTAAAATTTTACCATCTGACTACAGCAGAAATAATTATGATGTCAGCATAAGCGCAAACCATCACCCCTTAAGTCTCAAATCTCCACAGAGACCAGAATCCATAGCAATGGCGAAATAGCATGGCCACCTACGACGATGAACGATTGGGATCCAGGCGAGAACTTTAGAAAAATATTTTAGCGATGGTTATGTCTTCCTAATGCGTCCACATTTGTAAGGTACTATATCATGTAAAATCTTCTCCCCAAAGAGGTGTCGCACTGCGACATGCCGTTCAGACTCGGCTATAAAAAGGAGGATCCTTATCATTAAGCTTAAACTTGAATCGGACAGCACTCATTGATTGTGAGAAGTTTGCCCCTGCTCCTAGTTAATCCGCCTTCCACACCCGCAATCCCTATCGCAGCCTTTATGGCGGAAGGATGTACAAAAGTTTTATTATTTTTTTTTTTTAACACAAGTATGGTTGTGGACATCAATGACATTATTTATTACTGTGAAAGTACGTTCGATGCCATTATGTATGGAACTCTTTTGCATGGCCACTAAGGGCACGCTTGCAAAAGTCCTGACGGTAAACCCAATTTTCGACAGTTTTCAATCATAAATCGGCCGATACTGCTGCAATTTCATGTTCGATATTCGTACGAAGTTCATCAATCGTCGCTGGCTTGTTATCTTAGACCATAGACTAAGCCCAACAGGAAATAGTCTAACGGCGTCAAAACGCGCGACCGCGACGGCCAATCGACTTAACCATTTTTTGAGATAACACGTTCTCCAAACTTCGTTTCCAATAAATTAATTGCGACATTCGTGGCGCCGTCCCATTAGAATCATATGTCAGTTGAGACCACTGACTCCGAATTTCGGAAATAAATTTTTAATAGTTTCGACTTGTTGTCGGCGCATATATCTTTCCATCATGAAGTGGCAAAGCTTATTGAAGGGAAATGTCAACAGAGCGGCAAAAAATATGGCATCCTTTACTGTCCCTCTCGGTATACTTTTATAGCGTCCCTGTTGAAAAGCTCTTTACATTATCAAAGGCCCCTTCAATATCCTGAAACGCCGCCAACACGCTGAAACACCGCAACTGGCTTAAAGTGTCAGTCGGCCTGACTTTGATATATGCGAACTGAGACTTGCAGCAGAACTTTCCCCCGCTTGCCGCTTATTACAAATTCCATAATTCTCTCCATCGTTTGAACGAAGAAAATATAGACCAATTCTCTCAAATACTTGGCGGCAATCCATTGCAGCTTCCCCGATTTCGGTGTAAAAACAACCTTCATCCAATCCACGATAAGGATATATATCTTACTTATACACTCCCGAAACAATGCGAGGTACCTTACAGCCAGGCAGTCAAAGCCCTCCAGCAACATTTTGTGATAGGGAGACCACCGTAGCACAGAAGTTAACATGTCCCCTTATGACGCTGAAAGCCTGGGTTCGAATTCTGGTAAGAACACCAGGAAAAATTTTCTGCGGTAGTTATACCCTCCTAAAGCCGGCGACACTTGTGAGGTACTGTATCATTTGCTATGACAGCCAGGCAAAAACTTCTCTCAAAGAGCTGTTGCAGCGGCATGCCGTTCGGACTCGGCTATAAAAAGGAGGCCCCTTATCATTAAGCTTAGACTTGAATCGGACTGCACTCATTGATATATGAGAAGTTTGCTCCTGTTCCTTTATGGAATGTTCATGGAGAAATTTACAATTCTCCATCTGGACCATGATGTGTAAGCCCTATGAACGCTCTCATGGGTCACCGAATTCTCTGCCAAGGTGGACTACCATACGCTTCCTCCCTGGCCCGCAAGAATACAGCAGGGATATTTCTTAAAAGCTTAACAAAGTAATCAAAATTTGTATGGAAAAATTTATTTATGAAAGACTTATTTAATATTTTTGTTTGAATTTTTAGGAGAATCTAAGTACAAGTTTTCTTGCCTTTCAGTCAGATATGGTTGAAATGCAAGAAAACTTATACTTACTTGTACCTGATTAATTTTCAAAAAAATAAACTTGAATTAAATTGTATATTTAAAAATATCTATTAACAATTGACTGCATGATAAACAAGTAAAAGCGAGCTAAGTTCTTGCATACCCTCCACCATGAATCGCAGTTGTCAAGTTTTTTGCTCGGCATCATATTATAGGCTAAACAAGTTCTTTGCTCGGCATCTCTTTATAGTGAAACAGAGCAAGAAATGATAAGAAATCAGCCATATATGGGCTAAAGAAATAAAATTAGGAGATGGGTTTATACGGGAGCTTTATTAGGTCATAAACCGATTTCGACCATACCTAACACAGTTGTTGGAAGTCACAACAAAATTCCTCATACAAAATTTAAGCCAAATCGGATAAGAACTGCGCCGTCTATAGGGTCAAGATCTGAGGTCGGTTTATATGGGAGCCATATCAGGTTATGAATGGATTTTGACTTACTTACTTAGCACAGTTGTTGGAAGTCATAACAAAACTCCTCATACAAAATTTAAGCCAAATTGGATAAAAGCTCAGGAATTCAAGATCCGAGATCGGTTTATATGGCAGCTATATCAAGTTACAAACCGATTTTTACCATACTAAACTCAGTTGATAAAAGTCATAACACAACACCTTATACATACATAGAGGCTCAGGAAGTCAAGATTCAAGATCGGTTATTTGACCGCTATATCAACACATGGACCGATGTGGCCCATTTACAATCCCAATCGACCTATACCAATAGGAAGTATTTGCGCAAAATTTTATGCGCCTAGCTTAACTTAGATCGACTTAAAATGTCAAAACGATCAAGAATATATGTACTTTATGGGGTCTCGATCAATAGTTCGAGGTGTTACAAACGGAATAGCGAAGTTAGTATACCCCCATCCTATGGTGGAGGGTATATAAATTAATTTATTCAAATTAATGTTTTACGCAAAAAGTTTCGGAATCGCTGTTTCATACTCAGATTATTTGCACTTATTTGAAGGTGAGGGTTTATGGCATGAAATCAGGTCCCAGGGGCCATTGATACGGCAATGGACATTTATTCATGTGTTGCACCGGATGAGTACACGTCCCAGCCGGATATGTAAGTTTTGTACATGTTTTCTTGCATTTCAACACAGTTGCTTGGAGTGTGTCTTCCTTTACTCTATCGCTTTGTGGGTCGACAAAATTCAAAAACAACTTGTATTCAGTTAGTTTTGAAGATAGTTCTTTGTAAGCAGTATCTTAGTTAAAGGGTACACGAAACACAAGAGCATTCTGTTTTATAAATCGGATGTGTCCATATACAGTTCTACATATGTTTGTTTCTTTCATTCGTTCAAATTGGTTGGAAATTTAGATTTTTCAAAATATTTTAGTGCGCTTAGGTTAAAGAAGTTATTGCCTTTACATTAGTCTTACATCTTAACCACGGATCCTTGAACAATTAATAAAGTGTTGAATGCCAACTCCTTTAGCATCTTGAAAACGCAAAAGCCCTAGAATTAAAAAAAGAGAGCATTCACCAACAGTGAACAAATTTTACATAATTCTAGACCCAAAATAAATTTATGAGCATTATTTAGGTAAGGCTAGGTTATGAGTATTATTTACTAAAAGTTGTAAAACGAATTTTATTTTATACGGGTAAACTTGAAGAAATAATTAAAGGCAAAAGTCGAGCGGTGCGGCTTTCTAATACCCATAAGCGTAGAAAGGCCTCTGTGGGTGGGATTCCCCTAAAAAATTTGCAGCCCGCCCCAGAATTTTAACAATTTCATTGTTTTCGGCAAAATTTGCTAATTTTATTTCTATTCAAAGGGTTTTAGCCCCCCTAAAAAGCTTGGATAGATAATACCATACACCTATAGTAATGATTTATTAGCTGAACCGGGCCCGCTCCGCTGCGCCTTCTTATTTTCGAAAATTAAAGAGATTTTAGTGAAATACTATGCTACGAAAGGAGTATACAGCGGTCAAAAAAAGTATTCATCATTCAATGTTTTTTTTTTTAATAAGTCTACAAAAGACAATTGGAATAAAAACATATTAAACTAATGATGCAGTAGTGCTTGTGTGATATATATGTACACAATTTCATTGTTTTTAAAGAAAAAGATAGTATTTATTGGAATAAAAAGGGCCATTTTACAGCTGAATCATTGCAAAAAAACAAAAAAATAAATAACATAATTTAAAAAAATTAATACTTTGTTATTCGACCACCGCGTCTTATAACTTCTTTTAAACGGTTTGACATCGATTGGACTAATTTAGCGGTTATATTTTGGTCTATATTAGTCCATTCCTCCATTATCACCTGTTGCATTTGACTCTTGCTCGAAAAATTGCGCGTTCTCAATTTGCGTTCGAGATGTTCCCAAAGATGTTCAATTGGGTTCAAGTCGGGACTTTGAGAAGGAGTTTTAATGACTTTGGGGCAGTTATACAGCATCCACATCTTGGTATTTAAAGCAGAATGTTTGGGGTCATTATCTTGATAATATTGAAAGTTATTACCAAGCCCAAGTTTTACAGCACTATCTTTTAAATTCCTCTTTAAAATGTCAATGTAATACTTATGATCCATTACTCCATTAATAATTTCAAGATTTCCCGCTCCTGAAGCCGCCATACACCCCCAAACCATTAAACCACCTCCACCATGTTTTACAGTAGCAACTGTGTTTCGTTCTTCAAGCTCTGTATTTGGTTTTCTGTACACTATGACCTTTCCATCGCACCCAAAAAGATTAAACTTGCTCTCGTCTGCAAAAATGACTGTTTTCCAAAATGATTCGGGCTGTTTTACATACATTTTTGCGAAGTTTAGCCTTTTCACTCGGTTTATTTTATTTATAAAGGGCTTCTTACGTGCAGTTCTTCCTCTGTAACTATGCCTTTTGAGTGTATTTCGAATTGTTTGTGTAGTAACTTCCTTCCCTAAATATTCCATAGTGTTTTTACGAAGAATGGTCGCATTTGTCTTCGGAGTTTTCTGAACTTGCCGCACTAGCCAACGCACATCTCCAACTGAAAGTGCTTTTGGTCGACCAGATCTTGGTTTATTGTCAACAGTTTTCGTTTCTGTCCACTTTCTGATGATGGATTGTATAGTAGATCGTGGTCTATTTAATATTTCACTGATAGTTTTTTGAGTTAAACCATTCCTGTGGTGTTTTATTATCAAAACTTTTACCTCATCAGAAACCTCGTTTTGCTTACGACTAATTTTGACAAAAACTATATTTTCAATGAAAATAAATATTTGCTGTCAAGGGCAAAGCCTCCTTTACTAAATAAAACAGAAAAGGGGGATTCCCAAATAATATGTGAATTTGACTTTGATGATAGCACATCAATGATGAATACTTTTTTTGTTCTGTTTTTGGTGTTATTATATAAAATTGCATTTTTTGCGCTAATTAAATTTATTTTTTGAATTTATTTTAAAACATATTACGAAAAATAAACTATTGCATAAAACTGCATTATTTGTTTACTTTAAATTTTCTTCAATTACCCAAAATAAGTGAATTTATTATCAATTTTGCTAATGATGAATACTTTTTTTGACCGCTGTATGTGTATCACTTGACAATATAAGTGCCTTTATCTGAATCCCATATGATATTTATTGGTCTACGAACTCGCTCGGAGGGTTTAATGTCGTTTAAGTTTGGATGTTAGACGTACTCCATTCTTTAAAGATTTTATTTCAGCCCGATATTCTTATGATGTCCGATTTAGGGGTGTTTTCGGGCGTGAGGTGGTTCCTCGGATATGTGGCCCTGAAAAATATATCAGCATTGTGCTCTTTTCTTAAATACCATTTATTTAAAACCCATATTGCCATCGGTTTAAGGGTAGTTTATAGGATGACGTCCCCCAAACATATGGCCCCAAAATTGGTTATCAAATTCGTTTTGTAATCTCAAATAACTTTTATTTGAGCCACATATTGCCATGGTCGGTAAATTTTTACTCATTGAGGGGTGTTTTGAGTAAGGGGCGGTGCGCAAAATACAAAATACATATCAGATTACGAATCTACTCCCAAATACCTATATTTAAGCTCCATAAAGCGATGGTCAGTAAATAATTGCCATTTGTGGGGTATTTTTGGAAAGGGATAGATCCCTGGAAAATTCGTTTCGAAAGTGGGTATCAATTTCGTGCTCTACTTCCCAATACCTTTCATTTGAAAGATGGTCGGTAAATATGCCCGATTTAGAGGCCCTGAAAATATATCAGCATCGTGCTCTATTCCCAAATATCTATATATCATTTATTTGAACCCCATGTTGCCATTGGCCTCGAAATTGGATATCAAATTCGTTTTCTAATTCCAAATACCTCTCATTTAAACCCCTTATTGCAAAAGTCAGCAAATATGTCCGGTTTGGGGTATGGGCTGTAAAAACTACCAATATCGAACTCCACTGCCTTGAATACCCAAATTGTCATGGTGAGCAAATATGTCCTATTTGGAGGGTGTTATGGTTTGAGCCCCATATTTCCATAGTCGGCAAACATGACCGACTTGAGGGTGTTTTGGGGGATGGGGCGTCCACTCACTGACTTGACCCTGAAAATATATATCAGATTCGTGTTCTACTGTAGAATACCTCTTATTATCATATTGCTATGGTCGCATATTTGTCCTCTTTGGGGAGATTTCGGGGAAGGGGTTGATCCGCAGAAACTGGGTCCCGCATTTGGATATCAAATTCGTATTCTACACTCAAACACCTTTTATTTAAGCCCCATGGTCACTAAATAAGTCTTGTTTGGGGGAGTTTTAGGGAAGGGGTGGAGCCCCAGAAACTTAATTCCACTTTTGAATATAAGATTCGTAATTTACTCGCAAATACTTTTCATTTGAGTCCTATTTTACCATGGGGCTTGGGATGGTTCCCCAAACACTTGGTCCGATTTGGAAATTAGATACATTTTCTAATCTTAAATACCTTTAATTTGGCTCCCATATTGTCGTGATTGGTCTATATATATATTTGGTGGATTTTGGGGATGGGGATTTGGTACCAGATCCAAAATTTGGGTACGAATTTTTTGTTTTTGGGTTACTATAAGAGAGGACACAAAATTTTTCTTAAATCGCACCACCGATCTCCAAGATAGGGCGCTATCAAAATTGTGGTAAGGGGGAGGGTTCGCCCCCTTCAGATATCAGAAAATGTAGTACCCTATTTTCACCACGGGATCATTGTGCACCATCTGTGAAAATTTGAAGAAAATCGGTTCAGCCGTTTTTTAGTATATAAGGAACACACAAACAAACAATCAAACCGACAAACAAACACAAATTGATTTTTATATATTTTCCAATTTATTATCCAATTTTTTTGAACTTCGGGACAGTGAGTTGTGTTGGGCCACTCGACATCCTTGTTTAATTTGGCCCAGATCGGTCCAGATTTGGATATATCTGCCATATGGACCGATCTCTCGATTTAAGGTCTTAGGCCCATAAAATCCACATTTATTATCCGATTTTGCTGAAATTTAGGAGAGTGAGTTGTGTTAGGCCACTTGTGGCCCAAGTGGCCCAAATCAGTGAAGATTTAGATATAGCTGTCATATAAACCGATCTCTCGATTTTAGGTCTTGGGCCAATAAAAGGAGCATTTATTTACCGGCTAAAATGTAACACAGTGACTTATGTTAGGCATTTCAACATCCGTGTCCTATTTGGTTCAGACCGGTCTATATATGGATGTAGCTGCCAAAACGAGTACTTTTTTGTTCTAAAAAATTCAACAGTGGCTTGTATGTATTAGATCACTCAATGACCGTGCAGAATTTGGTCCAAAACGGCCATATTTCGATACAGCTGCTATGGATAATGACGAAAGGTGGTTTACATATATACCCGAGGTGGTGGGTATCCAAAGTATGGATCGGCCGAATTTAATGCTTTTTACCTGATTTTTATACCCTCCACCATAAGATGGGGGGTATACTAATTTCGTCATTCTGTTTGTAACTACTCGAAATATTCGTCTGAGACCCCATAAAGTATATATATTCTTGATCGTCGTGACATTTTATGTCGATCTAGCCATGTCCGTCCGTCCGTCCGTCCGTCCGTCTGTCTGTCAAAAGCACGCTAACTTCCGAAGGAGTAAAGCTAGCCGCTTGAAATTTTGCACAAATACTTCTTATTAGTGTAGGTCGGTTGGTATTGTAAATGGGCCATATCGGTCCATGTTTTGATATAGCTGCCATATAAACCGATCTTGGGGCTTGACTTCTTGAGCCTCTAGAGTGCGCAATTCTTATCCGATTGGGATGAAATTTTGCACGACGTATTTGGTTATGATATCCAACAACTGTGCCAAGTATAGTTCAAATCGGTTCATAACCTGATATAGCTGCCATATAAACCGATCTTGGGTCTTGACTTCTTGAGCCTCTAGCGTGCGCAATTCTTATCCGATCAGAATGAAATTTTGCACGACGTGTTTTGTTATGATATCCAACAACTGTGCCAAGTATGGTTCAAATCGGTCCATAACCTGATATAGCTGCCATATAAACCGATCTTGGGTCTTGACTTCTTGAGCCTCTAGAGTGCGCAATTCTTATCCGATTGGAATGAAATTTTTCACGATGTGTTTTGTTATTATATCCAACAACTGTGCCAAGTATGGTTCAAATTCGGTCCATAACCTGATATAGCTGCCATATAAACCGATCTTGGGTCTTGACTTCTTAAGCCTCTACAGTGCGCAATTCTTATCCGATTGGAATGGAATTTCGCACGACGTGTTTTGTTATGATACCCAACAACTGTACCAAGTATGGTTTAAATCGGTCCATAACCTGATATAACTGCCATATAAACCGATCTTGGGTATTGACTTCTTGAGCCTCTAGAGGGCACAATTCTTATCCGATTTGAATGAATTTTTGCACGAAGTATTTCGTTATGATATCTAACAACTGTGCCAAGTATTTTTGAAATCGGTTCATAACCTGATATAGCTGTCATATAAACAGATCTAGGGTTTTGACTTCTTGAGCTTCTAGAGGGCGCAATTCCTATCCGATTTGGCTGAAATTTTGCATGGCGTATTTTATTTTTACTTTCAACAACTGTGTCAAATAAGGTTCAAATCTGATATAGCTGCCATATAAACCGATCTGGGATCTTGACTTCTTGACCCCTAGAGGTCGCAATTATTATCCGATATGCCTGAATTTTTGTACGACGGATCCTCTCATGACTATCAACAAACGTGTTTATTATGGTCTGAATCGGTCTATAGCCCGATATAGATCCCATATAAATCGTTCTCTCTATTTTACTTCGTGAGCCCCAATGGGCGCAATTTTTATACAAATTGGCTGAAATTTTACACAGGTCTCCAACATATAATTTAATTGTGGTCCGAACCGGACCATATCTTGATATCGTTTTAATAGCAGAGCAACTCTTTTCTTATATCCTTTTTTGCCTAAGAAGAGATGCCATGAAAAGAACTCGACAAATGCGATCCATGGTGGAGGGTATATAAGATTCGGCCCGGCCGAACTTAGCACGCTTTTACTTGTTTTTTTTTTATTTTTAGTTTTCGGTTCGGTTTCGGTGTCCAGCTACGTCAATATAGAACCATAGTAGCATATCGAATTTCTTTCAGCCAAATGAATTTCTTACAGCCGAATGAAAAACTACTCGAAAACGTCCTTTTTTATACCCACCACCATAGGATTGGATTATACTAATCTAGTCATTCCGTTTGTAACACCTCGAAATATTCGTCCTAGACCCCATAAAGTATATATATTCTTGATCCTCTCAACGTTCTGGGTCGATCTAGCCATGTCCGTCCGTCTGTCGAAATCACGATAGCGGTCGAACGCGTAAAGCTGGCAGCTCGAGATTTTGCACAGATTCTTAATATTGATATAAGTCATTGGGGATTGCAAATGGGACATATTGGTTCAGGTGTATATATAGCTCCTATATTAACCAATCTTCCGATTTGACTTCATGAGCCCCTGGAAGACGCAATTTTTTTCCGATTTAGCTGAAATTTTGCACGCAATGTTCTGTTATGACTCCCAACAACTGCGCCAAGTACTGTCTATATCGGTCTAAAACCTCATATAGCTCCTATATAAAGCGATTTTCCGATTTGACTTTTTGAGCCCTTGGAAGCTGCAATTTTTGTCCGAATTGTCTGAAATTTTGCATGTGGTGTTCTGTTATAAATTTCAACCACTGAACCAAGCAAAGTCCAAATGGGTTTATAACCTGATACAGCTCCCATGTAAAACTGACTCTCGTTCATCCTTGTTCGCTTCTTAGAAACTTTAATTTTTGCTGGTTTGGTATGTAGATAAAATTATGCCCTTCAACTTAATAGATAGAACTATCTCTTCTCCTTTTAGATGCCAACAAGTAAAAAAGTATTACGTTCGGCTGCGTCTACCTTTGGATACCAACCACCACGGATATATTTATTATCCTATTTTATTATAACTCTACTATATTTATAATTGTTAGCAGACAATGGATTCCAACTTTCAGCGGAATCGGGTAAGACCCTTTTAAGGGCTTAAGACACAAAATCGGAGGATCGGTATGAGGTCTGATATGGACTTAATAAGGTTTGGATATCGGTAGGCCCACTTCAATTCATTGTTTCAAATTTCCGCTCAATCGGGCAATAAATGAGGCTTTTATGGACATAAGACTGGGTATCTCGTAGAAAAAATTAAGTTCGTGTTGACTAACCTGAATATAAATTTATCGTGGGGATAAACCTCTTGTTTACAAAATTTGTTTTCTCGTATCATTTTAAGGTTATTTAGAAGATATGGCAATATTACAACGCAAAAAAATAAAAGTTTGGAACATATTCACGACAAAACAAGTAAAAGCATGCTAAGTTCGGCCGGGCCGAATCTTTTATACCCTCCACCATGGATCGCATTTGTCGAGTTCTTTTCCCGGCATCTCTTCTTAGGCAAAAAAGGATATAAGAAAAAATTTGCTCTGCTATTAGAGCGATAACAAGATGGACCACAACTATATTATATGTTGGAGACCTGTGTAAAATATCAGCCAATTGGAATAAGAATTGCGCCCTTTGGGGGCTCAAGAAGTAATATAGAGGGATCGATTTATATGGGAGCTGTATCGGGCTTTAGACAGATTCAGACCATAATAAACACTTATGTTGATGGTCATGACCTCTCAGGACATCAACATACGTGTTTATTATCTGTTGTACAAAATTTCAGGCAAATCGGATAATAATTGCGACCTCTAGAGGCTCAAGAAGTCAAGACCCAAGATCGGTTTATATGGCAGCTGTGTCAAAACATGGACCGATATGGCCCATTTACAATACCAACCGACCTACACTAATAAGAAATATTTGTGCAAAATTTCAAGCGGCTAGCTTTACTCCTTCGGAAGTTAGCGTGCTTTCGACAGACAGACGGACGGACGGACATGGCTAGATCGACATAAAATGTCGCGACGATCAAGAATATATATACTTTATGGGGTCTCAGACGAATATTTCGAGCAGTTACAAACAGAATGACGAAATTAGTATACCCCCCATCCTATGGTGGAGGGTATAAAAAGCGCTAGCTGTGTAGCGTTTCGCTCCTTCATATCAAACGTTAGCCATAAATGTAGAATGTTTGAATATAAGTAACTTTGTTTGTTGCAAACCCTTGAGTAACTTCATCTACAGTAAAGGAATCTTACTACGTAAGGATAGGATTAATATTTGTTTTTTTCTTTTTTTGGCTAAGCGATTGTGACTTTTGAAGAGCAGTCGGTGTATTGGGCACCTTGGTCCGAAATTGACAATTTTTTAAAATTCCGCCTTGGGTAGAAAAATGATCGTATGTCCAATACCAAAAACAGTAAGAACAAAAGACAAATGGCGTCAGACACACGAAAATACACAGGAATTTTTAAGACACATACATTGTTATAAAGACATTTAAATGTCCGAAAACAACAACTACCATAAGTATCTTTTTGATTTGTTTATAGCTTAAGAAATAGACCAG
The DNA here is from genome assembly GCF_963082655.1 of Stomoxys calcitrans. Lineage (NCBI taxonomy): Eukaryota > Metazoa > Arthropoda > Insecta > Diptera > Muscidae > Stomoxys > Stomoxys calcitrans. The sequence goes on along the minus strand of NC_081552.1, from coordinate 163,444,101 downwards.
ATCATAAAACAAAGCCGTAATAGAGTTGTTCGAAAATGGATGGAAGGCTTCAAATTTAATTACGTATCATCACAAATTTTAAGTTTAAATTATAACCGTGTAAGTTGGTTGTGTTTAAAGTGTTTCCTTTAATAATAACAGCTGACGTGAGCTATAAATCCAGATTTAACAGCCAGTATATAGTGGTTTTTATGTTACAACTAGTGTTGCCGTTTTTGGTAAGTTCCTACCAAAATTTTATTTTTTTTGTAGGTTGGTAGGCTGACATCCATTTTTGGTAGATTTTTTCAACACATAAAAAACCATGTTAATTGCTGAAAGAATCGTCTCACTGCTTCAAATTTTACAACAAAGGCGATAGTTTTGATATTGACTGGAACTGATAAGAATGTTAAGGGGTCACTTTCAAATTTCGTAAATACTGGATAAGAAATGCGGCTTTTGTGCGTTCAATAGCTTCAATCGGAAAACAGGGCTTAATGGCAGCTGCATATAAAAAAAGTCATACTTTGCCCATACTCAGATATTGAAACGCCCATGTTACTCATTGAAACGGCGAAAATGGTTACTAAAGGCCTATTTCTGGCCTCAAAACTTTATGTCGGGAGATCGCTTTATCCAAATTCGTCACGGAAGTTCATTAAAATCGGGGCAACATAAAGGAAATGTTAGTCGAACAATCAAAAAACGTTTGACTTTGTTTATGATGAAAGTATATGTTTTTTGCCATAAATTCTTGGAAGAATTTGTGACATATATAAAGTTTTTTTACCTTGACAATACCTTTCATTCTTGATATAAAGAGACATGTTATTCGGGATTTCAACTAGTTATACCCACCACCGAAGGATGGGGGTATATTCATTTTGTCATTCCGTTTGCAACACATCGAAATATCCATTTCCGACCCTATAAAGTATATATATTCTTGATCAGCGTAAAAATCTAAGACGATCTAGACATGTCCGTCCGTCTGTCCGTCTGTCTGTTGAAATCACGCTACAGTCTTTAAAAATAGAGATATTGAGCTGAAATTTTGCACAGATTCTTTCTTTGTCCATAAGCAGGTTAAGTTCGAAGATGGGCTATATCGGACTATAGATATAGCTGCCATATAGACCGATATTCCGATTTAGGGTCTTAGGCCCACAAAAGTCACATTTATTATCCGATTTTAATGAAAATCGGGACAGTGAGTTGTGTTACACCCTTCCACATCCTCCGTCAATTTGGCCCAGATCGGTCCAGATTTGGATATAGCTGCCATATAGACCGACCCTCCGATTTAGGGTCTAAGGCCCATAAAAGCTACATTCAACATCTTTTGTCAATTTGGCCCAGATCGGTTCAGATTTGGATATAGCTGCCATATAGACCGATTTCTTGATTTAAGGTTTTGGGCCCATAAAATGCTCATTTCTTGTCCGATGTCGTCGAAGTTTGGGACAGTGAGTTAAGTTAAGCCCATTGATATCCTTCGTCAATTTGGCATAGATCGGTCCAGATTTAGATATAGCTGCCATATAGACCGATATCTCGATTTAAGGTTTTGGGCCCATAAAAGAGGCATTTATTGTCCGATTTCGCGGAAATTTAGGACAGTGCTTTGTGTTAGGCTCTTCGACATTTTTGTGCAACTTGGCCCAAATAGGTCCAGATTTGGATATAGCTGCTATGTAGACCGATATCTCGATTTAAAGCCATTGTCCCATAAAAAGCGCATTTATAATCCGATTTCATTGAAATTTGACACAGTAACTTAATTTAGGATTTTCGACATCCGTGTCGTATATGGTTCAGACCGGTTTATTTTTAGATTTGCTTCTGTACTTATTAGTATTTGGTCCAAATCGGAATATATTTTGATATAACTGATATGGGACATAAGGTATGAAATTTTCAACGAATTTTGATGAAAGGTGGTTTACATATATATCCGAGGTGGCGGGTATCCAAAGTTCGGCCCGGCCGAACTTAACGCCTTTTTACTTGTTTTTCTTTATTTATAAATTCATCATCATCATCATTATGAATACATCATTAAATCGTCTAATTTGAGACCCTATCCCGGCCGTATAAGACGTGGATGTTAGAGGTCATTCAGCAACTTTATATTCTAATTTCAGTGCAATTATTCGATACGGCTCATCTGTAATCTCAAACGACCAACATTAATAAATCAAGGCGATCAGCTTTATATTGTAGGCTTTAAATCACGTTAACACTAGAGCCCAAATCCACTACGATTGAAGTGATTACCATTTGTCAACAGGGTTGTTTTTGACAGCGTTTTTATTGTGATTTGCATTTTTATTGTGGTCAGCAATTAAATTGGTGAAGCGATCTTATTAAATTTAATTACAAAATTTTATAAATTCAATAAGAAATTGCCAAATGTTGAGAAAAAATACTGCTCAAAACTACTGATAATAACCGATAATCAATACAAACGCAGAGTTGCATTTGAATTTCAAGGGAGATTTGCTGCAAATCTCCTCAAACAAGTAGATTTGCCAACACTGGAAATGTATAAGAAACCTCGTTGTAAAACACGAGATTACCGAAATATCGTGGCAAATCTAGATTTGCTCCAAGTGTAAACATGGTTTTCAATGTTCGTAAACAAATATTTGGAAGTGTCACAAACTAAGTTGGGTGGCATAACATAACAAAAGATAACAAAAAGATTTAAAGACTTAAAAAAATGTTCATGAAAACCCAATGTAATTTAATTCAATTGTATATAAAAACTTAATTCGAATATCTTGAGGTTGTTTACATTTCCAATTAAAAATTTCAATTAAATTATCTACATATTCAATCATGCATCTCATTAAATTTTAGAGATCCACTTTTATGTTGCTCGTCTTTCCTTACTTTCTTCCTTCCTACAAAGGTTCCAATCAATCAATTAAATAGATTGACCACATTTGTCCATATCGATTAAAACTTCAAATGAAATGTTCGCAATATGAGTGCAAATATGAAATGCATTTTATATTACGTAGCAAACGGAAGCGGAGCAATCCTGTAGATTTCCTTCACATCTCATGGAAAATTTCCACAACTATTGCCGAGTAGATGGGTTATAGGCAGTAGGATCCCACCAACGTATCAACAACAGCAGCAGCATCGATATCATTTTGCAACAGAAAATCCTTTCAATTAAATTAAACATTAACTTTTACCGGAAATATGCAACATTCATTCTGCAAATACATAACAACGAAAATAATCAAACATTACCGCACATTATGGCCAATAAGCAGTTTTACCAAAACGAACCAGAATAGCAATTGTATACCAGACCTTAAATACTGAACCAAAAAAATGCCAGAGAACACAAAAAAGGGCTACCACGAAAAAGGGTCTGGATTAGAATGAATGACCAACTTCAAGGTGGCCAAAAACAACAGAAGCAAGATTTCCGGTAAAAGAACACGCGGCATATGCACAAGCATGCTCCCATCACCTCCCTTCTAAAATGTGTATAGTGGATTATAACCATGAGAAAAACCATTTTAAATGGTCCAATACATGTAGAAGTCAATACTTAAGTAACGAAAATCAGCATACCCCAACAAGCCGTAAAGGAAACGGAAAACACTCGCTCCCACTCCACGAAAAGGAAGTGATGCCACATAAAAGCTCTGATTCAACCACAGAAACCTCCACGAATCGAGGCACAACTTTATGTTTCCAATTTCCTGGCCAAACTATAATGGTCGAATATTCATGCTTCTGTACGTATGTTCGTATGTATATGTTCGTTGACATGGCAGCAAATACCTTAGGGTGGACCCTTTTCTTTCTTATGTGTGAGGCAACATAGCTGAAATTGCGTATTTAGAAAAATGGCAATTAAATGTTGTAATTATTAAATTAACCCCGAAAGATTAATTTCGGGGTTAATTTCGGTCGTAACACACATTATATATTTCTGATCGTTGCAAAATTCTGAGACGATCTAGCCATGTCTGTCTCTCCGTCTATATGCGGTTATCACGCTATAGTCCTTAAAAATTGAGATATTGAACTAAAACTTCGCACATTTAATTTTTTACCAAAGCCAGATTTAGTGATTCACTTCGTAAAAAATGTTTGTCGACGAACTTTGAAGATTTAATAAATATTCAACCCCTCCTAAATTTGTTTTCACATAATTCAATGAAGTGCGACAGAGATTAAGGAAACATGAGTTTATCCATCGTACACTGATAGTTCGGAAGACTCCATCTCAACATCATTCAGTATTATTACAGGAGATAATACTATACCGCGCGCGTTACTCTCTGATAAATATTCTTCTTTATTCTCAGCGGAAATAATTTTAATACTACAACAGCATTGCCAGGAGCAGTCTTAATATATATCAACCTCTTATATAAAGGACTTATATAAATTTTGTGGGTCCCCGGTCATTTTGACTTCTTATTTGGAGCGGACGTTTTGTTATTCCGCCAAAATTTTTTCTGTAACTCGTAATAGGTCATTATTTTCGGGGAAAAAATTTTAAGTCGTTCAAGGATGGCTACAATAGTGTTATTCATTAGGCGGCTGATGATTTGCGAATGTTTCCAGCGGCAGATATAGAACCCGGGAGTAGCCTTAGAAGATCCAACAGCTGCGGTGGTATCAGAGCGTAGCATGTTGTCTGCTATTTAAACCTCCATTGGTGGAGCGGCTGCTCTAGGCTCTACTAGCCAACAGACGTCTGGTCAGCAGGGGCTTTTGACGAAGACACGCGATTCGAGTCTTAAGAACAACACTGAACCTATTTTATCTTCGCATGCCTATGATTTGCCTAGGCCTTCCCCGGCAAACTAACATGCTCTTTAAGACTATGGAATAACAGAAGGGGCACCGCTCTCACGATTATTGAGAGAACTAGGGCGAACAATAGTAAGATGGGTCCAAGAACCTTTGCTAATGTCGCTAGGGACGGCTGATGGCAGTTGTCGACAAGAGAGAAGGACAGGTCTGTATACCTAGGAACAATTGGAGGAGGATAGTCAATGGACTGCCATCCGTATACTCCGATGTTCTTGCGGAATTTCCTGGGTCTCCTCCAGTTTCTGACGATGCAGGCTGGTATGGGAGACGATACAAACTAGGATCAACTCTCAATTGAAATGTATCGTTGCGCACTAAAACAAACTGACGAGATCTTGCCTGGATTTAGTCAAGAAGGAAGATATTTCTTCTCGACCAATGGCGCACGCTTGGATACCAAGGATCCTTGGTTGACTCAGGGAATGTAATTCGTACTAAACTCCGGCAGTCTCGCAGACCTCTACAAGTCTGAAGTAGTTGTATCATACGGATTCAACAAAAAGTTGAAACTGAAGATCTATAGAAGCAGTGGGGTTGAGGAATCAGGAGACGACTCAGCGGTTGTTGCTGCAAACTTGCCTGAGAAACTATCGACCACATCGCTGAAGTCTGGCAGATTGCAGGAGACTGAAAATCGCCCTGCCAAATCGAACCTGGATGCGTACGGAAGCTCATCATGACAAGATCTAACGAATCTTGTGAGGATGAACTCCTGGCGGAGTCAGAAGAAGAGACTAACACAACAGTGGTTGAAGTTCTAAATCTAAAGTTTCTCCTGATGACAGGGGGATTTGACGTGGTTCTAATTCAGGAACCATGGGTGTGAAGAGGAATGGTTCGTGAACAAAAAATTCTGGAATTTTAGCTACTCAAGGTTACGGATATGGGAGATACAGAGCCTGTATTCTTGCAAAGAGTTGTCTGAATATTTATATTCTTCCGACGCTAAGCACTGAAGACTCAGTAGTGGCCAGCATTGAAATAAATAAGTCTAATTTCTGGCTGGCTTCCCTATTTATGGCACACGATTCAGAGATGCCTCCCTCAAACTTAAAATTGGTTGAAGCTGCTTCTGTAGGGAAGAAGAGCCTCATTGTAGGAAGTGATGCTAATGCACATCACCAGATATGAGGCAGCCGGTTGTACGCACCGGATTGACCCCATGGAATCCTCATCGGCAAGGGCTGCCGCCTCAGTGTACGTGTTCGTCTTTTTTCGTCATGGGAGAGGCACATCCCGGAGTGCCTTCTCCGTACGCTTCTGGTCCATGCCGGGATTGAAAAGAACCCCGGACCCTGGTTCTGTTCGGTTTGCCAGAACCGCCTTCATCATCGGTCGGTGAGGTGTAACCGGTGCTTAGAGTGGGTACATTTCCGTTCTTGCTCTGGCCTAACTTCGCTACGGGAATATAGTCATACAGGCTATGTCGCCAGGTGCTGTGCGAACATAGCCAACAGTGGGTCACAAGCGTCGCCGTCGTCGCCTTCGGCGTCCTCGTCGTCGGACTATGTGACCTCCTGACCTCTCCCGTCCGGCAATTTATGCAACGACAGCACCCTAGCCCTACTATTGCCAGGCCAGTGTCGTGAAGTGTATCGTTCTTGCAGTTAAACTGCAACGGACTGCGTGGCAAGATTGATCAGTCGCGGTCGCAGCGATCCAGAAAGCTGACCAACACCTGCAGCTTGCACAGTTATCACGGTTACAATGTGCTACGTAAGGATCGCTCAAGGAATGGAGGTGGGGGATTGGCCTTCGTTATACACCATTCCGTGCAGTATAGACCTATCTCGCCTGCGCTTGACGCTAGTGACCCATACATGGAATGTATGGGGGTAGCAGTCAGGTCTGGTACTGCCGAGATAGAGATATACAACGTGTATATACCGCCGGTTGGTAGCTGTGTCCCGATTAATGGCCAGGCCTACAACCCCGACATAAGTGGATTGCTATCTGGCCATAGTCGTCTGGTTCTGGGGGATTTTAATGCACATCACACGTCATGGCATTCTCCCCTAGGTAATGACCAGCGTGGCATAGCTTTGGCATAGCAGATAGATAGCTCCACGTTTTGTACGGTGAATGAGGATGCCCCCACTAGGATTACGAGGAGGTGCAGCAGCTCGCCAGACATCTCAATTGCATCCCCTGATCTCCTGAGTGACGTATCCTGGCAAGTCGTCATCTCTTTGGGGTTAGACCACCTCCCCATAATTCTCACCATCGACCGACCACCCGACTTCATTACCTCTGAGCGCCGGACGTTCATCAATTATAAGAAGGCCGATTGGACTGGCTTCAGAGAGTATACCAATCGCCGCTTCAATGAACTGCCACCTCCCTCTGATGTGCTTGTGGCCGAGAGGAAATTACGAGACATCATCAACACAGCAGCCGCTCGCTTTATACCAGCCGGTCGAATACCACAAGTGCGACCCAATTTCCCGGCGCAAGCAGTGGTACTCGCAGACGAGTGTGATGGGATTCGTGCTATGGACCCCGCTAACCCCAGAATCAGCGAGCTGAATCTGGAAATAAACAGGGTAGTCAACGATCATAAGCGGAATTTGTGGCTGGAACACTTGGAGCAATGTAACTTATGCACCGGTGCAGGCAAACTGTGGGCCACTGTTAAGTCTCTCTCGAACCCCGGTAGACGGGACGACAGGACCTCAGTCACTTTTGGCGAGATAACCGTGACTGATCCGAAGAGATGCGCCAGGTTGTTCAACCGTCAATTTATTGTGCATCCCAAGAGAGACAGGGCAAGGAGGAGAGCCATTCGCCGTATTCGTGGTCTCCGAGCCGAAGAACAGCCATCACAATTTACCGTGGGCGTAGTTACGAATGTCATCCGTGGCGCCAAATCTTCCAAGGCGTTGGGCCCCGACGGAATCTCTACATTGATGCTGAAGAATCTGGATTCACCTGGAGTTGAGTACCTTACCACTGTCCTTAACCTGTCATTGAACACTCTTATAGTTCCCGATGTCTGGAAAATGGGCAGAGTGATCCCGCTACTGAAGCCTGGAAAAGAACCGAGTTTGGGGGAGTCGTACAGACCGATCTCCCTTCTCTCACCAGTGGCAAAGACGCTTGAGGCATTACTCCTCCCGAGCCTCGTAGGAGAATTTCCAATCGCCGAGCATCAACATGGATTTCGGAGACTGCACAGCACAACAACAGCTTTGCATGCCATCACCACACACATTTGCCGTGGCTTCAATCAACCCAGGCCATGTGATAGGACGGTCCTCGTGGCACTGGACCTATCGAAGGCATTCGACACGGTCAGCCATGCCAAATTATTTGAGGACATCGCGAACACGTCCCTCCAACCAGGCCTGAAACGTTGGGTCGCGAATTATCCGTGTGGCCGCCAGTCATTTGTGGAATTTAGGGATAAGAAGTTGAAACACCGTAGAGTGAAACAGGGAGTTCCCCAAGGTGGGGTGATATCTCCGGCTCTGTTTAACCTCTACCTATCCTCCATCCCACCCCCTCCAGACGGCATAGAGATCGTATCATATGCGGACGATTGTACAATCATGGCATCAGGCGCTTCACCCATTGTTGACATCTGCGATAGGTTGAACGTCTACCTCAACGAGCTTGCCTCATATTTCGCTGCAAAAAATCTGAAGATATCCGCCACCAAATCTTCAGCCACACTGTTCACTACAAATACGCGTGAGGTGAATACTGAGCTGACTGTGATGGTCGATGGAGAAATGATTCCGACCATCAAGTGTCCCAAAATACTTGGCGTCACATTTGACAGCTCCTACACTTTCTCCCCACATGCCACAGCAATCTGCAATAAAGTCAAAAGTAGAAACAAGGTCCTCAAGTCACTCGCTGGCAGCACTTGGGATGCAGACAAAGAAACCTTGTTGTCCACGTACAAAGCAATTGGCCGGTCTGTGGTAAGTTATGCAGCGCCAGTGTGGTCACGTCAACTTTGTGACACGCAGTGGAATAATATTCAGATCTGTCAGAATGCCGCCCTCCGAACTGCGACGGGCTGTCTCCTCAGTTCTCATGTGGACCACCTCCATCAGCAGACAAAGATCCTACCAGAGCGAAGACATAACTACATGCTATCTATGCCATACCTTTTGGGCTGTTATCGCAGAAATCATCCAAATCATCATTTTGTGGATCTACACGATCTAGAGCGTGAGGTTCAGCGCTACAAGAGAGAACCTCTAGATCAAGCGGCATATCAAGCGGGTCTGAACAACATTCATGCAGACACGGTAGCAGACGCGTTAATTGGCTACCGGGTGAATGTAGTCCTTGGAGAACGACCGCCACCCATTGCACCCGAAGAAATCGACCTCCCCCGGTAAACCAGAGTAGTTCTGGCTCAATTACGTTCCGGCAGATGCAGCCGCCTCAATTCACACAGAGCTAGGATTGATGCCGACGTGCAAGATGTATGTCCCGATTGTAACCAGGGACCACACGATACACGTCACCTGTTTAACTGCCCGGCCAGACCCACTCGACTCAGACCCAGATCCCTGTGGACGCACCCCATCTTAGTCGCGGAGTTCCTGGGTCTTGACACTCAACAGAATCAAGCAGACGAACGATAGAACACAATAAACTGCTACAACAACAACAACCAGATATGAGGAAGTTCGGATGTCAACGAAAGGGGTGAGCTGCTTATCGAATATATTATAAGTTGTAATCTGGCGATTTGTAATAAAGGGGATAAACCGACCTTTCTTACCAGGAACAGACAGGAGGTACTAGTCATTACCTTTGTATCGGAAGATATAAGTGAAAGAATATGCGACTGGGATGTGTTGGCTGACATCGTTACATAAGTTTTAGCCTTGGAGAAAATACTGCAGAAGTGACCCCTCGGCTAAACAGAAGAAAGACGGATTGTGATAAATTTCGGCACAAATTCTGTAGGTCTATCCCTTCTAGGCCAGAAAAAGAAGTGGAAACTACGAAGGATATAGACATAGTGGTCAAGCGGATCACGGAAGCCCTGAATGACTCGCTTGTGTCAGTATGTACCAACTCAAGGGGAAAAGAGCGACCGCCAAGGTGGACCCCAGAGCTGGTTGATCTAAGGAAGAAGTGCAGAAAACTCTCTCGCTCTGTTCAAGCGAAAGCCACAAGAGCACCATACGATTGGAACATCTATAAGGCTGAGCTAAGAAAATATAAGGGCTAGCTGAGAAAAGCTCCATGGAGGATACATCTGTGGACTCTAGTCTAAGGAAGATTCTGTCTTCGAAACCTATTACGATGAGGTATATCCAGAAGTCAGAGAATGTGTGGACAATGTCTAGTGAGGAAACACTAGAACTACTCGTTGATATATATTTCCCTGGTATGCATTCGACGGAAGTTATTGGGGAAATTTACCTAAGCCGAAAATCCTTTGGCCGATAAGAAATTTCGACTCCTTTAAGTCGCCAGGCCCTGATGATGTATCACCGGTTGAATTACAAGCTGTATCCGATATACTGGATCCCTGGCATAGGGATCTGCTTGTATCCGCATGTCATATATACCAGTGGGATGGAGGGACACAAAGGTCATTTTCATCCCAAAAGCTGGAAAACCTTATTCCACAAAGGCTAAAGATTTTCATCCTATTGTTCTGTCGTCCTGAAGACTTGAGAGATTGATATGAACATATCTTAGGACAAAGATCCCTGGAGATCGTCTGTCGCTGCAACAGCATGTAAATATTAATGGCAAGTCCCCTAAAACAGCCCTTCACGACGTTGTTGGCTAGATAGAGTGTTCTCTCGCTGTCAAAGAATATTGTAACGAAAACGTATTTGGAAAATAGGTGTTGAATGCCCCATTATTCGATGTCGCATATCTTGTTTTTAAAATCTTTCTCCAACTCACCCCCCCCCCCCCCCACTCACAAAAAGAAAGAACCCATATTCCAACAAGAGTAAAGCAAAAACAAATTAAAACCAAACTAAATGATGACTCTCAGAGTTCGAGACAAATGTTGGAGACTTGGAGATCTCTCCACAAACAAAAAAACCCCAATAAGAGCAGCAGCCGATCAGATAGAATGATAAAGTGAAACGGAGAAAAACCAAATGATTGAAAGAATGAATTGTCTATTGGCTCCACACAAAATGTAACAACAACGTCAAGGTTCGAAATTGGGGAAAAGATGTACATAAATTTTTGTACATAACAGAAAACAAAATGGCAAAAAGAATGGTTTCGTTTGATGTTGAATCATGAAGTGGTTGATGGCATTTTTTTTTCTGGGTACAGTCTTGTGACTGTTGTGATAACATTAGACAGAAACGCAGTTAAGTAGGCTTCCAGCTTGCGTTCTAAGTGGGACTTGTCTACCTGTGTTATTTTGTTTTTTTCCCCCAGATTTCGTTTCTTTGGCTGTGGCCTTACGGTTGAGTTTTATTGGAGCTGCCTGCAGTAAATGGGTTACCTCCTGCCCCGCGTAGCCAACACCACCACCAAACCCTCACCGCCTCAGATTGGTGTTTGCGTTCTGTTGGAGCTGCCTGCAGTTACCGAGTTATCTCCTGCCCCGCGTAGCCAACACCACCACCAAACCCTCACCGCCTCAGACTTGTGTTTGCGTTCTGTTGGAGCTACCTGCAGTTACCGAGTTATCTCCTGCCCCGCGTAGCCAATACCGCCGCTTAAGACTTGCGTATGCGTTTTATTGGAGCTGCCTGCAGTTAAAGAGTTAGCTCCTGCCCCGCGTAGCCAATACACCGCCGAACCTTCCCCGCCTCAAACTTGTGTTTGCTTTCTGTTGGACCTGCAAGCTACCTTTTTATCTTCGCTTAAGGTCTTGCTGTCTGTCCTTCTCCCCAAATATCTGCCACTAATTTGCCGCTGATCTGCTGCTCTACCCCTTTCATCCGAATTTTGCGATTTAACATCACAGCAGCCATTCACTATTCATCACGGGATCCCCACATCATTTAGCACCCTCTACTTTAAACTCCAAATCACCTCTCGGGAACCAGAGAAAACAAAGTTTGCCGTTTATTTACTGAATTGTAGTTTGTTTGATTGGAAATAAATAATGGCAAATTTTGTAACAATATACAATGATAGCATTTCTTGACATTGAAGAAGGTGCTTTCAATAATGTAAAACCGACGTCAATCATAAAGAAGTTGGAGTTTCTAGGCATCAACTCTACCGTAGGAAAGTTTATTAATAACTTACTAACTAAAAGGTGCATTACGACAGGCTTGGGATCTGTTGATCTAAAAAGATGGGTCAGGAGTTGTTGGGATTTTTAAAGCGATTTAGATGGTTCAATGGTAGGAACTAGAAGGCATCATCTTTCTTCAATTCCCGTGGTATCGAAATGGAAGAAAACGTTTATGTGTGTCTGATGGCAGACGCCACTTAAACCTAACCTAACTTGGTCATTGTGGAAGAGCTGAAAATAAGTTCGCGGATTAAATTGTTAAAAAAACACTATACGCCTCAGTTTTAATTATAATTTTGTATTTTTAAAAATTTTGGTGGTAAGAATATCAACGGATTTTGTTGAAAACAAGTAAACAAGCCGAATCTTGGCAGCACGCCACCATGGATTCTCCTAAAAATGTATACAGAATAAATTTAGTTGAAGGCCATAATTTTATTCTACATACCAAACTTCTCTCAAACCAGCAAAAATTAAAGCTCCTAGGAGCCGAACAAGGATGATCGAGAGACCAGTTTACATAGGAGTCATATAAGGTTATAGACTGATTGTGACCATATTTGGTACAGTTATTAGAAGTCATAACAGAACACTACACGCAAAACTTGAGACAAATCGGATAAAAATTGTGCCTTCCAGGAGCTCAATAAGTCAAATCGGGAGATCGCTTTATATGGGGACTATATCAGGTTCTCGACCGATTTGGACCGTACTTGGCACAAATATTGGCTTAGACTTCGGCTTCGGCTTTGTCGCAAAAACTTACTTATAGTATTTATTTGGATAGGAATATTGCTGACATTTTTACTTTTTGCATTTCTGTCCATTATTACCTTCAGCATAGCTTGGATCGATGTCCAAATTTAATGCTACAAGATCTTCTATTTTTATACCCACCACCATAGGATGGGGATATATTAATCTAGTTATTCCATTTGTAACATATCGAAATATTCGTCTAAGAAACCATAAAGTATATATATTCTTGATCATCTCGACGTTCTGAGTCGATCTAGCCATGTCGCTCCGTCCGTCTGTTGAAATTGCGATAGCGCTTGAAATTTTGGACATATACTTAATATTGATGTTGGTCGTTGGGATTGCAAACTGGCCACATCGGTCAGACTTTGATATAGCCCCTATATAAACTGATCTTCCTATTTGACTTCTTAAGCCCTTAGAAGCCGCAATTTTTGTCCGATTTGGCTGCAATTTTGCACGTGGTGTTCCGTAACAACTGTTCAAACCTGATATAGCTCCCGTATAAAACGATCTCCCCATTAGATTTCTTCAGCCCTCGCAAGCCCCAGTTTTTGTCCGATTTGGCTGAAATTTTCATATAGTGTTTTGTTATGAGATCCAAATCAATCTATTACCTGATATAGCTCCCATGAAAGCCGGTTTATCGATCATCCTTGTTCGGTTCCTACATGCTTTAATTTTTACTGGTTTGACAAAAGTTTGTTATGCAGAATAAAATTATGCCCTTCAACCAATTTTATTTTGTATACATTTTTAGCAGTATCCATGGTGGTGGGCTTCCAAGATTCGGCCCGACCGGACTTAGCTCGCTTTTACATGTTGGTACTAAAAACCGTCATTAGTAATGAATTTCGCATGTAACACCTTGGAACAGTCGGTAAGACGGCAAAAATTCTATGGGAAGATCCGGATCGTGAGAAGACGAGGCTATTACTAAAGGGAATTAAGAAGGATGTCAGTATAGATTTCGGTATCATAAGGGGACTATGAGCTCACTTGTTCAAAATCGGTGCGGCAAGTGTAAGGCATGTGGGGAAGATGATGAGACGATGAAGCATTTCCTCATTGCCGATTACTGTCTTAGGTGTGTGTCCATGGCATGTGTGTCCGTGGCATGGGGCGGATTAGTATCCGCACCCTCTTTTCAATCTTACCTTGCCAAATGATTTTCCTGATAAACGACAGTGCCTAAAAATGGTTAAGTTTTATTATACAAACGTAGTTAATAGGACAAATCTAGGTAAAATGTAACACTTCCCTTTATTATACCCACCACCATAGGATGGGGGTATACTAATCTAGTCATTCCATTTGTAACACTTCGAAATAGTGAACTAGGACCCCACGAAAGCGGTCGAACGCGTGAGGCTAGCCACTTGAAATTTTGCACAGATTCTTAACATTAATATAGGTCGTTGGGGATTGCTCTCCCGATGTGACATACTTAGCCCCTGGAAGCCACAATTTTTGTCCGATTTGGCTGAAATTTTGCACATAGTGTTCTGTTAAGACTTTCAATAACTATATTGAGTACGGTCTAAATTGCTCAAGAATCTGATATAGCTTCCACATAAACCGATCTTCCGGTTTGACTTCTCGAGCCCTTGGAAGCCTCCATTTTCATCCGATTTAGATGAATTTTTGCAAATGGTGTTCTGTTATGACTTCCAACAACTGCGCCAAGTACGGTCCAAATCGGACAAGAACTTGATATAGCTATAGAAAGGTCAGAATCAGTTCATAATCTAATATTACTCTCATATGATCTACTTCACTATTTGACTTCTGGAGTAACTATGAAAAGCAATTCTTATCTATTTATTTCATTGCCTATCTGCCTATTAAACAAATCGGACAAAAATTCATGTGGGAGGGTGTATAAGATTCGGCTGAAACTAGTACGCTTCTACTTGTTATTAAATTAGAAAATAATAATTTAATTTAAATTTTGTTATTATTGTAAAATTAAATTTTATGTTATTAAATCGGTTTAGATTTATATATAACTTCCATATAAAGGGTCTTTCAATAAGAGCGCTACAAAAGTTTTTTTTTTTAATTGGAAATCTTGTGAAAGTACTTTCGATGCCATTATGTAAGGAACTCGATTTCTTTTGCATGGTCACCACGGGCACGCTAACAGAAGTCCAGACGCAGAAACCAATTTTCGACTTTTCTCAAGCATAAATCGGCCGATACTGCTGCAATTTCACGTTCGATATTCATACGAAGTTCATCGATCGTCGCTGGCTATACCAAGCATAGACGATAGACTTGACGTAGCCCCACAGGAAATAGTCTAACGGCGTCAAATCGCTCTATCGGTTGCTGTATGATCAATAATGCATATTTTGCTTATTGACAAAGCCGTTCAGCCTGAAATGAGCATCATCGTGGCGCCCTTAACGTTGGGGCCACTGACTCCGAATTTTGGTAGTAAAATTTAATAATTTTGACACTGGTGAAGATATCTTTTTGATATTTGACGTGGTTAGAGCTGAGATGTTAATGACATCTTGCACAAAATTTCAAGGCTCTAGGTTGACCGGGCGTCTTTTGGCAGGCCCCAAAGTTTGGACACCTCGGCATTTTGAAAAATTGTTTGGGCTGCTAAATCTTCATTCATGATCTGATTTTCTGGATAGTGCTCGAAAGTCCCTACAAAAAAGTCCGCTTATCTCAAATATCACAATATCTCAACCACTTTAATTTTTTTTTGTGCTTCAATACCAATATTTTTTCTTTTTTGTTGGAAAAGAGAACATGTTGAATAAGATATTTCAACTTAAATGGGTGCTATATGTACTTCAAAATAGGCTATTTTGTATTACAAATTTGGAGAAACTCCTCGAGTTCACATATTGTTATACCCACCACCTTTGGATGGAACTATACTAATCTAGTCATTTCGTTTTTAACAGCACGAAATATTCGTCTAAGACCCAATAAAGTATATAAAGGGTGATTTTTTTGAGGTTAGGATTTTCATGCATTAGTATTTGACAGATCACGTGGGATTTCAGACATGGTGTCAAAGAGAAAGATGCTCAGTATGCTTTGACATTTCATCATGAATAGACTTACTAACGAGCAACGCTTGCAAATCATTGAATTTTATTACCAAAATCAGTGTTCGGTTCGAAATGTGTTCATTCACCGTAACGTTGCGTCCAACAGCATCTTTGAAAAAATACGGTCCAATGATCCCACCAGCGTACAAACCACACCAAACAGTGCATTTTTCGGGATGCATGGACAGTTCTTGAACGGCTTCTGGTTGCCCTTCACTCCAAATGCGGCAATTTTGCTTATTTACGTAGCCATTCAACCAGAAATGAGCCTCATCGCTGAACAAAATTTGTCAAAATTTGAACACATTTCGAACCGAACACTGATTTTGGTAATAAAATTCAATGATTTGCAAGCGTTGCTCGTTAGTAAGTCTATTCATGATGAAATGTCAAAGCATACTGAGCATCTTTCTCTTTGACACCATGTCTGAAATCCCACGTGATCTGTCAAATACTAATGCATGAAAATCCTAACCTCAAAAAAATCACCCTTTATATTAATGATCGTCGCGACGTTCCGAGTCGATCTAGCCAACTTCGCCCGTTTGTCGAAATCAAGATGGCGGTCGAACACGTAAAGCTAGCCGCTTGAAATTTTGCACAGATACTCAATATTGATGTAGGTCGTCGAGGATTGCAAATATCGGTTCCTGAAATAGCTCCCATATAAACCGATCTCCCGATTTGACTTCTTGAGTACTTACAAACCGCAATTTTTGTGCGATTTAGGTGCAATTTTGCATGCGGTGGTCTGTTACGACTTCCAACAACTGCCAAATACAGTCCAGATCAGTCTATAACTTGATATAACTCCCATGTAAACCGGTCTACAGATCATCCTTGTTCGATTCCTAGAAACTTTAATTTTTGCTTGTTTGACAGAAGATTGGTATGCAGAAGAAAATAATGCCCTTCAACTGAATTTATTTTGTACAGATTTTTTAGCAGAATCCATGGTGGTGGGTTTCCAAGATTCGGCCCCGCCAAACTTAGCTCGTTTTTACTTGTTTTTTCTACACTCATGTAAAAAATTTTTGCACCTAACAATATTTGTAGCCTATACAACAAATTTACTAAAAAATGACGATTTTGAAACCATCTTTGTTTGGAAAGGGTTTTTTTGGGGATTTTTGAAAAACAAAATGGGCAGAATTTATTTTAAGTTTTTTGGGACACTTTTATTTGCAATATTCACAAAGAATTATTAAGATATCTCTATTAATTTTTTTTCTTCGTCAACTACTTAGGTTAGGTTAGGATGAAAAGAGGGTGCAGATATTAATCTGTCCCATGCCACTATAGACATTCACCAAAGCCAGTAATCGGCTTGTTGCGCGCTCTCGCCAAGTGCATACATTTCGTCAAAGAGCAGGGTGGCACTTTTTGTTAGATCAAATAATCTTTGATGTATACTAGATTTTATCTTACACTGAAAGAAAGTTTGATAACATATGGTTGCTATGGCGTTGATAATAAAACAATATCGCGAATCAATACCAAAACAATACCGGATGGTATTTATAACGCTTTATATCATCCATACCATACTATCAAAAACCTTTTAAAGAAATTTTGATTTTATAATAAAAGAAAGATTCCTTTACCTTACACTGGTAGAAAAATGTTATTGTTAGCGTAGCAACCCCATATGGTATGAAAACAATACCGTCTATTATAATACAATAAATTTCGTTTTTAGATTAGATTTATTACCACACAGGTATTTCTTTTAATACCAAACTTTTAAGGGCTTTAACATCAAAGCGAGATGAGATTAAAACCATTCTCGTTATCAGATGAATATTTCAACTCCTAATGTAACTAGGGTGATAAGTTCGGTTTTTATGAGCGGAACATAAAAACAAAATGGGGTTGTGATGGTTATTTCTTGCATTTTTTTCATAAATACCACTTTTTGTCTTTTGAATTTTTACACCCACCACCGAAGAATGGGGATATATTCATTTTGTCATTCTGTTTGCAACACATCGAAATATAAATTTCCCATCTAATAAAGTATATATTCTTGATCGTCGTAAAAATCTAAGACTTTTTCGCAATGCCCATCCATTTCTATACGGCCGAAACCAGTTCAGATATGAGGGTTTCCATTTATATTTCGCGATTAGAGAACACAAAAACCAATATTAGTCATCGAAAACCGCTTTATTGTTTTTCAAAATATTCCCATTAAGACTTTTGAACCAATTGTCGAAGCACTTTTGCCACTCTAATTGAGGTATCTCCAAAACATGCATTCCGAACTTCTTCAGGTGCTCAAAAACCTTTTATTTTTTACGTACGGGAATAAAGAGTCATTCAGTGCGAAATCAGGACTTTACGGTGGATGACTCATCAAATCGATGTTTTCAGCGGTAAAAAATGCAGTTGTTTCATTTTTTTTTCGACCAATCGACGCGAGCCTTTTTTGACCGATTGAGAAATGGTGTGGGATGCAACGCGAACAAATTTGGTACTGACGATCTTGCAATATCAATTGGCGCACAGAATCAATGGTTTTTGGAACAACAACTGATTTTGGACGACCTTCACGAAATTCGACTTGGCGTGAACTACGACCTCGGATGAATTCACCATACCATGGATAAAAACTGGCCCTAGATGAAGCTCCATCGACAAAAATTGAATAAAGTTCATCGATACACTGTTGTTGAGTTAATCCACGTCGAAAGTAGTAAGAAATAATCGAACGAAAATGTTAACGATTCAAATCCATTTTTTGGGCGAGAAGAATCTCTTAAGTAACTGTAGACAACGCAAATAGCGCTCGTATGTCAAAACGTTCTGAGTACGTATAACTTAAAAAATGTCAAGCTTTACGATAGAGCTGTCATTTGGCAGATTGCAAGACAAGGGTTGTCAACCCTCGTATATATATATATATATATATATATATATATATATATATATATATATATATATATATATATATATATATAGATATATATATATATATATATATATATATATATATATATATATATATATATATATATATATATATATATATATATATATATATATATATATATATATATATACATATATTTTAAATTTGGTACATTTATTTATTTAAGGTTTATTGTAAGGGTCCCAACTCACGAAGGTTACATAGACCATATATACTATAAACTTCATGTATAACAATTCCTTTTTTTATATAGACTAAATCTAAATCGAATTATATACATTTATTTGTATAAGAAACTGTTTTATGGTGGGGAACTGTTCGTTCTTTGCTATGGTTGGTACACGTTAATTCTATATATATTTCTTATTTCTCTCAATTGTTTGCAATGATTAAAAATATGAAGAATGTATAATTGTTCGCCATACTCACACTGTGGAGGGTGACCTTTCTCAATAAGATATCTATGAGCAAAAAGACAATGAACGATTTTCAGCCGGCTTAACTTTATTGAATCTGTTTTGGGTAGATTTGTTGGTAGAAACTTACGAGGTATGTTCTTTAAAGATGAATGTAGCTTTGTCTGGTTATTGTTATTCCATAAATCATTCCATGTCTCACAGATATATATTCGGATCTGCCGTTTGTAGTCCTTCCATTGAAATCTCCACCCCACATCAATATTTTCCTCTGGTGCACATTTTTTCAATTGTTCTACTTCCTCATTGCCCCTTACATCAAGGTGACTTGGCACCCACGTAAATACTTTATGTTTCTCAGAAGTCCTAATATCTTGAATAATAAAATTTTTACTAAATGGATCACCAATTTCTTCCAAGGATCTTCTACTATCAGACTGGATAAGTATATATGGAATATGCTTTTCATTAACAGTTGTCTCCAAACATGACTTTATTGCAGACAGATCGCAAGTATATATATGGCAGCTAAATCCAAATCTGGACCGATCTGAGCCAATTTGTAGAAGGATGTCGAAGGACCCAACAGAACTCACTGTTCAAAATTATGGTAAAAACTGCCAATAAATGCGCCTTTTATGGGCCCATGACCTTAAATCGAGAGATCGGTCTATATGCCACCTATATCCAAATCTGGACCGATCTGGGCCAAATTGACGAAGGATGTCGGAGGGTCTAACACAACTCACTGACCCAAATTTCAGCAAAATCGGATAATAAATGTGGAATTTATGGGCTTAAGACCCTAAATCGGCCGATCGGTCTATATGGGGGCTATATCAAGATATAGTCCGATATAGCCTATCTTCGAACTTAACCTGCTTACAAAGAAAGAATCTGTGCAAAGTTTCAGCTCAATATCTATATTTTTAAGGACTGTAGCGTGATTTCGGGTCGGAAATAGATATTTCGATGTGTTGCAAACGGAATGACAAAATGAATACACACCCATCCTTCGGTGGTGATTATAAAAATATAACTGTGATTAAATAAGTCATTCACAGAAAGACTTTAAAATTGTTTGACGACCGTAAGGAAAAATTCTCTAAGATTAAGATCACGACTATATTGACAGCGGATTTGGAAACTAACAAACACTCGTAAACACATGCTAAAGCTTATAATTTTAAGCTATTATCTCTTAGCAAATCTGGTTTAAACAGCTCACGCACGTTTCGAGTTTTGTTTCACATATTATTGAATTCAATTAGCGACATCGGTGAACATTTTATTTCATGTTCAGGACCAGTCAATTGGCAGCCTAGATCGTGCGATTTGACGCCTTAAGACTATTTTCTGTGGGGCTATATTAAAGCTCATGTTTATTCAGACAAGCCCGCTTCAATTGAGGCATTAGAAGACAACATGGAAGCATTTATTCGTGAGATACTGGACGAAATGTTGGAAAATTGAACTAAGTGGATGGACCATATAGGGCACAGTTGCGTTCAACATAAGTATGAAATAATCTTCAAACATTAAATTATATGGACCGTACTATCCATTTACATAAAGATTTCATGCATTTTTCTGAATTTTATGTGTTTTTTTTTTTGAAAAACTTTTCTATGGCTCTAAAAAAAATCACCCTTACGATCACGATCAAACATGTCATATGAGCTGTCACTTTCTGTATTCATAAGACTTGTGTTATGTACGTCATATACAAATAGAGCGCGATCTAATCGGCATGTATTATCATATGTCTTGACCTTTTTATACCCACCACCATAGGATGGGGGTATACTAACCTAGTCATTCCGTTTGTAACACCTCGAAATAATAATTTGCGACAACATAAAGTATATATATTCTGGATCGTCTCGACATTCTGATTTGATTCTAACCATGTCCGTCAGTCTGTCGAAATCACGAAAGCGGTCGGACGCGTAAGGCTAGCCGCTTGGAATTTTGCACAGATAATTATTATTGATGTAGGTCGTTGGGGATTGCAAATGCACCATATGGGATCAGATTTGGATATAGCTCCCATGTAAATCGATCTCCCGGCTTGAATTCTTGAGCCCCTGGAAGCCGCAATTTTTTCCAATTTTGCTGAAATTTTGCATATAGTGTGCTGTTATTACTTTCAATAACTGTGTCAAGTACGGTTTAAATCGGTCTATAACCAGATATAGCTCCCATATAAACCAATCTTTTGGTTTACCAAGTACAGTTCAAATCAGTCTATAACCTGATATAATTCCCATATAAACCTATCTCTCGATTATCCTGTTTCAGAGTTGCTATTTTTGAAATTATATAATACTTTCCTGATCGTGCAATGGCAGCTTAACTTCGGCCGGGCAGAATCTTCGAAACTCAACACCATAAAAAATTTCTACATACCATATCAGCTATATGTAAATATAGTCCGATCTCCGCCGTATTGAACAAAAATGTCGAGAGGCCTAACTCAGCTCACTGTAGAAGTTTCAGCAAAATCGCACGATAAATGTGGCTTTATTGACGCTAAGACCTTAAATCGGCAGATCGGTTTTTGGCAGCTACATTAAAATCTTGATCGATCAGGACCGTATTGAACTGGGATATTAAGTGGCCACTCGCTGTCCCAAATTTAAGCGAAATCGGACGACAAATGCGCCTATTATGGGCACAATTATTAAAATGAATAACTATCTTTTTAAATGGTGGGGCACAAAATATTTTGTAGAAAATTAGGGTTCTGACTGGGAGGGGTTTGGGCTACGACGCACAGTGAAATAGAATCGGGAGAAGCTAGTAAAAAATATGCCATTTAAAAACGGATACAGAAAACTTTTTGAAATTTTTAATGGTTGGAGCTGAGGAGTTATCGAGGTCATGAGGCAGAATTCCAAGGATTTGCAGAGATTTGAAAGATTAGGTTCGGTCTAGGAATATTGTTTTGGCAGGCAGAACAAAATTGACTTCTGACCTTACGACCAAATTTCACCGCCGATGAGTCAGTTCTTCCACCACATAGCGACCACAACTATGAATAAAAAAAAAAAAAATTGAGGTATCTTGAACCATTTCACAGCAGCAAAAGAATTTTGGCAATTTTTGGAATTTGAAATAATGTACCGATTATAAAACGATTTAGACATACTTGTTGAAAGTTGTAAGAGAACACTACGTGCTAAATTTAAGCCCATCGGATAAAGATGTCCAATCAGAAGATCGGTTTATATGGAACCTATATCAGTTTATAGACCTATTCAGACCATACTTGGCACGATTGTTGGAAGTCATAACAGAACACTACAAGCAAAATTTCGGCCAAATCGGACAACAAATGCGGCTTCCACACTCAACCGAATATGTAATTCGAAACAAAAAATTTTTGCTAAAACAACAGTTTTTGTCTGCTTAAAATCGGAAAGCAGAGATTACTGTTGCTGGCTAGCCATTTGAAATTTTGCACAGATACTTTATATCGAGGTAGGTCGTTTGGGAGTGCAAATGAGCAATATCGGTTAAGATTTGGCTATAGCTCACATATAAACCGATCTCCCGATTTGACTTCTTGAGCCCCTGGAAGCCCCAATTGTTGTCCGATTTGGCTGAAATTTTCCACAAAGTGTTCTGTTATGATTTCCAAAAACATTGTCAAGAACGGTCCAAATCGGTCAAGAACCTGATATAGCTCCTATAAAAACCAATCTCCCGATTTGACGTCTTGAACCCTTGAAAGCCTCAATTTTGCATCCGATTTGGCTGAAATTTTGCATTAAGTGTGTTGTTAGACTTCCAAAAATTGTGCATATTATGGTTCAAATCGGTCTACAATTTGATATTGCTGTCATTTAAACCGATCTTGGATCTTGACTTCTTGAGCCACTAGAGGGCGCAATTCTCACCCGAGTTGGCTGACATTTTGCATACGATTCCCAACTTGTGTTGTGAGAATGGTTTAAATCTGTACATAACCTGATGTAGCTGCCATATTAACGGATTTGGAATCTTGTCTTCTTAGGCCTCTAGCGGGCGCAATTTTTATCCTATTTAGCTGAATTTCTTCTCTTCTCTTATCACCTCAATAAACATGTCCAATATGGTCTGAATGGATCTATATTATGCTTCTTGATCCCCTACAAGGAGCAATTCTTATCCGAATGGACTGAAATATTACCCAATGACTTCTACTATGGTCTTCAACATTCAGTTCATTTATGGTCCGAATCGGACTATAATTTGATATAGCTCCAATATCATACAAATTCTTATTCATTATTCTTTGTTTGACTAAAAAGAGATACCGCGTAATAAATCTAAGGCTAGATCGACTTAAAATGATAAGACGATCAAGAATAACCCATTTTTTCCGAATGTGGATTGTACTAGCCTTCAACGGAATTTAAATGAATTGGCTGTAATGAGAATCAATATGTCTCTAACCTCGATAAATGCAAGATATATGATATACCTACGGGTCTTTTTTGACCGTACACCTGCTGCACTCACACTCTCTACCAAATTTTTTTGCGTGTATATATATGACCACCCCACCCTGATGTGCACCATTCATTTAAAAAAAATGCTGGGAGCGGACAGTGCGATTTAAGAAAAAGGGCGAACAATTTAATAAAATAAAAACATTTTAATGCACCATTGCGATAAGAGAAAAATATTCATAGTATTCACAAACATTAATACAAAAATACATAAATACCGAATGGACCAAAACAAAGTTTCGTACTTGGTGTTATTGTTCAGCGCCCGTAATGCAAAGAAAACATTATCGTTTTATGCTTAATGCATAAATGGCAATGTTTTGTAATTAGACATTGCAATTATTTTCCCAAACCTGTAGTATACATATAATGCTTGTTGACATGTCCCACCACTATGAGGTTATCCGTACAAAAAGGAACAAAGGAAAAATTAAAGATGTTTGTATTATTAAAATGTAATTTGGAGGTAATTTACCTGGATTTAACATTCAACAAAATGGAAATATTTTTTTTAAGTTTCTTTGTCTGCTAGGGCGAAAATAATTTATTATGATTTATTTATTTGCTCCTTTGAGTCGAGATTTTGCAATGGAAAGGAACGCCAGGCAATACCCTGCGCCATCCAAAGCATGACGCGTTGCGATAGTTGGCATTGAACTTCTCAATCGCAATAACATCGTCAGCCCGTCTGTTGTAATGTCGATAGTGGTCTAACAGAATTTTGCACAGATACTTCTTGTTAATGTAGGTCGTTAGGGATTGAATGAAAATTGAAATAAATGGTAGTAAAATTGATCATGATTTGGGCTTAATTTTTTTTCACGTTTGGTATAAACAATTCCTTCTTTTAGGTATGTATATGCTAGTGACCTAAAATCTAGTTGAAAGTTGGGATATCTGAAGTCAATTTCAGCAGTTTCTGGACTGAACCATATCAACTACCAGTTATTCTATGCTAACACTTGTACTCGGCCGAGGACCTGCGTTATTTGTCATAAAAATTTTAATTATATATTTTGCCCAGAGTTGTCAACATCGGATGCAACAGTGGTGAGACAGGGAGACGGTAGAGCATACCTTGCATCACTTTATCTGCCTTTCGACTCTCCGACACCGCCATCCACGTCGGAGCTGCAACGGCTGGTGAGGAAAGCAAAACAGACAGGAAACGTGGTACTTATAAGGTGCGATGCGAACTCTTTCGTGGGGTAGTACCAACACTAATAAACCGGGCCACTAACTCTTAATATTGGTAACACCGCTACCTTTGTTAAAAGGATTAGTGGGGAGGTATTAGATGTGACGAAATGTTCAGAAAATCTGATCGATGAGGTTCAGGATTGGAGGGTCTCCATGGAACACTCTTTCTCTGACCATCGCTACATTAGGTTTAGAATAGCACGGCCAGCGCCGAAAACTTGTCCGGAATAAGTTGAAAACCAACTGGACAAAATTCGGAAGGCTACTCAGAAGAAGACTTGGGCAAGATAATTTAGATTGTCCAAAAATGGAAGAGATTGACGAAAATGTCAACAGGATTACGGCTGCACTGGTGGGGTACTTCGAAGATAGTTGTCCTTTTCGGGAAAGGAAATCAGCCCAAGGAAAACCCTGGATGACCGGGGAGATTCGCAATATTTGGAAAGAGGTCCGCAGACATTTTAACAGAGCACTTCGTAAAAAGCAGAAGTTTATTGGGATGTGTATAAAACACGGCTCAAGGAATACAATAAGATTAGCAGAGCGGCAAAACGTGCCTCCTGGAAGCTTTTCTGCGAACAGGTCGATAGCGTTAATGACGCCGCCAAGATAAAAAAGTTCCTCTCAAAAACTTATGTCCAAACTGAAACTTTAGTAGACGACATGGGAGTGCGAGCAGAGACAACGGAGGACATATTGAGGCTTTTGATGAAAACCCATTTTCTACAGGATACAAAGGGACTCACGGAGACACCGGAATCTTGGAGTAATGACGTTGATCGAAGGTTTGTAATAACGGAATTTATGGTGAAGAAATGCTTGAGGAGCCTCAAACCATTTAAGTCACCCGGACCAGATGGAATATTTCCGGCGTTACCACAGAAAGAGGCAGACTATCTGGCCAATATTTTTACAGCGCGCCTAGGACTTGCATATATTCTAAACTGGAAAGGCAAGTTATGCGACACCAAAGGCCTACAGACCCATAAATCTTACGCCTTTTCTACCCAAAACCATGCAACGTATTATGGACACCATGAAAAAGAGTGTGACATCCAACGAACTGCTCAAATACAAACAGCATGCCTATGTCAAGGGAAGTTCGGTGGAGACTGCCCTGCACGAGGTTGTGTATAAAATAGAAGAATATGTATTGACATCGTGGGGGCTTTTAACAATGTGCGGACCGACACACTGATCCAATCCTTAGACCAGTACCTGGTGGACCCGGTATTTAAAGACTAGATAAACCATATGCTAAGGAACAGGCGGATAAATTGTGTGTCCCATGGCATAAATGTAAGGGAGAAAGTGGCACAGGACACGCCACAGGGGGGCATTTTATCGCCACTCCTATGGGTGACCACCATAAATGACCTATTACGGATGCTGACTGAGGAGGGATTTGAATCCGTCTGCTACGCAGACAATGTTATAATACTTCTTAAGGGTAAGGATACGAACGAGCTATGCAGAAGGGCCGAAAGGGTCTTCCATATGGCATATGACTGGGCTAGAATAGAGGTCACAATGTTTACCCAGAGAAGACTGAAATATGCTTGTTCACGAGGAAGACGAAGGTGGGTCATTTTAACGCACCACGTTTCTTCGATAAGACGATTTCGATATCTGACAAGGTCAAATACTTAGGTGCGACTTTGGACAGGAAACTGAATTATAAGTGTCACATTCAGGAGCGTACTGAGAAGGCTCACAGATGTTGGGCACTATGTAGACGGGCCGTTGGCTCGAAATGCGGCCTGAATCCGAGGATAGTCCACTGGCTCTACAGGAGCATGATTAGACCAATACTTACCTACCTACAGTAGTTTGGTGGACTGCTATGGAGAAAAAGTGCAACGTAAGGACCGTACAACAGGTTCAGAGAAAATATTGTCTTGGCATAGGCGGAGCGATGAGGACCACGCCCACTAGGGCACTGGAAACTATTCTAGATATCCGACCCATTGACATACAGATTAAGTGTGAGTCAGCTACTGCGGCTATGAGACTTAATGCGATGCGAGAATGGATTGAGAAAGCGAGCAGTTCATACCATCACGTATTAATCGAGTCGACGATAGGAAACCGGGAAGGAAGGGAAGAGGTTTCTGATCGGATACCTGAGATGAACCTTGAAGTCGAGTGCGAGGCACTGCTGCCAGAGGCACAGTCTTGGATTGACGGAACCCTAGTATTGCCGTCCGGAAGGTCATGTTACATGGATGGATCAAAGCTGAGGGACAAAATGGGCCTGGGGGTTTACATTGAGAACCCAGGGACTGAGATCTGTTTTAGACTGCCTGACCATAATACGGTCCTGCAGGTGGAGATCCGGCCGATCACGAAATGCGTGAAGTGGTGTGGTGCTAGCGCGAGGACGTCGAGTGTGAACATCTTTAGCGACAATCAAATTGCCATAAGGGCAATAACAAGCATGACGGTAAGGTCATGAACAGTCTTGCAGTGTAAGAAGGAGATAAACGCCTTCTCTGAGAATAGGAAAATCCGCATCGATTGGGTGCTGGGCCATAACGGAGTAATGGGAAATGAAAGGGCAGACGATTTGGCGGAGAAGGCCAGAGGACTGCCATCAATAGACATGGTAAACCCGAAGCCTTTCGGGTCGACGCAGTCCGTTTTAAGGGAGTGGACGACGAATGCGCACGCAATATTGTGGAACAGCGAAACGGTCGGTAGGACGGCGAAAATCTTATGGGGTTAAAAAACGAGGCTATTATTGAAAGAAGCAAGAAGGAGGTCAGTATAGTTATTGGTATCATAGCAGAACACATAAGACTACGAGCTCACTTATGTAAAATCGGTGCGGCAAGTGATAGCATGTGTAGGTTATGCGGGGAATATGATGAAACGTTGGAGCATTTCCTTTGTCATTGTCCGGCTTTCGCGCCCAACAGATAACGGCACTTAGGTGGAGACACAATATCCGACATGAACCAACATAGGGGAGTGGTATTAAAACCAATTAAGGATTTTGTAAGTAGCACGGAATTCCTAACTTAAAATTTTCTTTTTAGAGTTTTTAGAGCGTACAATAGGCCGATTACTGGCTTATGCATGGGTGCATGGGGACGGATGAATATCTGCTCCCTTGTTTCAACCTTACCTAACCCTTAGTTGTAAAAATAACTAATTTCCATGAAAACTTTACCTAAAGCTTTAATATTGTGTAATAAGTTGTATTGTAGTTTAAAAGTATTATTTATTAAAGCATTCACCATTTTATTTGTAAATATGTAATAGCTTTACCTGTAAAAATTTTGCTTCTCCAAAAGATCAACTTCGAATAATGATCATTAATTTTTGAGTTTAGTCAAGCTTAAAATACAAAATTGATTGTTTAGTAACAATTGCACCTCACTTTTCATTCACATTTATAAGTGGTTTATCTAAAACATTTATTTATTTTAAATATTAGTTATTATCTGTACCTTTTGACGCGTTTCAACTATTCATCTAGCCAATTTGGATATATATTTGCTGCAAAAACCATTGCTTGATGTACTTATAATTAGCCGCATAGAGTGACTAAAATGAAAACAAAAAATCTGTTGCAAACTATTGCCCACTCCATGGAAAATGCCGCGAAATCCGTACTTGGGTACCGTAAGTCTCCTCCAAGAAACATATGGTACAACCAAGAGTGTCGAGATGCTACTGAAGCCGGGCCGAACTTTGGATACCCACCACCTCGGGTATATATGTTAACCACCTTTCATCAAAATCCGGTGTAAATTGCATTCCTTATGTCCCATAGCAGTTATATCGAAATATGTTCCGACTTGGACCAAATACCAATCGGTATAACAAAATATTGGTCTTTTTAGATGCTTTAACTAAAAATAAACCGATCTGAATCATATGCGAAACGGATGTCGAAAAGCCTAACACAACTCACTGTCTCAAATTTCGGCAAAATCGGACAATAAATACGTCTATTATGGCCCCAAAACCTAAAACCGAGAGATCGGTCTATATGGCAGCTAAATCCAAATCTTGACCGATCTAAGCCAAATTGACGAAGGATGTCGAAGGGCCTTACACAACACACTTTCCCAAATTTCAGCAAAATCGGATAATAAATGTAGCTTTTATGGGCCTAAGAGCTTTTATGGGCCTAAATCGGCGGATCGTTCTATATGGGGCCTATATCAAGATATAGCCCGATATAGCCCATCTTCGAACTTAACCGGCTTATGGACAAAAAAAAAGGATCTGTGCAAGTCTCAGCTCAATATCTCTATTTTTAAAGACTGTAGCTTGATTTCAACAGACAGACAGACGGACAGACGGACGGACATGTCTAGATCGTCTTAGATTTTTACGCTGATCAAGAATATATATACCTCATAGGGTCGGAAATGGATATTTCGATGTGTTGCAAACGGAATGACAAAATGATTATACCCCCATCCTTCGGTGGTGGGTATAAAAAAGAAATGGAAAGACGTGAGTGTGAGCGAATTGAGATGTACAGGAGTCAGAATGAAGTCTGGAAATTCTACCAAAGAATAAACCATCAAACCGATAGCTTTGGTGCAGGCATATCCTCCTGCAGATACAAGAAAGGAAATCTGGTAACTGACACAGATAGCATGCTGAGGACATGGAAAGAACATTTTACCCAACTGCTAATGTCCAACGTTGGCGGCGAAGAAAATACTGCAGAACCAATCAATGTATGCCCGATGATTGGAACTTCAGCATACTATGTCACGTGCACAAGAAAGGAGACAAGACGGAATGCACCAACTACAGAGGTATACAAGATACTTTCGAGCGTACTGTGTGAAAGATTAAAACCTAAAGTCAATGAGATAATTGGGCCCTATTAGTGCGGCCATCCTCCTGGACCTGGTAAAACCACCCTGGACCAGATATTCACACTGCGCCAAATACTGCAAACGACCCGAGAAGGACAAATCAACACCTGCCATCTCTTTGTTGACTACAAAGCCGCTTTCGGTACACCTTTACGTTCAAAGTATTTCAAGCCATGTCTAAGTTTGGTATCCCTGCAAAATTAATAAGACTCTGCTGGATGACACTTGCTGATACGCTTTCCTCAGTAAGAACAGGAAAGAAACTCCCCGAATCATTGAATACCAAACGCCTACCAGCCTATCTGCATATACGAGATGCAGATGTGAATAGATATGGCACACTACTCATAATACAATGCTACTCGCTAATGCCGACGACATCGATATCATAGGTCGGTCACCAGAAGTAGTAACTGCATCCTTTGAATGCATCGAAGGATAGTCGTCAAAACAGTCGACAATATGGATGGCATCAACTCCCAATACGCCCTGTATAACAGATCAGATAAAGAAAATTGAGAAAGTAGGGAACCACAACATTGAGATAGTCAGCAACTTTATCTATCTCAGTACCACCGTAACCAAAACGAAAGCAGATGATGCAGTGCTTGGAGTATTTTAGAAAAAGATTTTTCGTAAAATATATGGACCAGCTAAGTAATGTTTTCAGAATGGATGGAGAAGCTCCAGCAAAAAATGCGTTTGAAGGCAAACACGGTGGTACACGCAAACCAGAAAGCCCAAAAGTCAAGTTGTATGAGACACCTCAAAACTTGGTGTCAGAGATTTTAGAATGAGCTCAAAAGATCGAGGCGTTTGGAACTAGTGAACCAAATGTTCTGTCATAGCCAATTAAAGTAAGTAAGTAACTATAAAATAATTATAATAGTTGAAATAGAACTTATCTAAAATGGAAATTTGTCTGCTGAAAAAAGCCATGGTTGCTTGTGGTTTAAATAATGTTATCCGGAGTTTTTCACCTAACTAGAATATCTAAAATGATAACATAAAATAAACAAATTTAATTAAAAATAATATGAAACAAAAGGAAACAAACTAAAATAGAATACAATAAAACAAGTAAGAAGGCGTTAAGTTCGGCCGGGCCGAACTTTGGATACCCACCACCTCGGGTATATATGTGAACCACATTTCGTCAAAATACAGTGAAAAATGCATACCTTATGCCCCATAGCAGCTCTATAGATATCATCCGATTTAGACCAAATGCTTATTAGTACAAGTCATTGTTCAACCGAGAGATCGGTCTATATGGCAGCTATATCCAAATCTGGACCGATCTGAGCCAAATTGAAGACAAATATCAAAGGGCCAAACACAAGTCATTGTCCCAAATTTCGGCGACATCGGACAATAAATGTGCTTTTTATGGGCCCAAAACCTTAAATCGAGAGATCGGTCTATATGGCAGCTATATCCAAATCTGAACCGATCAGGGCCAAATAGAAGAAAGATGTCGAAGGGCCTAAGGCAAATCACTGTCCCAAATTTCAGCAAAATCGTAAAATAAATGTGGCTTTTATGGGCCTAAGACCATAAATCGGAGGATCGGTCTATATGGCAGCTATATCCAAATCTATACCGATCTGGGCCACATTGACGAAGGATGTCGAAGGGCTAAACGCAACTCACTGTCCCAAATTTCAGCAAAATCCAATAATAAATGTGGCTTTTATGAGCCTAAGACCCTAAATCGGAGGATCGGTCTATATAGCAGCTATATCCAAATTTGGACCGATATGGACCAAATTGACGAAGGATGTCGACTGGCCTAACGCAACTCACTGTCCAAAATTTCAGCAAAATCGGATAATAAATGTGGCTTTTATGGGCCTAAGACCATAAATTGGAGGATCGGTCTATATAGCAGCTATATCCAAATTTGGACCGATCTGGACCAAATTGACGAAGGATGTCGAAAGGCTCAACGCAACTCACTGTCCCAAATTTCAGCAAAATCGGATAATAAACGTGGCTTTTATGGGGCTAAGACCTTTAATCGAGAGATCGGTCTATATGGCAGCTATATCTAAATTTGGACCGATCTAAGCCAAATTGACGAAGGATGTCGACTGGCCTAACGCAACTCACTGTCCCAAATTTCAGCAAAATCGGATAATAAATGTGGCTTTTATGGGCCTAAGACCATAAATCGGAGGATCGGTCTATATGGCAGCTATATCCAAATCTGGACCGATCTGAGCCAAATTGACGAAGAATGTTGAAAGGCCTAACACAACTCACTGCGCCAAACTTCATCCAAATAGGATATAAAATGTGGCTTTTATGGTTCTAAGACCCTAAATCTAAGGATCGGTCTATATGGCAGCTATATCCAAATTTGCACCGATCTGAGCCAAATTGACGAAGGATGTCGAAGGGCCCAACGCAACTCACTGTCCCAAATTTCAGCAAAATCGGATAATAAATGTGGCTTTAATGGGCCTAAGACCCTAAATCGGCGGATCGGTCTATATGGGGGCTATATCACGATATAGTCCGATATAGCCCATCTTCGATCTTTACCTGCTTATGGACAAAAAAAGAATCTGTGCAAAATTTCAGCTCAATATCTCAATTTTTAAAGACTGTAGCGTGATTTCAACAGACAGACGGACAGACGGACGGACATGTCTAGATCGTCTTAGATTTTTACGCTGATCAAGAATATATATACCTCATAGGGTCGGAAATGGATATTTCGATGTGTTGCAAACGGAATGACAAAATGAATATACCCCCATCCTTCGGTGGTGGGTATAATAAAAAAGGAAAAAATTAATAAAAAGAAAAGAAAAATTATATAAAATTATTAATAAATTAATTGCAAATTTTGCCCATGAACATTCCACTAAGGAACAGGGGCAAACTTCTCACATATCAATGAGTGCAGTCCGATTCAAGTTTAAGCTCAGTGATAAGGGGCCTCCCTTTTTATAGCCGAGTCCGAACGGCGTTTTATATGGCACAGTGCCTCACAAATGTTGCCAGCACAAGGAGGGGAAAACCACCGCTGAAATTTTTTTTCTGATGGTCTCGCCAGGACTCGAACCCAGGCGTTCAGCGTCATAGGCGGAGATACTAAATTCTGCGCTACGGTTTTTGATTACTAAGTAAATAACAAATAATAAAATAGTATATACAGAATTAAGTAACTAAACCAAAAACAAGTAAAAGCGTGCTAATTTCGGCCGGGCCGAATCTTATATACCCTCCACCATGGATCGCATTTGTCGAATTCTTTCCCGGCATCTCTTCTTAGGCAAAAAAAAAGGATATAAGAAATGATTTGATCTGCTATTAGAGCGATACTAAGATATGGACCGGTTTGGACCACAATAAAATTATATGGTGGAGACCTGTGTAAAATGTCAGCCAATGCGAATAAGAATTGCGCTCTTTGTGGGCTCAAGAAGTAAAATAGAGAGATCGATTTATATGGGAGCTGTATCGGGCTATAGACCGATTCAGACCATAATAAACACATATGTTTAAGGTCATGAGAGAATCCAAATGCAAATTTGCAAATTTTGTCCATGAACATTCCACTAAGGAACAGGGGCTAACTTCTCACATATCAATGAGTGCAGTCCGATTCAAGTTTTAAGCTCAATGACAAGGGGCCTCCTTTTTATAGCCGAGTCCAAACGGCGTGCCGCAGTGCGACACCTCTTTGGAGTGAAGTTTTACATAGCATAGTACCTCACAAATGTTGCCAGCATTAGGAGGGGAAAACCACCGCTGAACATTTTTTCTGATGGTCTCGCCAGGATTCGAACCCAGGCGTTCAGCGTCATAGGCGGACATGCTAACCTCTGTGCTACGGTGGCCTCCAGAGAATCCGTCGTACAAAATTTCAGGCAAATCGAATAATAATTGCGACCTCTAGAGGCTCAAGAAGTCAAGATACCAGATCGGTTTATATGGCAGCTAAATCAGGTTATGAACCGACTTGTACTTTATTTGACATAGTTGTTGAAAGTAACAATAATAAATCGGATAGGAATTGCGCCCTCTAGAAGCTCAAGAAGTCAAGTCCCCAGATCTGTTTTTATGACAGCTATATCAGGTTATGAACCGATTTGAACCACACTTAGCACAGTTGTTGGATATCATAACAGAATACTACGTGCCAAAATTCATTCAAATTGGATAAGAATTGCGCCCTCTAGAGGCTCAAGAAGTCAAGACCTAAGATCGGTTTATATGACAGCTATATAAGGTTATAGACCGATTTGAACTATACTTGGCACAGTTGTTGGATATCATAACAAAACACGTCGTGCAAAATTTCATTCCAATCGGATAAGAATTGCGCACTCTAGAGGCTCAAGAAGTCAAGACCCCAGATCGGTTTATATGGCAGCTATATCAGGTTATGGACCGATTTGAACCATACTTGGCACAGTTGTTGGATATCATAACAAAACACGTCGTGCCAAAATTTATTTAAATCGGATAAGAATTGCGCCCTCTAGAGGCTCAAGAAGTCAAGACCCAAGATCGGTTTATATGACAGCTATATCAGGTTATGGACCGATTTGAACCATACTTGGCACAGTTGTTGGATATTATAACAAGACACGTCGTGCAAAATTTCATTCCAATCGGACGAGAATTGCACACTCTAGAGGCTCAAGAAGTCAAGACCCAAGATCGGTTTATATGACAGCTATATGAAAACAAGGACCGATATGGCCCATTTACAGTACCAACCGACCTACACTAATAAGAAGTATTTGTGCAAAATTTCAAGCGACTAGCTTTACTCCTTCGGAAGTTAGCGTGCTTTCGACAGACAGACGGACGGACGGACAGACGGACGGACAGACGGACGGACATGGCTAGAATGACATAGAATGTCGCGACGATCAAAAATATATATACTTTATGGGGTCTCAGACGAATATTTCGAGTAGTTACAAACAGAATGACGAAATTAGTGTACCCCCCCATCTTATGGTGGAGGGTATAAAAAGGAAAAAATTAATAAAAAGAAAAGAAAAATTATATAAAATTATTAATAAATTAATTGCAAATAGCAAATTTTGCCCATGAACATTCCACTAAGGAACAGGGGCAAACTTCTCACATATCAATGAGTGCAGTCCGATTCAAGTTTAAGCTCAGTGATAAGGGGCCTCCCTTTTTATAGCCGAGTCCGAACGGTATTTTACATGGCACAGTGCCTCACAAATGTTGCCAGCACAAGGAGAGGAAAACCACCGCTGATATTTTTTTTCTGATGGTCTCGCCAGGACTCGAACCCAGGCGTTCAGCGTCATAGGCGGAGATACTAACTTCTGCGCTACGGTTTTTGATTACTAAGTAAATAACAAATAATAAAATAGTATATACAGAATTAAGTAACTAAACCAAAAACAAGTAAAAGCGTGCTAATTTCGGCCGGGCCGAATCTTATATACCCTCCACCATGGATCGCATTTGTCGAATTCTTTCCCGGCATCTCTTCTTAGGCAAAAAAAAAAAGGATATAAGAAATGATTTGCTCTGCTATTAGAGCGATATTAAGATATGGTCCGGTTTGGATCAGAATTAAATTATATTTATGGTGGAGACCTGTGTAAAATGTCAGCCAATTCGAATAAGAATTGCGCTCTTTGTGGGCTCAAGAAGTAAAATAGAGAGATCGATTTATATGGGAGCTCTATCGGGCTATAGACCGATTCAGACCATAATAAACACGTATGTTAAAGGTCATGAGAGAATCCAAATGCAAATTTGCAAATTTTGCCTATGAACATTCCACTAAGGAACAGGGGCTAACTTCTCACATATCAATGAGTGCAGTCCGATTCAAGTTTTAAGCTCAATGATAAGGGGCCTCCTTTTTATAGCCGAGTCCGAACGGCGTGCCGCAGTGCGACACCTCTTTGGAGTGAAGTTTTACATGGCATAGTACCTCACAAATGTTGCCAGCATTAGGAGGGGAAAACCACCGCTGAACATTTTTTCTGATGGTCTCGCCAGGATTCGAACCCAGGCGTTCAGCGTCATAGGCGGACATGCTAACCTCTGTGCTATGGTGGCCTCCAGAGAATCCGTCGTACAAAATTTCAGGCAAATCGAATAATAATTGCGACCTCTAGAGGCTCAAGAAGTCAAGATACCAGATCGGTTTATATGGCAGCTAAATTAGGTTATGAACCGACTTGTACTTTATTTGACATAGTTGTTGAAAGTAACAATAATAAATCGGATAGGAATTGCGCCCTCTAGAAGCTCAAGAAGTCAAGTCCCCAGATCTGTTTTTATGACAGCTATACCAGGTTATGAACCGATTTGAACCACACTTAGCACAGTTGCTGGATATCATAACAGAATACTATGTGCCAAAATTCATTCAAATTGGATAAGAATTGCGCCCTCTAGAGGCTCAAGAAGTCAAGACCTAAGATCGGTTTATATGACAACTATATAAGGTTATAGACCGATTTGAACTATACTTGGCACAGTTGTTGGATCGACGTGTTGATCTGGGGTCTTGACTTCTTGAGCCTCTAGAGTGCGCAATTCTTATCCGATTGGAATGAATTTTGGCATGTAATATTCTGTTATGATATCCAACAACTGTGCCAAGTATGGTTCAAATCGGTTCATAACCTGATATAGCTGTCATATAAACAGATCTGGGGACTTGACTTCTTGAGCTTCTAGAGGGCGCAATTCCTATCCGATTTGTTATTGTTACTTTCAACAACTATGTCAAATAAAGTACAAGTCGATTCATAACCTGTTTTAGCCGCCATATAATTCGATCTGGGATCTTGACTTCTTGAGCCTCTAGAGGACGCAATTATTATTCGATTTGCCTGAAATTTTGTACGACGGATTCTCTGGAGGCCACCGTAGCACAGAGGTTAGCATGTCCGCCTATGACGCTGAACGCCTGGGTTCGAATCCTGGCGAGACCATCAGAAAAAATGTTCAGCGGTGGTTTTCCCCTCCTAATGCTGGCAACATTTGTGAGGTACTATGCCATGTAAAACTTCTCTCCAAAGAGGTGTCGCACTGCGGCACGCCGTTCGGACTCGGCTATAAAAAGGAGGTCCCTTATCATTGAGCTTAAAACTTGAATCGGACTGCACTCATTGATATGTGAGAAGTTAGCCCCTGTTCCTTAGTGGAATGTTCATGGGCAAAATTTTCAAATTTGCATTTGGATTCTCTCATGACCATTAACATACGTGTTTATTATGGTCTGAATCGATCTATAGCCCGATACAGCTTCCATATAAATCGATTTCTCTATTTTACTTCTTGAGCCCACAAAGAGCGCTATTCTTATTCGAATTGGCTGACATTTTACACAGGTCTCCAACATAAATATAATTTAATTGTGGTCCAAACCGGACCATATTTTAATATCGCTCTAATAGCAGAGCAAATCGTTTCTTATATCCTTTTTTTTGCCTAAGAAGAGATGCCGGGAAAAGAATTCGACAAATGCGATCCATGGTGGAGGGTATATAAGATTCGGGCCGGCCGAACTTACCACGCTTTTACTTGTTTGGTATTCGTTGTAATTGATGAATGAAGTAACATGTTGAATCTTTACAAAACATGGATATTTTTATACACACCACCATAGGATGGGGGTATACTAATTTAGTCATTCCGTTTTTAACACCTCAAAATATTCGTCTAAGACCCCATAAAGTATGTATATTCTTGATCGTCTCGATGTTCTAACCATCTACGTCCGTCCGTCCTTCGAAATCACAAAAGCGCAACTGGGCTACATCGTTTCAGATTTAGATAAAGCTCCCATATAAACCAATCTCCCAATTTGACTTCTTGAGCTTCTGGAAGCCGCAATTTTTGTCCGATTTGGCTGAAAATTGGAATGTAGTGTTCTGTTAAGACTTCCAATAAATGAGCTAAGAACGGTCGGAATCGGTGTATAAGCTGATATAGCTCTCATTAAACTGATCTCCCGATTTAACTTCTTGAACCCTTACAAGCCGCAATTTTTGTCTGATTTGGCTGAAATTTTGCATGTGATGTTCCATTTTGACTTCCAATAATTTCGTTCAGTACGGTTGGAATCGGTGTATAACCTGATATAGCTCTAATTAAACCGATCTCCCGATTTAACTTCTTGAGCTCTTACAAGCCGCAATTTTGTATACGGTGTTCTGATACGACTTCCAACATCCAAATCAGTCTAAATCAGTCTATAACCTGATATGGCTCCCATGTAAACCGGTGTCTTGATCATCGTTGTTCGGTTCCTTGAAGCATTAATTTTTGCTGGTTTGACAGAAGTTTGGTACTTAGAATACAATTATGCCCTTAAACTATATTAGATATAGAATTATATTATTAGATCGTTAATAAGACTGATATCTTAACTTTAGTTGTACTTATAGGCTAGATGAAAATGTGATTCAGCGAGTTTCCGTCTAAGACATTTCAACCAAGTCCATTTCTATGTGGACAGGGGTTGCGATTGTTGTCATTTGCCATTTCTCATTTGAAATGCCATTTGGCCAGAAAATTCGAAGTATTTGTCGTAGGCAGCAATTTATAAAACTTGGATTTTGCGGGAAGTCGCTTGTGTCAAGCTCCAAGTTGTACTACCAGATAATAAAGGGTGATTTTGTAAGAGCTATTTTCAAAAAAGAACAGATAAAATTAAGATAAATGAATGAAATTCTTATTTGAATCGATAGTTCGGACCATATAATTTAATGTTTGAAGATTATTTTATGCAAATGTTGACCGTGACAGCGCTTCAAATGCATCATCTTTGAAGAAGTGCGGTCCAATGATGCCACCAGCCCATTAACCGTACTAAACTGTGACTTTTGGTTGGTAGCTTTTGCAATGCTTCTGGCTGATCTTCACTCCGAAATCGACAATTCTGCTTACTTACGTACCCATTTAGCAAAAAAGGAGCTTCGTTGTAAAATAGAAGAAGGGCGCGATGAACTTTCTAAACAGAGCACCCATTTTGATAATAAAATTCAATAATTTGCAAGCGTTGCTCGTTTTTAAGACAATTCTTGGTTAAATTATAGACCAAATTGAAGACGTTTGACACTGAAACAAAACCCTAAACGTGCATGAGATGTTTAAACCAGTGTTATCAAAAAAATAATAGCTAAAAAATCACCCTTTAATAATTATCGATGGAACTATGGACTATAAAAGGCATATACAAATTTTAATGGTAAATCTTCCCTCGAGCGCTGGTAAAATGGGGTTTCAAGATAAAGAATTTATATTCCACGAAGATAACGACGTCAAAAAGTGGCTTTTTAACGACACCAAGTAACTCAAAACACCACCGCAAAGTCCAGATACAGCCCCAATAGAAAATCTTTGGTCACATTTGAAATCTTGGATTGCACAGTCCAAATTTCAATAATGCCATCCCTTAAACAATTGCTGCAGGAATAGTAGGACAAAATCACTCCACAAGTGTGTCGAAAATTGTTGGAATCGATGCTAAAAAGATTAGGGACCATCTATATCAATAAGCATTACCATACAAAGCACTTAATGTGATCAATATATAGCCCTAACTTGGTGATAAATTTACCGACAAATACTTTTGTGAACAAAATTTTTTGCTTTTATACCCACCACCAAAGGATGGGGATATACTAATCTAGCCATACCGTTTGTAACACCTCGAAGTATTTGTCTAAGATCCCATAAAGTATATATTGGGTTGCCCAAAAAGTAATTGCAGATTTTTCGGTCGGCCAAATGAAGTTGATGATGACCAAATCAAAGCATTAATCGAATTGGATCGTCATGTAACTGAGCGTGAGATAGGAGAGAAGTTAAATATACCAAAATCAACCGTTCATTATCACATAAAAAGTCTTGGACTGGTGAAAAAGCTTGATATTTAGGTACCACATGTATTGAAAGAAATTCATTTAACAAACCGAATCAACGCTTGTGATATGCACCTTAAACGTAATGAATTCGATCCGTTTTTAGAACGAATTATAACTGGAGATGAAAAATGGATTGTTTACAACAACGTTAGTCGAAAACGATCATGCTCCAAGCATGGTGAACCAGCTCAAGCCACTTTAAAGGCTGATATCCACCAAAAGAAGGTTATGCTGTCTGTATGGTGGGATTGGAAGAGTGTGGTATATTTTTAGCTGCTTCCAAGGAACCAAACGATTAATTCGGATGTTTACTGTCAACAATTGGACAAATTGAATACAGCCATCAAGGAGAAGCGACCAGAATTGGTCAATCGAAAAGGTGTCATATTCCACCAGGACAACACTAGACCGCACTCATCTTTGGTCACTCGCCAAAAACTGAGTGAGCTTGGCTGGGAACTTTTGATGCATCCACCATATAGCCCTGACCTTGCACCATCAGACTACCATTTACTTCGATCTTTGCAGAACTCCTTAAATGGTAAAACTTTCGGCAATGATGAGGCTATAAAATCGCACTTGGTTCAGTTTTTTGCAGATAAAGGCCAGAAGTTCTATGAGCGTGGAATACTAAATTTGCCAGGAAGATGGCAAAAGGTTATCGAACAAAATGGCAATTATATATTTGATTAAAGTTCATTCTAAGTTTTATTAAAAATGCATTTACTTTCTTTTAAAAAATCCGCAATTACTTTTTGGGCAACCCGATATATTCTTGATCGTCTCCACGTTGTGAGACGATCTAGCCATCTCCGTCAGCCTGTCGAAATCACGAAAGCGGTAGAACGCGTCAAGCTTCTGCTTAAAATTTTGCACAATACTTACTATTGATGTAGGATGTTGCTTATTGCAAATGCCCCCATCGGTTCATTTGATTTCTTGAGCCCATTGAAGCCGCAATTTTTGTCCGATTTGGCTGATTTTTTGCACGTAGTGTTCTGTTATGACTTTCAACAATTGTGCCAAGTACGGTCCAAATCGGTCTATGACCTGATATAGCTCTCATGTAAACCGATCTCCAGATTTTAGTTCTTGGGTGTTTACATGCCACAATTTTTGCCCGTTTTGGCTGAAATTTTGCAGATGGTGTTCTACTACGACTTCTAACAAGTGTGCCAATTACGGGCCAAATCGGTTTATAACCTGATATATCGCCCATATAGACCGATCTCCCGATTTGATTTCTTTCGCCCCTGGAAACCACAATTCTTGTCCGATTTGACTAAAAATTTGCAGATAGTGTTCTATAGTGCCATCCAACAACTATGCTAAGTATGGTGCAAGCCGGACTATAGCCTGATATAGATCCCATATTAACCGATCTCCCGATTTGGCTTCTTGAGCCCCTAGAAATCACAATTTTGTATCCGATTTGGCTAAAATCTTGCACATAGAGTTCTGTTATAGTTTCCAAGTTCGGTTCAAATCGGTCTTGATATAACTCCCATATGAACCGATTTTCCGATTTGACTTCTTGAGTACTTATATATGCATGCGGTGTTCTGTTACGACTTCCAACAACTGTTCCAGGTACGATCCAAATCAGTCTATAACCTCATATAGTTCCCATATATAGCGGTCTCTCGATTGTCCTTATCCGGTTCCCAGAAGCTTTCATTTTTGTGGTTTGACAGAAGTTTGGTATGTAGAATAAAATTATGGCCTTCAGCTTCCCAAGACTCGGCCCGGCCGAACTTAGCACGCTTTTACTTGTTTTGGCTTAGCTCGCGTCTTTATATGCGTCTTTTCGCATCTCGATTAAAATAGTTGTGCAAAATGTTCATATGCTTACAAAAGATCTAATATATTTCAAGAAAATAGAAAAAAACAAATACTTATTTGAGTCAAAGAGTTTTCTCCAAAAATTTAAGTTTTGTAATGAATTTAGTTTTTTTTTATAAAATTAGTTTTACTTCCTTACTATATTTTTCCATGTCTATTCTTACCGAATGCCGTAACAAAGTCCTACAGAGGTGCGTAGGTTTTTTGAAGATATGAGCTCATGTACATTTCCAGAAGCTTTTTTGCTTATACAACCTGCAAATGTTCGCCCAGAGGCCAGAGTTGTAGTCCTTTTAACCGAAATAGACAAAACTATATCGGTACAAAAAAAACAATCAATGCAAAAAGATAGGAAATTGAATGTCCAAGAGTATGTGCGAGATTAAGCCTATGGATTAAATGGGCAAGTTACGAGCTGTTACAATAGTATTTGGTTATTATAGGAGTTTTTTACTGGTTCGTTTGTCTAGTTTTGACCAATGCAATATTCCAACACTGAAGCCAGGCGAAGAGTTGTTTTAAGCCACGTTGGTTGTTAGTATTTACAGTACTATTTTCCCAAAAAGGATAAATACATTCTTTGTTTTTCCTGGCACTACTAGAGTGCTCAATAAAAAAGGACGATATGAAAGAAAAAATGATGATTTTTTTTGTACACTTTGAGACTCCCGTCTATCTAACGTCAATGGATATCAACTACGAATGGAAAACTTGTTGAGGCCACATGAAAAACTTGCAGAGTGTTAACTAAAAGAGGATGTGCCAAGGCAGGCTATGGTGACTATTCCATACCGCTATAACTTATTTGTTTGTTGTTATTACCTTAGAAATTGATTCAATCAAAGATCTTATTCCCGTGATATTCAAAAAAGGTCTAGCCATATTCGCCCAACGAAAAAAGAGTTTCTAAGGAAATAACAGCTCTAGATATTCCATTTCTCAAATAGAATAAAACATTTCAATCATCTCATCTAATGAGTCCAGTGATTCAAGTATAAAGCAATCAGTCCAACTTAAAAACGAATTCATTTGACTATAGTATATTTTTGAGAAACAATGCCTAGTTTCCTCATAAGTAGAATTAGCTGAGTTACTGGAACAGGACCATAAGAAAAATGGTATTATTATGGTGGGATGAATTTAAATCTCAGAGTGGACGAAAGGATCGCGGATACGTGCAGCATCATAGGCCGACATGCTAACTTTTGTGCTACGTTGGCAGGTGGCTGGAAATATGATTACGTTTCAAAAATATCTTCAGGAACAATTATTTTAAACGAAATCTGACTTTCTCTTTCGAGACGAGCTTAATGATCGAAAATTTTATACAATGGAAAAATAAAAGCCACATTAGATACACAACACCAACCATTGGTTGGTGGCAAGAAATGCTTTCATCAAGCACAGAGATGGTCCGTAAGACGATTTTTTAGGTTTCCGACTGTCAAAAAGTTGTAAAAGTCGAAAACGTCGTATACTTGTATAAAACGTAGAAAAAGTCGCAAACGTCATAAACCTTAATAACTCAGTGTAAAAGTTTGATTTTTAACAAATATTATTGTCACTTATTTGTTGTATATAGAAGAGTTTATATGTAAAAAAATTTCGCAATAAAAGAAATATTAAGTTTTTTTTTATTTTTGCATTTACATTTTTCACACAATAAATTGGAAATTTATTGTGCAAATTGCAAATTTCAAGTCAATTTATAAAGTAACGTTTAAGGATTTTTTTGTGAAGCAAAAAATCAATAAATTATTAGTTTTCATCAATTATATTTAGAAATTGCAATTATTTTGTATCCTTTTGCAAAATTATTTGCTTCTCCCGTTTTAATTTGCTTTTTGAAAGCTGTTGTAAACGACATATGTTAAAAATGCATGGCATCTGAGGAAGTGTCAAGTGAAATGGTACATGGAGTGTTAATTATGTTATTCAATAACAATACTTAAAAATAACATTACTTATTCAATAAAATACTTAACACGCCATCTTCCATTTCACTTGACATTACCTCACATTAGCATACTTAACCCGCCATCTACCATTTCACTTGACACTACCTCAGATGTCATTAATTTTATAACATATGTCGTTGTCAACAGCTGTCAAAAAGCAAATTAAAGCGGGAGAAACAAATAATTTTGCAAAAGGATAAGAAATAATTAATAAATAAAAATGTTGCAACCACCCAATAACTCGCAACTGCCAGAGGGATTTAGCGAGGGATTTTGCGTGTGCCACAATTCGTGAAGATCGGTTAACAAATGACCACATTATTGCAATATTGGTAAAAATCGTGTAAACCTGCGGTAGCTTTTTCTAATTCTGAACCGATTTTTTCCAATTTCAATATTGTTTGTCTCCAGGAGGAAAAAATTACTTATGACAAAATTTTTAGTTAATCAGATCAAAAATTCGACATATTTTCGTTCGAATTTTTTTTTTTCTGTCAGAAACCTAGTTTTTTGGCTAGGTTTACGACGTTTTCGACGTATGTAATATACTTCGGAAATGAATGTCATATACGTCACTGTTTCTGACAGGCCATCTCTGATCAAGCAGTTAGATCAGTTGAGTGTAGTATGCCGTTACCATCTGTTGTGT
The DNA here is from genome assembly GCF_963082655.1 of Stomoxys calcitrans. Classification (NCBI taxonomy): domain Eukaryota; kingdom Metazoa; phylum Arthropoda; class Insecta; order Diptera; family Muscidae; genus Stomoxys; species Stomoxys calcitrans. The sequence continues at coordinate 163,400,010 of NC_081552.1, read as the reverse complement.
TTGAAGCTTTTTAATGTCCAGCTTCCGTGCAGTGTCAGATCGTACGTTTCTCGACACACAAAGATGGGTGCAAAACTTTGCAGTAACAAGGTAATGATCCGAATCGATGTTCGCTCCTGTACTTTCTGCCCTGTACTTTTTCAATAAATCAGCTAGTGCGTAAAAAAAATTTATACCAAATAAAATTATTTGAGGGACATAATTTTATTCTACGTACCAAACTTCTGGCAAACTAGCAAAAATTAGCAAATCTGGCAAACCAGCAATTTGGCTTTTAGCCAAATCGGACATTGCGGAAATTGCGGCTTGATAGGGCTCAAGAAGTCAAATCGGGAGATCGGTTTATATGGGAGATATATCAGGTTATATACCGATTTAAACTATACTTAACGTAGTTATTAAAAGTCATAATATGCTAAATTTCAGCCAAATTGGACAAAAATTGCCTCTTGTAAGGGCTCAAGAAGTTAAATCGGGAGATCGGTTTATATGGATGCTTTATCTATATCTGAATAGATATGGTTTTTTTGATATCATTGATCTGCGACCCCATAAAGTATATATATTCTTGATCGTCTCGACAATATGAGTCGAACTAGCTATGTCCGTCAATCCGACCATCCGTCCGTCCATCCGTCTGTCGAACAAACGCGTAAAGCTAGTCGCTTGAAATTTTGCACTGATACCTAATATTAACATAGGTCATTGGGGAGTGCAAATGGGACATATCGATTTCGGTTCTTGAATTTATGTACGATTTGGCTGAAATTGTGTATGTAGTGAACTGTTATGACTTCCAACACTTGTGCCCAGTACGGTATAATTTGGTGTGTAACTTGATATAGCTTTCATAAAAACCGATCTCTCGATTTGACTTCTTGATTCCTTACAATCCGCAGTTTTTGTCTGATTTGGCTGGAATTTTGCATGCAGTGTTCTGTCACGACTTCCAACATTTGTGTAAAATACGGTTCAAATCAGTCTATAACCTGATATAGCTCCCATGTAAACTGGTCTCTCGGTCATCCTTGTTCGGTTCCTTGAAGTTTTGAATTTCGCTGGTTTGACACGCTTTTATTTGTTATTTGTTTCAATGTAATTTCATAAATTTTTCCGTTCCCTGACATATATATAAGGTAGAACGTAGCACAGGTAACATTTTATCGCCACTTCTATGGGTGACCACCATAAATAACATGCTACGAAGGCGGTGTTATAGTAATACTAAAGGGTAAGGATTCGAACCAGCTATGCAGAAGGATCGAAAGGGTCTTGCATTGTCATACTACTGGGTTGGACCTTGGGTCGCAATGTTAACCCGAAGAAGAGGATAGGAGTAAGGAGGCATGAAAAGCAGACGATTTGGCAGTGAATACCAGAGGACTGCTGTCAATAAACTTTAATAACTCGAAGCCTTTCGGGTCGACGCAGTCCGAGTTTAGGGCGTGGGCTACGGACGCTGTAACACTATGGAAGAGCGATACGGTCGGTAGGACGAAAATCCTATGGGGTGATCCGGAACGTGGAAAGACGGGGCTATTACTGAAAGGATGTAAGAAGGAGGTCAGTAAAGCTCTCAGTATCATAACGGGACACATAGGACTACGAGTTATAGCATGTGTAGAGCATGTGGGGAAGATGATGAGCCATTGGAGACATTCATAAGTTATTGCTCGGTTTTCGCGAATAACAGGCATACTAAGGTTGGGACACAATACCAGACAAGAACCGACTTAGGGGCGTGGCACAGAAAACAATTAGGGATTTTGTAAGTAGAATAGAATTTCTAATATAGATTTTCTTTTCGAGGTAACTTTTAAGTATTTAGAGCGCACAAAAATCAGGAAAATGGACTACACGCAAAAAATGGATTCGTTTTCCATAAACGAAATTGTCAACAAGAAAACTTCTTTTGTGAAAAAATAGCATAATGATAAAATAACATGCCTTTTGGTGATAAATGCGTGCAAGATTTTGTTACAAATACAATTTAATGTACCCAAATAATACCTTTCATTCATAATCAATATAACCCTTATTCGCGATTTCAACTGGTTGTACGCTGCGCCTTCTTTTACTTTATATGGAAAAAAATTTTCCTTCGAATACTCTTTTCGACAATTAAAGAGCTTAAAGTGAAATACTATGCTAGAAAAATAGCATATCGCTTAACAAACAGTTTAACAATATAAGTGTCATTATCTGAATCTCATATGATCCTTATTGATCTACGAATTTAAGTATGGATGTAAGGTGTACTCCATTTTTAAAATAAAGGGTGATTTTTTTGAGGTTAGGATTTTCATGCATTAGTATTTGACAGATCACGTGGGATTTCAGACATGGTGTCAAAGAGAAAGATGCTCAGTATGCTTTGACATTTCATCATGAATAGACTTACTAACGAGCAACGCTTGCAAATCATTGAATTTTGTTACCAAAATCAGTGTTCGGTTCGAAATGTGTTCATTCACCGTAACGTTGCGTCCAACAGCATCTTTGAAAAAATACGGTCCAATGATTCCACCAGCGTACAAACCACACCAAACAGTGCATTTTTCGGGATGCATGGGCAGTTCTTGAACGGCTTCTGGTTGCTCTTCACTCCAAATGCGGCAATTTTGCTTATTTACGTAGCCATTCAACCAGAAATGAGCCTCATCGCTGAACGGTGAATGAACACATTTCGAACCGAACACTGATTTTGGTAATAAAATTCAATGATTTGCAAGCGTTGCTCGTTAGTAAGTCTATTCATGATGAAATGTCAAAGCATACTGAGCATCTTTCTCTTTGACACCATGTCTGAAATCCCACGTGATCTGTCAAATACTAATGCATGAAAATCCTAACCTCAAAAAAATCACCCTTTATATATCAGATTCGTATTCTACTTTAAAATACCTCTTATTTGAGTCCCATATTGCATGGTCAGCAAATACTTCCTATTTGGGTGGTATAATGGGGGTGGGGTGGCCCCATAGACTCTTTTCCCGAACATTGATGTCAGATTCGTGCTTTACTTCCAAAGACCTTTCAGTTGAGCCCCATATTGCTTTGGTCGTAATTTGTGTTCTTTGGGGATGTTCTCGGGGCGGCCCCTCAAACGCTTGGTACCATATCTATTCGAATTGGCTGAAATTTCACAAAGGTCTCCAACATATAACTTGATATCGCTCTAATAGCAGAGCAAATCGTTTCTTTTATCCTTTTTTTGCCTGAGAAGAGATACCGGGAAAGAAAACTGGACAAATGCGATCCATGGTGGAGGGTATATAAGATTCGCCCCGGCCGAACTTAGCGCGCTTTTATTTGTTAAATTTCGGAATGGTTAGTGCTGAGCGAGATCATGTGCAAAATTTCAAGGCCCTTGGTTGTCCGGTGTTTTTGGGGGGCCCCTATAATATGTTCACCAGGATATTTCGAAAAATTGTTCGAGCTGCCAAATCTTCATTTGTGGTCCGATTTTCCAAATTCTTTTCTTAGCTAAGTAGTGCTCCAAAATCCAATATAAACAATATCTCTACTGGTTTCGGGGATAGACGAGTTTTAATTTTTATTTGTTGAACATTTTGCGGAGATTGGAGTTTTGAAATTTATGAACGCATGTTTGACAAAAATTACAACTAGTTTGCCGCAAAAAGTGTGAATTGAAATTCCGCCCACGATCTTGCAAACACCTCAGCTCTAACCATTTCAAATTTCAAAGAGATATCTTTACCAGTTCTCACACGGCATATTTTTACTATTTTTTTTTGCGATTTTCTCCCACTGTGCATTGACAAATTTTATTAAAGGAAGCACTTTAAACACTTAACCCTATTGCGCACACGGTTACAATACAAACTTAACATTTTAGCTGGTAACTCAAACTCTATCAGAGTTTATTCGGATTCATTTCGTGGTTGTTGTCGTTGTTAGGAGGCTAACGTAGCGCAGATGTTAGCATGCCCGCCTGGGTTCTAATGCTGGCGAAAACATCAGATCAAATTTTCAGCGGTGGTTATGCCCTCTTATGCTGGCAACATTTGTGAGGTACAATGCCATGTAAAAACTTCCCTTCTAGAGGTGTCACACTGCGGGACGCTGTTCGGACTTGGTTATAAAAAAAGGTCCTTACCACTGAGCTGAAACTTGAATCGGACAGCACTCATTGATATGTGAGAAGTTTGCCCCCGTTCCTTAATGGAATGTTCATGGGCATAATTTGCATTTTTTTTTTCATTTTCATACACAGAAAAAAACCTCAAAAAATGTTTAACAAAAGTGTTTATAAAAAATATTTATTAAATATTTATAAAACATTTTTTAATTATTGCCCAATTTCACAATTTTAAGCCGCACTGCCCATTTATAAAATTAAAATAGAATTAGACATTTATATTAGATATTATAATGTTGCTACCCACTAACAAAAAAAAATTATCAAAACTTGATATTGATAAAATATTACTACAATTCATTGAATCATTTTATCAAGCATTTAAAAAAAAGTGACAAACATTTTTATCAACTTTTGTCAATATTAAATTTTTTTTGTAGCACCAAAAAAACGATAAAAATTTTATTGAATCTTTGAAAAGTTTTATCAACTGGCTACAATTTTTTTCTATGTACCTGAAGCGAAACTTTGAAAACATTTACCATTCGCACACGACTGAGCTGCTCAACATACTGACTGCTCCTTAAAAAGTAATGATCTCTTACTCAAACGATCAAATACTTATGCACTCTCTTTAGTAGGAGAGACACGAGAATAATATTAGTCTGGTAATCGAATAGAGTTACAACAACAAAAAATCTTAATAAAAGAGTTAAGTCTGTTGTAAATACGTCGAACACGTTACGTTTATTTGCGTGTAGATTAAGTTAGGGTTAGGTTTAAGTGGCAATCTGCCATCAGGAACAGGAGAAGGAATATGCCTTTTAGTTCCCAACGTTGAACAATCCAGATTGCGTTAAAAAGCCAACAAGTTGCGAATCTTTACATCCGCTACATTAGACAAGTTCTCAAAAGAATGAGAACCTATGAATCTTTGGACTGTCCAGTTTCAAATTTCAGTTTCAAAGCTAAAACTGACAATGGTTGAAACTTCAACAATAAAGTCACACCATCTATTTAAGATGACTAAAACTAGTATTCTTTGTGGAAATCGAAAAAGGCCTGATAAAAAGTTAATTTTACTTACTCTAGAGCTTTTGCCATATTGTGGTTTCAAACTTCTTAAACAACATTTATCAAAAGATGCGAACTGTAGAGAACAAAATTTCCATACAAAAGTGACAAAAATAAATAACAAGTCCAAAACTGAAATTTCATTAGAGGGAGAACGATCATTGAAATCCTTTGTGCAACCTTCTTCAGCCATGTGTGTTTGGAATTGAACGCAGAAAAAAGTGAAATTGAATCAAGTTTTATATATAGTAACAGTTTTATACAAAGCAGAAAATTTAATGGACTACAGGACACAGGAGTGCAAAGTTTTGTGCACTGGAAAGAATTTGGCATTGAGTGAAAGAACAACACAGGCTTAGCTTAAAGACAAATGTATCCAGTTTCAAATCACCAAATACAACAAAACAAAGATTCTATCCTGACCAAAGTGCAATATCTTAGAGATAGTACAAATATGTACAAATTTTGACAGAAAACTTTAAGTTTTTTTTTAAGAAAATTTTAATTTTGCTTAGTTTTATGTGCGGGCTGACATTCAAAAAGTAAGTTTTCCATTAGCAGTTGAAATGTAAAAAACAAGTATGTCTATGCCTACACTGGCTCAATTTGTTTATGTCTTTTAGAAAAACACCTCAACCGTTCACACTAGTTGAGATGTTTTGGAAATAGAATTTTTCGTACTTTATTTCTTCTTATCGGGTTGCCCAAAAAGTAATTGCGGATTTTTTAAAAGAAAGTAAATGCATTTTTAATAAAATTTAGAATTAACTTTAATCAAATATACTTTTTTACACTTTTTTCTAAAGCAAGCTAAAAGTAACAGCTGATAACTGACAGAAGAAAGAATGCAATTACAAAGTCACAAGCTGTGAAAAAATTTGTCAACGCCGACTATATGAAAAATCCGCAATTACTTTTTGGGCAACCCAATACTTTATCTGCCAAATTTGTTTGATTTTATAATATTTTTGTTGGAAAAAATTCGATTTTTATTTTTTGCCATTATTTAGGGCTGTGTGTATTTAGCACAATTTAGACTTTTTATTGGACTCTCATGCTTTGAATTCCTAGTTTTTGTGGCAAACGAGTCGTTTTGCCCTTTTAAATAGTAAAAGAAAATGAAGCCATTTCAGACCGGAAGTTATTAAATTTTTCAGCGAAAAAATTTAATAACTTCCGTTCTATAAGTGAAAATCGAGCGATGGACATTATGAGAGCTATATCCTAATCTGAACCGATATTCATAAAATTCACTAGAAACATCAACAATCATGTGATGGCATGTGACAAAGTATGGGTTAAGCAAAGATCACATTATTGCAATATTGGACGAACATATACATATATGTACAGATGATATATCAAAATCGTAGCCGATCTCGATTAAATTCCAAACATTTAGTGAAAGTCGAAGTCAAAAGCAAACTAACATATTCGTATATGGGAGCTATATCCAAATATAAACCGTTTTGTTAACGTTTCAATAGGCTTCGCATTTAGGCTTAAACATTTTGCACGTCTTTAGGGGATATATGAAGTAAAACAAGTAAAAGCGTGCATTCGGCCAAATCTAGGGAACACATGGATTCTCTAAAAATTTATACGAAAAAAATTTTGTTGAAGGGTATAATTTTATTCTACATACCAAACTTCTGCCCAACCATCACATATTAAAGCTTCTAGGAACCGAACAAGGATGACCGAGAGATCGGTTTACATGGGAGCTTTGTCAGGTTATAAAGGGTGATTTTTTTGAGGTTAGGATTTTCATGCATTAGTATTTGACAGATCACGTGGGATTTCAGACATGGTGTCAAAGAGAAAGATGCTCAGTATGCTTTGACATTTCATCATGAATAGACTTACTAACGAGCAACGCTTGCAAATCATTGAATTTTATTACCAAAATCAGTGTTCGGTTCGAAATGTGTTCATTCACCGTAACGTTGCGTCCAACAGCATCTTTGAAAAAATACGGTCCAATGATTCCACCAGCGTACAAACCACACCAAACAGTGCATTTTTCGGGATGCATGGGCAGTTCTGGAACGGCTTCTGGTTGCTCTTCACTCCAAATGCGGCAATTTTGCTTATTTACGTAGCCATTCAACCAGAAATGAGCCTCATCGCTGAACAAAATTTGTTAAAATTTGAACACATTTCGAACCGAACACTGATTTTGGTAATAAAATTCAATGATTTGCAAGCGTTGCTCGTTAGTAAGTCTATTCATGATGAAATGTCAAAGCATACTGAGCATCTTTCTCTTTGACACCATGTCTGAAATCCCACGTGATCTGTCAAATACTAATGCATGAAAATCCTAACCTCAAAAAAATCACCCTATAGAATGATTTGGACCGTATTTGGCACAGTTGTTAAAAGTCATAAAGAACACTACATGCTAAATTTTTGCAAGAATTCAAATCGGGAGATTGGTTTATATGGGAGCTACATCAGGTTATAGACCCATTCGAACCGTACTAGACTTTCTCAACAGAACACTACATGCAAAATTTCAGCCAAATCGGACAAAAATTGCGGCTTGTAAGGGCTCAGAAAGTCAAATCGGGAGATCGGTTTATATAAGAGCTATATCAGGTTATAGACCACTTCGGACCGTACTTGACACAATTGTTGAAAGTCATAACAAAACACTACACACAAAATTTCAGTCAAATCGAACAAAAATTGCGGCTTTTAAGGGCTCAAGGAGTCAAATCGGCATATCGGTTAATATGGGCGATATTTCTAAATCTGATCCGATATGGCTCATTTGCAATCCTCAACGACCTACATCAATATTAAGTATCTGTGCAAAATTTCAAGCGGCTAGCTTTACGCGTTCAACCTCTATCGTGATTTCAACAGACAGACGGACGGACGGACTTGGCTCGATCGACTCAGAATGGAATGACTAGATTAGTATACCCCTATCCTATGGTGGTGAGTATTAAAACATAATCCCGAATGGGGGATCTCGTCTTTGCATATTGAGAATTCGAGAGGTTTTTCCAATTTTTTACCCACCACCATAGGATGTGGGTATACTAATCTAGTCATTCCGTTTGTTACTTCTCGAAATATTGATCTGCGACCACGTAAAGTATATATTGTATATTCTTTATGGTCTCGAAATTCTTAGTCGAAGTAGCAATAGCGTGTCAAAATCACGATAGAGTCAAACGCTTAAAGCTAGCTGCTTGAAATTTTGCACAGATACTTCTTATTAATGTAGGTTATTGGGGATTGCAAATAGGCTATATTGGTTCAGATTTGGATATAGCCCCCAAATAAGCGGATCTCCGGATTTGACTTCTTGAGCTCTTAGGAACCATAATTTTCATCCGATTTGGTTGAAATTTGTAACAAAGACTTGAGTTACGACTTTCAATATTAATGCCAAGCATGATCCAAATCGGTATATAAACAGATGTAGCCCCCATATAAACCGATCCCCGGATTTGACTTTTTGAGCCCTTAGAAGCCCCATTTTTTATCCCATTTGTGTGAAATTTGTCACAAAGACTTGTGTTACGACTCTAAGTATTCATGCCAAGTATGATCCGAATCGGTCCATAAATAGATATCCCCGGGTCCCCGGATTTAAATTCTTGAGTCCCTAGAAGCCTCAATTTTCAACGGATTTGGCTAAAATTGAGAACAAAGACTTGTGCTAATACTTGCAACATCCATGCCAAGTATGATATGAATCAGTCTATAAACAGATAAAGCCCACTTATAAACCCATCCCCCGGATTTGACTTCTTCAGTCCTTGGCAGCCTAATTTTTCACTTGATTTGACAGAAATTTAGCCCAAAACCCTATGTTATGACTTATAACTTCAGTGCCAAGTTTTATCCGATTCGGTCAATATGGTGATATAGAACCCGCTAGGGACCGATATGCTGATATGACGTCTTGAGAACAAATTAATTCAAATACGAACTCAGTTAATAAGGATACATTTTTAGCGGAATCCATGGTAGTGGGTACCAAAATTCGGCCCGGCCGACTTTGCACGTTTTTTCTTCTTTTTATACCCTCCACCATAGGATGAAGGTGTACTAATTTCGTCATTCTGTTTGTAACACATCGAAATATGCGTCTAAGACCCCATAAAGTATATACATATTCCTGAACGTCATTTTAGGTCGATCTTCCTTCTAGCAGGAACTAGAAGGAAGATGCCTTCTAGTTCCTACCGTTGAACCATCCTGATAGCTTTAAAAAGCCCAGCAACTTGCGAATGTTCATATCCTCTAAATCAGACAGGTTCTCAAAAAAATGAGAACCTAAAGTGGAACTCCTTCTAACTGCTAGTGCGGGACACACACACGGAAGATGTTCTATATTCTCTTCTTCCTCGATGTCCCTACAGCTTCCGCAAAATTTGTTGCTGGCAACCTTCAGTCTGTTAGCATGTTTTCCGAGTATACAGTGACCTGTCATGACGGACACAATGATTGAGACGTATGTTCTAGCCAATGACAGCAAAGCAGTAGACCTCTTCAAGTCTAGATGAGGCCACATAGTTTTGGAATGCTCACAGGCCCTCTTTGTGACCATCTATCATTCGTTGCCCTTCGAGCCTGGTCCTGAAAACTTAGATTACATGTCGGTAGAGGCATACCCCCAGATTTCAGTGTCCCTGGAGTGTGTAAGGTAGTTCCTAATCTCGCAAGCTCGTCTGCTTTAGAATTCCCTGGGATATCTCTGTAGCCCGGAACTCAGAACAGGTGAATTTTGAACTGTTCAACAATTTCGTTGAGAGATCTGCGACAGTCGAGGGCGGTTTTTGTGTTCAGAAATACGTTCTCCAGGGATTTAATGGCTGCCTGGCTGTCTGAAAAGATATTTATGCCAATCGTCGTAATGACATTATATCTTAGCCATTCCACCACTTCCTTATTTAAAAGATCTTTGCTTGATATACACTGCAGTGGTCGGGTAACCTCTTCGATATGACTAGTTCTAGATCTTTAGAGCACACCCCAAAGCCCGCCTGGTCGTTTAGTTTGGAACCATCCGTATAGATGTCTATGTAACTTCTGTTCCCAGGGATATTGTTGTTCCAATCGGTTCTATCAGGAATAGTGGTACAGTACAAAAAGAGGCGCAGGTAGGGTGTAATCCACACTGCCTGGAACATCGGATATTGTATCAAGGATAACACAGTGTCCGTAGCCGCCACATGACCATAGAGAAAGCTCCCTTAGCCTCACGGCAGTGGTCGCTGCAATTTGTCTAGCCACAATGTCCAGCGGCATAAGATGTAGCATTAAATTCAGTGCATCAGAAGGTGTCGTCCCCTGTGCTGCTGTGATGCACAAACAAGTCATCCTTTCTATCCGGTTAAGTTTAAAGCAGTTGGTGGACTTTTTTGCATGACACGTGGTATAAACCCCCAACTTTTGCCAATGGCAGGTATATATAGCTAGAGTCGCCTTTCTTGCCGTTTCCAAAATGATGGATTTGAAGTTCAATTTCATGTCCAGCAAAACACCCAGGTATTTTGCGCTTTCTGTAAATGGAAAATTCTCTCCTCCCAAGGAGACACTGTAGGCAACTTGTATCTCCTGCTGAAAAGAACTACTTCTGTCTTGCACGGATTTATACCTAGACCACTTTCGGTAGCCCTCTTTGCTGTTGTACTTAGAGCTTCCTGAAGTATATATCTTATAGTGTTGGGAAACTTTCTCCTAACCGCAATTGCAATAACACTTTGTTAATGGCTATATTCCAAAGTAGTGGAGACAGTACACCTCCTTGAGGTGTTCCTCTGCTGACCCACCTTTTTAGATCCACAGATCCCAAGCCTGCCTTAATGCATCTTATTGTAAACAAATTATTAATAAACATTCTTACGGTAGAGTTGATGCCTACAAACTCCAACTACTTCATGATTGACGTCGGTTTTACATGATTGAAAGCACCTTCAATGTCAAGAGATGCTACCATTGTGTATTCCTTGACAGCGAGAGAACCCTCTAGGTCGTGAAGGACTGTTTCAGTGGATTTTCCTTTACTATAAGCCTGCTGCTGCCGCGACAGGGGATCTCCAAGGATCTTAAGATAAGTTTCTATCAACCTCTCAAGAGTCTCCAGCACAAAAGATGACAGACTAATAGGACAAAAATCGTTAGCTTTCGCGTGGTAGGGTTTTCCCGCTTTTGGAATAAAAATGAACTTGGTGTCCCTCCATCCCACAGGTTAATATGACATTCTTTAACAAGCTGAGTATATATCCCTAAGCCAAGAACCAGGCTATCAGACACAGCTTGTAATTTAACCGGTGATACATCATCAGGGCTTGGCGACTTAAAGGACTCGAAACTTCTTATCGCCCAAAGGATGTTCGGCTGAGACACAATTTCCCTAACAGCCTCCGACGAATGCATACCAGTGACAAAGCTCTTCTGGCGCCACGTTGTCCCTGGGAGAATTTCCCAGGAAATGTATATCAACGAGTAGTCCTAGTGTTTCCTCACTAGACATTGCCCATACCATCCTTCAATGGTGGGTATAAAAAAATTTAACCATACTTCATGCGCACGAATTTTGAAAGTGGATTTATTTATATATCTCTCCACACATTATTTTAGTTCTTTTTTCTCGTCTTTGAACGTTGAAAATTCAGAATCTCATTGAACATTGAAAATTCAGAATTTTCTAGCTTTAAGACCTTTTTATTTAAAGTTTGTTCAGGCGCACCGTGACATATGTTTGACTTTCTGTTTTCCTTTTACAGTTCACTGACCTGTCTGCTGTGACTTCAGAGCAGTATTCAGAATGAAGACTGAATGCACAATTGTCGTGATTCTGAATAATGATCGCATGAATAAGTTTACGGGTTAATTCCATTTTTATACCCACCATTATTTTGTCTTTCCGTTTGCAACACCCTATAAAGTATATATATTCTTGATTAGCGTAAAAATCTAAGACGATCTAGCCATGTCCGTCCGTCTGTCTGTTGAAATCACGCTACAGTCTTTGAAAATAGAGATATTGAGCTGAAATTTTGCACAGATTCTTTTTTTGTCTATCGGACTATATCTTGATATAGCCCCCATATAGACCGATCCGCCGATTTAGGGTCTTAGGCCCATAAAAGCCACATTTATTATCCGATTTTGCTGAAATTTGGGACAGTTGTTGTGTTAGGCCCTTCGACTTCCTTCGTTAATTTGGCCCAAATCGGTCCAGATTTGGATATAGCTTATATCGATATCTCGATATAAAGTCATGGCCCCATAAAAGGCGCATTTATAATCCGATTTCACTGAAATTTGGCACAGTGACTTATGTTAGGCTTTTCGACATCCGTGTCGTTTATGGTTCAGATCGGTTTATTTTTAGATATAGCTACTGTACTTACTAGTATTTGGTCCAAATCGGAACATATTTTGATATAACTGATATGGGACATAAGGTATGATATTTTCACCGAAGTTCGGCCCGGCCGAACTTAACGCCTTTTTACTTGTTGTTTTGTCAAATTAATTTTTTCAAGTCACTATAAACTACGCAAATGATGGTCGTACGTCAAAACGTTCTATTATGGTAGAAAATGTTAAACTTTCAAATGGAAATATCACATTGCACCTGGCAACACTTGGCGTTGCTTAGACCACAAATATATATAGCAGCCCCCTATTGGCACTATAATTGTAAGAACTTAAGCGAACTGTAGTTTTCACAAATAGAACAAAAATTTAAACCAACAAAACAAACCAAAATGATGACTACAATGGTTTCAAGCGTTGCCACAAAATTTGTTTTCATTTTCCTCACTATAAGCAGAGTGCTGTTTTTATATCCTCCACCATAGGATGGAGGTATACTAATTTCGTCATTCTTTTTGTAACACCTCAAAACTTTCATCTAAGACCCCATAAAGTATATATATTCTTGTAATACCATCCACCATAGGATGGTGGCGTACTAATTTCGTCATTGCGTTTGTAACACTTATTACTATTGCGTTGTAACACATTAAGTGAACATATTCTAAATCGCCATGACGCTTTCAGTCGATCTAGCTATGTCTGTCCGTCTGTCGAAAGCACGCTTACTTTCGAAACAATAAAGCTAGGCACTTGAAATACTTCTTATAAGTATAGGTCGGTTGGGATTGTAAATGGGCCATATCGGTCCATGTTTTGATATAGCTGCCATATAAATCTTGGATCTTGACTTCATGAGACACTAGAGGGCGCAATCCTTCTCCGATTGTACTGAAATTTTGCATTTTGTTATCACTTCCAACAACTGTGCCAAGTATGGTTGAAATCGGTCCATAACCTGATATAGCTGCCACTAAAACCGATCTGGAATCTTGCTTTCTTGCTGAAATTTTGCATGAAAAGTTTTGTTATGACTTCCAACAACTGTGCTATGTATGATTCAAATCGACACATAACATGATATAGCTGCCATTTAAACAATCTGGCATCTTGACTGCATAAGCCCTTAGAGGGCGTAATTCTTATCCGATTTTCCTGAAATTTGGCACAAGGTGTTTTGTTATAACTATCAACTAGAGGGCGCAATTCTTATCCGATTTGGCTGAAATTTTGTACAAAGGCTTTTCCCATGACCTTCCACATACGTGTCCAATATGGTTTGAATCGATGTATTGCCTGATGCAGTACCCATATAAGCCGATCTCCCGATTATGCTTCTTGAGCACCTACAAAACGCAGTTTTTATTCGAATGGATTGAAATATTACACAATGACTTCTACTATGGTCTTCAACATTCAATTCATTTATGGTCTGAGTCGGATTATAACTTGATATAGCTCCAATAGCATAAGAATTCCTATCCATTATTCTTTGTTTGCCTGAAAAGAGATACCGCGCAAAGAATTCGACAAATGCTATCCATGGTGGAAGGTATATAAGATTCAGCTTAGCACGCTCTTACATGTTTCGCCTATTATTCTCTAACGTTTCACTGACGTATTTTTATATGGAGTTTGACAGCCTTCCGCGTGAAAAGCTGAACGGAATACCCTTCTTAATCCACAATAAAATACTTGGCCCAATAATGTGTAAAATTATAAGACAAAGCTTATATTTTGCAACATTCCTTTACAATTTCTTTTTCTATTTTTTCTGAGATACAAGAATCAAATTTACTGGAAAATATTTTAAAGTGTTAATGCAAAAGAGATAACTGGAGCAGGTTTTTCGAATTTTTGGGTATTAACCACTGGATGTAGCACACTCTTTAGAGAGTAAAAAATGCTCGCAGTTGAGCTTCTAAAAATATTCTCACTTATACATATTTCAACCTAGGATGTTCCACTCATTTTCCATTAACTTTTATTTTGTTTCTATGTTTATTTAGACATTTAGCGTCAGATAAATGTGTTACCAATATGATACGTCGGCAAAAACACAGGCTACAGGAAACACCACAAATTTATGTCATCTATTCAAAACATTGCAAGAAACTTTCTTAAAGTTCAGACTGCACATTGCTAATTTAATAAATCATTATTGCGAAACCAACAAGCACAAGACAGGCCACACGTAGTGGCACAATCATTAGTGTACGAGTACCAATGGGCAAGTATTTCGCAATAGTCACAAAATATAACAAGTAAAAGTGTGTCAAGTTCGGCCGTGCCGAATCTTATATACCCTCCACCATGGATCGCATTTTTCGAGTGCTTTTGCCAGCATCTCTTCTTAGGCAAAAAAGGATATAAGAAAAGATTTGCTCTGCTATTAGAGCGTTATCAATATATGGTCCGGTTTGGACCACAATTAAATTATATGTTGGAGACCTGTGTAAAATGTCAGCCAATTCGAATAAGAATTGCGCCCTTTGAGGCTCAAGAAGTAAAATAGAGAGATCGATTTATATGGGAGCTGTATCGGGCTAAAGACCGATTCAGACCATAACAAACACGTATGTTGATGGTCATGAGAGGATCCATCGTACAAAATTTCAGGCAAATCGGATAATAATTGCGATCTCTAGAGGCTCAAGAAGTCAAGATCCCAGATCGGTTTATATGACAGCTATATCAGGTTACGAACCGATTTGAACCATACTTGCCACAGTTGTTGAATATCATAACAAAATACTACGTTCAAAAGTTCATTCCAATCGGATAAGAATTGCGCACTCTAGAGGCTCAAGAAGTCAAGACCCAAGATCGGTTTATATGGCAGCTATATCTGGTTATTGACCGATTTGAACCATACTTGGAACAGTTATTGGATATCATAACAAAATACTACGCACAAAATTTTAGTCAAATCGGATAAGTATTGCGCCCTCTAGAGGCTCAAGAAGTCAAGACCCAAGATCGGTTTATATGACAGCTGTATCAGGTTATGGACCGATATGAATCATACTTGGAACAGTTGTTGGATATCATAACAAAATACTACGTACAAAATTTCAGGCAAAACGGATAATAATTGCGACCTCTAGAGGCTCAAGAAGTCAAGATCCCAGATCGGTTTATATAGCAGCTATAATAGGTTATTGACCGATTTGAACCATACTTGGCACAGTTGTTGGATATCATAAGAAAACACGTAGTGTAAAATTTCATTCCAATCGGATAAGAATTGCGCACTCTAGAGTCTCAAGAAGTCAAGACCCAAGATCGGTTTATATGGCAGCTATATCAAAACATGGATCGATATGGCCCATTTACAATACCAACCGACCTACACTAATAAGAAGTATTTGTGCAAAATTTCAAGCGGCTAGCTTTACTCCTTCGGAAGTTAGCGTGCTTTCGACAGACAGACGGACGTACGGATGGACGGACGGACATGGCTAGATCGACATAAAATGTCACAACGATCAAGAATATATATACTTTATGGGGTCTCGGACGAATATTTCGAGTAGTTACAAACAGAATGACGAAATTAGTATACCCCCGATCCTATGGTGGAGGGTATAAAAAAGTCACAAATACATTATTACATTATTTGGTTTTTGCACTCAATTAAAATAAACATTTTTCAAGTATAAAAAGAAGTAAAGAAGTATACCCTCCACCCATCCTATGGTGGAGGGTATAAAAAATTCAAAAATACATTATTACATTATTTGATTTTTGCACTCAATTAAAATAAGCATTTTTCAAGTATAAAAAGAAGTAAAGAAGCGTTAATGTCGAGCGAAGCCTCCTACCTTAAACCTTAAACAGTCCCAATCTATAGGTTAGGTTAGGTCGAAAAGAAGGAGCGATGATTAATCCCCCCATGCCACTATTGATGTATACGAGAGGATAAAATATTGTTTTGCAAATAGAGAAATGCATTTGTTTTTGCTTTTGGTCGTAATAAAATTGGCAAAAATCTATTAACTAAAGTTCGAATAGCTTTGGCACGCGTCTTATTTGTCGGGTTTAGCTGTCTCAGATTATTTTTTTTCCAAACTTAAAACAAGTACAAATGTATTACTTTCGGCTGTGCCGAACATTGGATACCCACCCACCACAATTCTTATATTCATCACTCTATTTCATTATAACTCCGCTATCCATTGTTATATTCAAATATGGGATGGTCTAGATTATGTTTGATTCAGGTGTCGAAATCTAGTGTTCAAATTACAAATTCAGCGAAATCGGGCAATTAATCCGCTTTTTATGGGATTAGGACCCTCAATTTTAAGATAAGTCTATATGGCAGCAATATCTAAATATGGTCCGTTCATTATTATGAGAAATTCATTTAAAGTACAAAGTAATTGTATTGGTAGAGGCAAGGTATGAATGAAGAAGAAAGTAATTATTGTTTTAAAGGATTTCACATCAAAAATTCCAATTCATTGTATTTGTATACCCACCATCGAAGGATTGGGGCCCATTCATTTGCCATACCGTTTGCAACACATCGAAATATCTATTATCGATCCTATAAAGAATATATATTCGTGATCGTCGTAAAAATCTAAGACGATCTAGCCATGTCGGTCGGACTGTCCGTCCGTCTGTCTGTTAAAATCTCATTAAAAATAGTGATATTGAACTAAAACATTGGTCTGATTTTTTTTATACCCACCACCGAAGGATGGGGGTATATTCATTTTGTCATTCCGTTTGCAACACATCGAAATATCCATTTCCGACCCTATAAAGTATTGTATATTGTATATATTCTTGGTCAGCGTAAAAATCTAAGACAATCTAGACATGTCCGTCCGTCTGTATGTTGAAATCACGCTACAGTCTTTGAAATTAGAGATATTGAGCTGAAACTTTCCACAGATTCTTATTTTGTCCATAAGCAGGCTAAGTTCGAAGATGGGCTATATCGGACTATATCTTCATACAGCTCCCATATAGACCGATCAACCGAATTAGGGTCTTAGGCCCATAAAAGCCACATTTATTATCCGATTTTGCTGAAATTTGGGACAGTGAGTTGTGTTAGGCCCTTCAACATCCTTAGTCAATTTGGCTCAGATCGGTCCAGATTTGGACATAGCTGCCATATAGACCGATCCTCCGATTTAGGGTCTTGGGCCCATAAAAGCCACATTCATTATCCGATTTTGCTGAAATTTGGGACAGTGAGTATTCTTGGGCCCATTGACATATTCCTTTAATTTGGCCCTTATCGGTCCAGATTTGGATATAGCTGCTATACAGACCGATTTTTTGCCGAAATTTGAGACCTTAGGCCCTTCGACATACTTTTGCGATATGGCACAGATCGGTCCAGAGTTGAATATAGCTGCCACATATACCGATCTCTCGATTTAAGGTTTTGGGCCCATAAAATTCGCATTTATTGTCCGATTTCGCCGAAATTTGGGAGAGTGAGTTGTGTTAGGCCCTTTAACATTTTTCGCCACCTTTGCCCAAATCGTTTCAGATTTGGATTTAGCAGCCATGTGGACCGATATCTCGATTTAACATCGGAACATATTTCGATATAACTGCTATGCGCATAAGGTATGCAATTTTAACCGGATTTTGATGAAAGGTGGTTTACATATAAACCCGAGGTGGTGGGTATCCAAATTTCGGCCCGCCGAACTAAACGCCTTTTTACTTGTTTGTCCATAGGCAGGTTAAGTTCGAAGATGGGCTATATCAGACTATATCTTGATATAGCCCCCATATAGACCGATCAGCCGATTAAAGGTCTAAAACCATTAAAAGCCACATTTATTATCCGATTTTGAAACTGAAACTTGGGACAGTAAGTTGTGTTAGGCCACTCGACATCCTTCTTCAATTTCGCCCAGATCGGTCCAGATTTGGATAGCTGCCATATAGACCGATCTCTCGGCTTAAGGTCCGCCTATGACGCTGAACACCAGCGTTCGAATCCTGGCGAGAACATCAAACAAATTTTCATCGTTGGTTATCCTCCCCTCTAATGCTGGCTACATTTGTGAGATACTGTACCATTCGGTATGGCGGCTATGTATTGTATAAACTTCTCCACAAAGAGGTATCGCATTGCAGCACGCTGTTCGGACTCAGCTATAAAAAGGAGGCCCTTATCATTGAGCTTAAACATGAGTCGGACAGCACTCATTGATATGTGAGATGTTTTCCCCTGTTCCTTAAAGGAATGTTTATGGGCAAAATTTGCAAAAACAAGTAAAAAGGCGTTAAGTTCGGCCAGGCCGAACTTTGGATACCCACCACCTCGGGTATATATAACCCATCTTTCATCAAAATCCGGTGAAAATTGCATACCTTATGTCCCATAGCAATGTATATCGAAATATGATCCGATTTAGGCCAAATACTAATAAGTACAAGCCATTGTTCAATTATGTATAACAAAATATTGGTCTTTTTAGTAGCTATATCTAAAAGTAAACCGATATGAATCATATACAATATGGATGTCGAAAAGCCTAACATAAGTCAATGTGTCAAATTACAGTTAAATCGGATTATAAATGCGCCTTTTTTGGGGCCAAGACATTAAATCGAGATATCGGTCTATAAGGCAGCTATATGCGAATTTTGATCGATCTAGACCAAATTGCAGAAATATGTGGGGGCTTAATATAACTCTTTGTCCCAAATTTCGGCAACATCGGATAATGAATGTGGCTTTTATGGGCCCAAGACCCTAAATCGGAGGATCGGTCAATATGGCAGCTATGTCCAAATCTGGACCGATCTGAGCCAAATTGACTAAGGATGGTGAAGGGCCTAACACAACTCACTGTCCCAAATTTCAGCAAAATCGGATAATAAATGTGGCTTTTATGGGCCTAGACCCTAATTCGGTTGATCGGTCTATATGGGAGCTATATGAAGATATAGTCCGATATAGCCCATCTTCGAACTTAGCCTGCTTATGGACAAAAAAAGAATCTGTGCAAAGTTCCACTTCAATATCTTTTTTTTTGAAGGCTGTAGCGTGATTTCAACAGACAGGCGGTCAGACGGACGGACATGTCTAGATTGTCTTAGATTTTTACGCTGATCAAGAATATATATACTTTATAGGGTCGGAAATGGATATTTCGATGTGTTGCAAACGGAATGACAAAATGAATATACCCCCATCCTTCGGTGGTGGGTATAAAAATTGAGATTTGAGTTGTGTTAAGCCCCTCGATATTCTTCTTGAAGATGACCTAGATCGGTCCAGATTTGGATACAGCTGCCATATATCGATCTCTCTGAAACAAGCACTGATCAAAAATGTTCTCCCAGAATGTATCCATACCATTGTAAGAAGCTGTTTATGAAACAGGCGCATATACAACGGCGTTCTCTTTGGAGACTCGCTATATTTGGGGTAAGTTAAAGTCACTGAAAAACAAAAAGGTGGGAATCTACATGCACATTTGATGCCTTCCTCATCAATTCAGAATGTCTCAGGTAAATATCTATCCCAGAGTTCGGTGCAATATTGGAACACGTTAAAATGACAATCTGGCCGAAATATTTCGCCTTGGCGCATAAAAATTCAATATGATCATAATCCGTAAGTGTAACCTGCTCCGAAGCAATGTAGCTATGAACAGCTATAAGCACACCACCACCAACTTTTTACACATGAGGAATAACCACAGGAAGAATGGAACTAAAACGCACTTCAACAGCACTAGCTAGTGAGGCATCATCCACACCGCAAAGGTACACAGTTTCTCTACCGCCTCTAGGCGGAGGCGTATGAAACTCATCATAGAAAGATCGAACGAATCTTGTGGGGATGAATTCCTGGCGGAATCAGACGAGGCTACCGCAACAGTTGTGGAAATACTGAATTTTGACTATAGTCCGGTTTCTGCAGTTAAATCTCCACTACTGTAAGGCAGCTTCTGCGGAACTAAAGGTCCTTCTGAGGGATTCGACTGGATGATGAAATGATTCGTGGACTAAGTATTTCTGGATCTAAACTAATCAAGCATATGGGGAATGGGAGACACGAAGTCTGTAGCCTTGCATAGAGCAAACTAAATATTTTTCTTCTTCCGTCGTTAAGCACTGAAGATTCAGTAATAGCCAGCCTTGAAACAAATAAGTCTCATTGCTATCTGGCTTCCCTACATATGGCACAAGGTTGAAGCCGCTTCTGTAGTGATAGCAAATAAAAGCGTGCTAAGTTCTGCCGGGCCGAATCTTGGGCCAACAAGGATTCTGCTAAAAATTTATGCAAAATA
This sequence comes from Stomoxys calcitrans, assembly GCF_963082655.1. Lineage (NCBI taxonomy): Eukaryota > Metazoa > Arthropoda > Insecta > Diptera > Muscidae > Stomoxys > Stomoxys calcitrans. The sequence goes on along the minus strand of NC_081552.1, from coordinate 163,379,202 downwards.
AATTTAGTAAAGGGCATGATTTTTTACTACTACAAAAATTTAAGCTTCTAGGAACCGAATAATGATGATCAATAGACCGGTTTACATGGGAGCTATATCAGGTTAAAGACCGATTCCGACCGTACTTGGCACAGTTGTTAGAAGTTATAACAGAAAACCACATGCAAAATTTTAGCTAAATTGGTCAAAAATTGCGGCTTGTAAGGGCTCAAGAAATAAAATCGGGAGATCGGCTTATATGAGAGCTATATCTAAATCAGAATCGATATGGCCTATTTCCAATCCCCAACGACCTACATCAATATTAATTTTCTGTGCAATATTTCAAGCGGCTAGCTGAACGCGTTCGAACGCTGTCGTGATTTCGACAGACGGACGGGATGCATTTTGGATTGGGATACATTTCGGCACATATTCTGGACGTTGATACAAATTTCCCAGGAAACTCTCCAAGGAAAAACGTGGTGCCAAAAAAGTTGTCACTGGTATGCATTCATCGAAGGTTATTGGGCAAATTGTGTGTGAGTCGAAAATCCTTTGGGCGGTTCAAAGTTTCGACTCGTTTAAGCAGCTAGGCCCTGATGATGTATATATACTGCATTTGTCAGACCAGGCAGTGTGGATTATACATTGCCTGAACTACTTTACCACGATTTCTGATAGGAATCATTGGAGATACATTCCCTATTAGAAAAAGACTTCTGCAGAACTGGACATATAGAGAAGGTTACCTTGCCACTGCAGCGTGTATCAAGCGGATATCCTTGCATTTAAAGAAATGGAGGAACGGCTAAGATGTTTTCTCATAACGACGATTGACATATATATATTCTTTCGGACAGCCAGGCAGCCATTAAATCTCTGGAGAATGTATTTCTGAATTCAAAAACCGCCCTTGGCTGTTGCAGATCTCACAACGAGATGTCTGAATAATTCAAAATTCACCTGTTCTGGGGGCGGAGCTACAGAGATATCCGAGGGAGTTGTAGAGCTTGAGAGACTAGGATCTACTTTACGCATCCCAGGGAGACTAGAATATGTAGCTATGCCTGTAGTGGCATGTAAGCTATGTCTTTAGGATCAGGCCGAAGGTCAAAGGATGATACGTGGTCACAAATGGGGGCTGTGGGAATTTAAAAATTATGTGGTCTGGTCTAGACTTGAAGAGGTCTACCGCTTTGCTCTCGCTGGGTAGAACAGACGTCTCAGTCAATGCGTCCGTCATGACAGGCTGAATGTTGCCAGTAATGACTTTTGCTGAAGCTGTGAGGACGTCGAGGAAGAAGAGACTACACGCAAAAAATTAATTCGTTTAAGATAAAAGAAATTTTTGCCAAATAACTTCATATCTAAAAAAATTTTACTTTATTTACGATAAAAGTACATGTTTTTTGCGATAAATTCTTGCAAGAATTTGTGGCAAATATAAAGTTTTTTACCCCAACAATACCTTGGATTCTTGATATATAGAACATGTTATGTTGTGGATTGTGCATATTGCAAACTGCTGTCAAGTTAAGTTTTATGTTGTAACATAGTTAAAATTCAATTTTATTTGAATTATAAGCAGATCTCAGTTGGTAATTCAAACTTTATCAGAGTATATTTGTTGTTATGATTATTTCGATGTTATGATACACAATTTTAGTGAAAACCTTCCAATTACGCACATTTCATTATGGTTTTGTATTATGATCTACTGTATTCGTTATGGTATAAATAACAACAAGTTTTTGTTGTTCGTTTTGCACATTTAAAAATCTACTTTGTGATGGATATTTCTTTATCGCGTAAATGTTACCAAACAATTGGAATTGGAATTTGGAATTATTGTCGTCTTTTATTGTACCTGGCATCTTTTTGTGTGTTGCTCTTATGATTTTTGTCATTGGACATACCTAAATTTTTGTACGGAAATTTTAAAAACTGGCACTTTTCAAGTCTGCAATAAGCACTCGTCCGAGCTGTTCAATACACTGACTGCTCTTTGCCCAATCAAAACAAAAAAGGACAAAGTATTGTGTGTGAGAATGTGTCTATACCAGTGAGGAGCACACAATTGCAATTAATTGCAAGCTTATGGGTCTGCTTGGGATTATTTTCTTGTGTTCGTACAAATAGTATAGAGTGAGTATTTTTGCCAATCACAAGTCTTTACGCTCAAATACTCACTCTTTCTCTCTAGTAAGAGAGGCACAAGAGAAAATTTATTGGTCATGTACACGAATAATCGTTTACGGCAATCGAAGCAATTTGGCAGTTAAAGAGCTTTTGGTTCTACAACAAAAGGGAGGACATCTTACAAAAGACGAAGCTGCTAAATGATTAACAATAAACAAAGTTAATTTCGTTCAATAATATTATTGCTAATTATTGGCTTACGTTTGATATGTTGAAGCGAAACGTTACATGGTTACAATATAAGCAAAACTTCGTAATAAAAGTATTTTGTTTGTAGTAAAAATTTCCTAAACGTTTTATTTTTTTTTTTGCGTGTATAGAACATCTGCTGTGTGGCAGGCAAAAGGAGTTCCACTTAAGTTCCCATTTCTTTGTTGGGCTTTTTAAATCGATTTGGATGGTTCAACGGTAGGAACTACAAGGTGTTTTCCTTTTCCTGTTCCTGTGTTATCACAATGGACGTAAACGCCTGAGTGAGCCTGATGGCTGACAAATAATTAAACCTTTTCTAACCTAATATTCATGTTTTACTTCGTGCTAAGTTCGGCCGGGCTGAATCTTATATATCCTCCAACAACGATCGCATTTTTCAAGTTCCTTGCCCGGTATCTCTTTATAGGCAAACAAGAGAAAATCGATAAGAATTGCTATGCTATTGGAGCCATGCCAGGTTATAACCCTATTCGGGCTATACTTGGCTTAGATGTTAAAGGTAGTAGTAGATCCCATTGTACAAAATTTCAACCGAATCGGATAAGATTTGCGCCCTGGAGGGACTTAGGAAGTAAAATGGAGAGCTCGGTTTGGCATAGGAGCTATCAGGTTATGGACCGATTCCGACCATTCAAACCATATGACTCAAATATAAGAGGGAGTAGAAGAAGTCACTGTGCAAAATTTCGGTTGGAGGTCATTGGAGAAGACATTGTGCAAAATTTAAGAGAAATCGCAATAGAATTGCGCCTTCCAGAGGCTCAAGAAGTAAAATCTGGAGATCGGTTTATATGGGAGCTATATCTAAATATGGACTGATATGGCCCATTTACAATCCCAACCGACCTATACTTTTTTAAATACATATGAGCTATATCAAGTTATTGACCAATATGGAACGCTGTTAGAAGTCGTAGAAAAACACCACCTCCAATTTTTCAAGCAAATCGAGTAATAAGTGCACCTCAGAAGTTAAGAAATTAAAATTGGGAGATCGGTTTATATGGCAGCTATATCAGGTTATCAACCGATTAAGACCATACTTGGAACAGTTGTTGGAACCAAATTGGATAAGAATTGCGCCCACTAAAAGCCCAAGAAGTCTAATCGGGAGATCGGTTTATATTTTTCAAGCAAATCGAGTAATAATTGCACCTCAGAAGTTAAGAAATTAAAATTGGGAGATCGGTTTATATGGCAGCTATATCAGGTTATCAACCGATTAAGACTATACTTAGAACAGTTGTAGGAACCAAATTGGGTAAGAATTACGCCCACTAGAAGCCCAAGAAGTCTAATCGGGAGATCAGTTTATATGGCGGCTATATCAGGCTTTGCACCGATTTGAACAATACCAAGTCATACCAAAATACCACGTGCAAAATTTTATCCAAATCGGATAAAAATGGCAGCTTCCAGGGGCTCAAGAAGTCAAGACCCAAGATCGGTTTATATGGCAGTTATATAGAAACATGGACCCATTAACAAACCTCAACCGACCTACACTAATAAAAATATTTGTGCAAAATTTCAAGCACCTTGATTTACTACTTCGAATGTTAGTGCGCTTTTGACAGACAAACAAACGCACGGACGAACATGTCTTGAACGAATATATATATTTTATGGGGTCTTAGACGCATATTTCGAGGTGTTACAAGCGGAATGACGAAATTAGTATACTCCCATCTTATGGTTTAGGGTGTAAAAACCGGCAAGCCAGTAATTAGATGAATGTTCTTTGATCCAAAATCAATCAAATTTTCTCACAAATTTAGGCTGATTCCCACCAAATATGTTGCTTTCGATAAAGCTGATAAAAACTATCGGTAAACAGTTGACAGCAACCCTTTTCATAAATTCTTTAAATTTAAATTCATTATAAAAATTTTGTACTTTCAGCTTCGACCTCTAGCAAGCCCCTAAGCCACAATCTCACGACAAAACATCCCACCAGCAGCCACGTTAATAAAACAAACAGTACCAACATTATGCACAAGTTCATGCCTTTTATTCAGGGCTGCGGAATCTGCAATTTTTACTCGACTCCGACTCTGACTCCGGGAAGATTGCTCCGAATCCGAGCACTTAGCACTTATTGTTGTGTTATGTCTTTCAACAACTGTGCTAAGTACGGTAAAATTCGGTTTATATCTTGATTTAGCTCCCATGTATAGCGATCTTCCGATTCGACTTTTTGAGCCCCCGGAAGCTACAATTTTTGTCCAATTTGTCTAAAAATTTGACTTCCAACAAATGTGCCAAGTACGGCCTAAATCGGTCTGTAACCTGATATACACTTACAGAAATTTGTTAGTAAAAACAGCAAAAATGTTTGCTGAAAAAGCAGAAGGTTTGCTGACAATGGGAGAGCAGTAATTTGTTGCTTAAACAGCAACAATTATCTGTTGTTTTCAAATTCAAAAAAGTTAAAAAATGCTGAGAAATGTTGTGAATATTGAAAAAAATTTTGTATTCCATCTTGTTTTCCAGTTTTACAAGCATAAACTAACATTTTTTTATAATTTTGTACAGTTTCCTAATTTTTGATCGAATTTAAATAACAACAGACAAAGTAACTTCCTCTTTAATATTTATGCTTTTAAAGAAAACAAAAAATGTATGTAAAATTTTTATACCCACCACCATAGGACAGGGGTATACTAATCTAGTCATTCCGTTTGTAACACTTTGAAATATTCGTCTAAGACCCCATAAATTATATATATTCTTGATCGTCTCGTCATTCTGAATGGATCTAGCCATGTTCGCCCGTCCGTCCTTCCGACCGTCCGTCTGTTGAAATTACGATAGATATCGAACGCGTAAAGGTAGCCGTTTGAATTTTTGCACAGGTACTAAACATCGATGTAGATCAATGGGGATTGCAAGTGGGCCATATCGGATGAGATTTAGATATCGCTGCCATAAAGATCGATCTCCAGATTTGATTTCTTGAGACCCTGAATGACGTAAATTTCATCCGATTTGGCTGAAATGTTGCGTGTAGTGTTCCGCTATGACTTCCAACAACTGTGTCAATCTCGGTCTAAATCAGTCTATAACCTGATAAAGCTCCTATATAAACCGATCGCTCGATTTGACTTCTTGAGCCCGTACAAGTCGTAATTTTTGTCCGATTTGGCTGAAATTTTGCATATGGTCTTTTCAGAATCCATGGTGGTGGGTTCCCAACAAAGCTCATACTTGATTTATTACATATAGTACATACCTCCATTGTTGTTTAAAAGTTCAAAAATTTTGAATAGAGACACCAAAAGTTTAAAATTTCTTATTTAATATCAGCAGACAGTGTTTGCTGATAATAGGAGACTAATTTTTCTGGGTGTAGCTCCCATATAAACCTATCTCCCGATTTGATTTCTTGAGCTCTTACAATCTGCAATTTTTGCCCGATTTGTTTGAAATTTTGCATGCGATGCTCTGCTACGACTTCTAACAACTGTGCCAAGTACTTTTCAAATCAGTCTATAACCTGATATAGCTCTCATAGAAACCGGTTTCTCGATTATACTTGTTTGGTTTCTAGAAGCTTTAATTTTTGCTGGTTTAATAGAATTTTAGTATATAGAATAAAAGTATACCCTTTAACTAAATTTAGCTTGTATAAATTTTTATTAGAATCTATGGTGGTGGGTTCCCAAGGTTTCCGGCCGAACTTAGCATGCTTGTACTTGTTTTATTCAATTTATTTATATGTTTTTCAATGGAATTCATTTTCAAGATATGATATATCCAAATGAAAAATACGACATATCAATAAATAATTTAAATAAAAAACTAAAAGACCTCGAGCTTGAATTTAAAAACAGTAGAATTTAATACAACAGTCGTTTTTTGTTGAAGCATTTTTTTTCTGCCTTGTCCAGAGTCGGAGTCGAGATAATTTTCTCAAATCCGCAGCCCTGCTTCTGTTGTTCGCCGTCAGACTACTCGCAGAAAACAAGAACAATTTTAAGTATGGTGCACTGGGCTTTGTTGCATATTAGCCTTTAGACATGAATACTCTTACATACAAGCCCTCAAGCTCCGTTAAGGCATGGCACAGAAGCAAGGGCAGACGACAGGTGCAGGAAAGAAAGCAAACTTGTAAGCAGTGGTGAACCAGCCAACAGGCTGGTTGCCGAATGAAACATAAATAATGGACTGGCCAACAGATTTTGGTTATTCAAGCAAACAAGAACATGCAGGGGAGCTCATAAAGCACGAGCTAAGGACTTACCTCACCCATGGTGGTGGAGTCATAGCTGAAATTTTGACTGTGCCAAAGTTTTAAACAAAATAATAAATTATAATGCATTAATGCTCAGAGCAAATAGTAGCAGCAAGCAATGGACTGACGCAGTCACAAACGTCATCCGGTTGAACCTGGGGGAAAACAAAGCCCATATGTCACTGAGAACGCAAAGGCGAGAGCGAGCCCCAGGTTGCGTTGTAGCAAAACTTATTGTCTGCCCAACAATTGCAAATAGCAATGGATACCATAGCCACAAGTGTAAAATTCAATTTAAATAGAAAATAAAGTTATTTTGAACAGCGCAGGTGGTTTGCACTTTGTACGCTACACCACCATTGCACTGTGGTTAACCTAGTTTGGGAAGTTGCGACAAATAATTGCGGTCTAATATTTGTATCAGAGGCTCCTCCTGGGTAAAAACACTATCACAAACAAATCAAGAACATTGGTCCACGTTTAAGTACACCCCCATATAGTTTTCAACAAAAATCGTTGCAATTTGATATCTTGGTAAAGGACCTGACCATAGTTTTCAACAAATATCGTTGTAATTGGGATTTTGGCTTCTCAGAGAAGAACATATATGCAAACCTTTTTATACGCACCACCATAGGATGAGGGTACACTTATCTAGTCATTCCATTTGTAACACCACGAAATATTCGTCGCAGACCCCTTGCAAATGCAAATTTGCCCATGAACATTCCATTAAGGAACTGGGGTAAACTTCTATCAAATTAATGAGTGCTGTCCTGTTCAAGTATATATATATGCATATATATACTTGATCGTCTCGACGTTCTGAGTCGATGGAGCCATGTCCGTCCGTCCCTCCTACCGTCTGCCGAAATCACGATAGCAGTTAACACGTAAAGCTAACAGCTTGAAATTTTGTACATATACTTAATATAGATGTAGGTCGTTCGGGATTGCAAATGGGTCACATCGGTTCAGATTTAGATATTGCTTTCACATAAACCGTTCTTCCGATTTGACATCTTGATCCCATGGAAGCTGCAAATTTTGGCAGGAATTTGCATGTAGTTTTCTGTTATGACTTCCAACAACTGTGCCAAGTACGGTCCAACTCGGTCTATAATCGGGCACAAAATGACTTCGTCAAAAAAAAAATAATTAAATTTTTCCTTAACTTTAAATTTTAGTAAAACTTTTTGAAATGACAAAATTTCATATTTATAATACTTCATATTTAAAATTTTGATCACATTTTTTTAAGTATTTGGCGTATCTGGCGACATTTGTAAAAACTTCTCCTCACAAAGAGGTATCTCACTGCGGCATACCGCTCGGACTCGGCTATAAAAGCAGGCCATTTATCATTGAGCTTAAACTTGCATCGGATTACACTCATTGATATGTGAGAAGTTTGCCCCTGTTCCTTACTAGAATGTTCATGGGCAAATCTGCATTTTTGCTTAAAATTTTTTAAAGTTTTTATACCCACCACCATAGGATGGAGGGTATACTACCCTAGTCATTTCGTTTGTGACACCTCGAAATATTCGTCTAAGCCCCTATAAAGTATATATATATTCTTGATCGAATCGACGCTGTGAGTTGATCTGTCTATCGAAATCATGATAGAGGTCAAACGCGTAAAGCTAGCCGCTTGAAATTTTGCATAGATACTTACTGGTAGTAGTAGTAGTAGTATCTCTGTATTTCATCAAACAGTTCATTGCAATTACATATACATACATACATTTCAAAATAATATAAATTTGTAACTGAATTGTGATAAAAAAATATGTACAGCATTGACATAAAGTCGTCAGCCGGAAAACTTGTATTTTCAGATATGGGTTTAAAGAAAACACATGGAATAATTGGTTAACTGAATTTATTAATTAATTATATTCGATATTGTAGAGCTGCTTTGATGTAGCCAATAAGATTCTTCCAATCCATTTCTTCGCTTTCATCAAGTATACGCATCACTTCACCTTCCACCAGGAAAGGCTTGTTAAAGTACATCCTTCTATATGATTTATTATTGGCCATATTCCAATAAAGTATTTAATGGTTTCATCTTGCCTCGTATTGCACGAAGTACACTCTGTGCTTTTCGTTTCATTAAACCGATGTCAATTGCTATTTAAATGTATTAGGTCACATCCAGCTTTGAATATCCACGTTATATCTCTGGAGCTATAATCCCCATTAAAGTAAACAGCTCCTCTTGAGTAATCTAAATCCTTATAAACAATGGCTTCTTTGAGCTCTTTGTACAGCAATAGCCTTCATTGAATTCCTTAGAAATTCAAACAATGCATCAGACGCGTAGTTCCAACTACAATACTTTTCAATACATCTCATATCATCCATAGATTCTACATTTCCAAAAATTTGCCTTCTCATTATGGGATATGATAGCTTACGCGGTAGTCTATGCCTTTCAAATGAAAACATTGTTCGACAGATATATTTCTTGTGCAACTGTAGCGTGTACATTTGGCTATCTTCAAGACCAGTCTCAATTGAAAGCGTATAAGTTGGAGTTGATTCTGGTGGATTTAGAAGCAATTTGAGGAAATAACGTTGGAGTTTAGCAACTTCTTCAAAGTGACCGCAACCCCAGATTTGCGCTGCGTAGGATTGTATTGACCTTACGACCGCCAAGTAAAGACTCCACTCCACTTGCAAATGGGCAATAGAAACCGATCTCCCGATTAGACTGGTTGAGCCCCTGGAAGCCCCAATTTTTGTTCGATTTGGCTGAAAATTTGCAGATGATGTTTTGTTATGACTTCCAATAAGTGTCCTAAATACGATCCAAATCGGTTTATAAACTGCTACAGCTCCCATATCAACCCATCTCCCGATTTGGAATCTTGAGCCCCTGGGAGCCGCAATTTTTGTCCGATTGGCTAAAATTTTGCACATAGTGTTCTGTTATGACTTTCAACAACCATAAGAAGTACGGCTCAAATCGGTCTATTACCTTATATAGCTCCCATATAAACCGATCTCCCGATTTGACGACTTGAGCCCCTGGAAGACGCAATTTTTGTCCGATTTAGCTGAAATTTGCATGCGGTGTTCTGCTACGACTTCCAACAATTGTGCCAAGTACGGTCCAAATCAGTCTATAACGTGATGTAGCTCCCATATAAACCGGTCTCTCGATTAACCGTGTTATGTTCTTAGAAGTTTTATTTTTGTATGTACAATAAAATTATGCCTTTCAACTAAGTTTATTTTGTATAGAATCCATGGGGGTGGATTCCCAAGATTCGGTCTGGTCGAACTTGGCTCGCTTTTATTTGTTGTAGAACTTTTTGTTACGTTTAATCCCATTTAAAATGAACCAAAAAAAAAAAAACTCTTCATTCATAATATACATGCCCTACACCACAGGATGGAGATATACTTATTTCAACATTCCGTTTGTAACACCTTGAAATATTGCTCTGAGACCCCATAAAGTATAGATATTCTTGATCGTCATGTTATTGCAAATTGATCTATCCGTCCGCCTGTCTGTCGAAAGCACTCTAACTTTCGAAGGAGTATAGCTAGGCGCTTCAAATTTTTTTACAAATACTTCTAATTAGTGCAGGTCTGTTGTGTGTAAGTGGGTCAAATTGGTCCTTTTGATAGCTGTTATTTAAACGATCTTCCGATTTGACTTCTTGATCGCCTTGACATTTGTAATGGAAACCCAAGTTATAGAATGGACTTGAATCAGGATTGCCTTATATGTTGGATATAAGTATCTCTGGTTTCGTACGTGATGAAATTTTCTTTCATAAAATCTTTTTGTCTGATGGTAACGACTTAAGCCTTTCATTGCTTTGCAAATCATGTGTTTCAATTTATTTTGAGTATTTCATATGATTTGGACACATTCGTCAACTTTTGCCGCGTCAGCAAAAAGTGCAATTTAAAGATTCCTGCCTATAAGAGTGTCTTTATGTCTTCCTTTTCAATCGAAACCTAGAACTGCATAGACATTAAGAAGTGGACCAGTTAGATTGGATGGATTGAAAGAATTGCAACAAGCCTATTGTATTGTTACATAGCCTATATCTACACCCAAGTACATATAAAATTTGAATTTATTATTTCATTAGTCAGAAAAAGTGCTATGATAAAGGATTTATGTGTGTGTCGGGAAAAGTATTTTTGTTAAGACGTCAAATTGTAAAATTAAGTATAACTCCACTATCTCAAATTTTTTGTTTGTTTAGTTTTCGTTTTTTTATTTTTCTTAGCATAAAGTCACCCCTTCACACCTTAATGACATTTATTCTGCACCTTTATTATTCTTAATACATTAAAGAATTAATTAAATGAAAATCTTTGACATTTTTATTCGAGCGTATTAATACACCCCAATGTTGAAAACGTCAAAAGCAAATGCAATTGAGGTATGGTATGAATCGAATTTAATTTAGAGTTTTTATCATAACTTTTTATAACAAGAATTTAGCTTCCAACATCGAACTCAACCACGATGTAAACATGAAAACGCCTTCTCAATAACTACGAACGTGTTGGTAAGTTTTTTATGTTCGATTTACTCGTCTATCTCAGTGATCTCAACAGAGCCATAAGCAGACCTAATGAGGAGCAAGTTCGACAGCCAACATTGTAAATTTTATTATAAAAATGCTAACATAATGTTATTTCAAATTTGGCCGATTACAATTGTTGTTGGCCCAACTTGCGCTTATTTGGTTTGCTTTTGATTCTGGTGAGTCTTTGTTTTTTTATACCCTCCACCATAGGAGGGGGGGTATACTAATTTCGTCATTCAGTTTGTAACTACTCGAAATATTCGTCTGAGACCCCATAAAGTATACAAATTCTTGATCGTCGTGAAATTTTATGTCGATCTAGCCATGTCCGTCCGTCCGTTCGTCCGTCCGTCTGTCTGTCGAAAGCACGCTAACTTCCGAAGGAGTAAAGCTACCCGCTTAAAATTTTGCACAAATACTTCTTATTAGTGTAGGTCGGTTGGTATTGTAAATGGGCCATATCGGTCCATATTTTGATATAGCTGCCATATAAACCGATCTTGGGTCTTGACTTCTTGAGCCTCTAGAGTGCGCAATTCTTATCCGATTGGAATGAAATTTTGCACGACGTGTTTTGTTATGATAGCCAACAACTGTGCCAAGTATGATTCAAATCGGTTCATAGCCTGATATATTGTAGATGTCATATAAACAGATCTTGGGTCTTGACTTCTTGAGCCTCTAGAGGGCGCAATTCTTACCCGATTTGAATAAACGTAGTATTTTGTTATGATATCCAACAACTGTGCCAAGTATGGTTCAAATCGGTTCATAACCTGATATAGCTGTCATATAAACAGATATGGGGATTTGACTTCTTGAGCTTCTAGAGGGCGCCATTCTTATCCGATTTGGCTGAAATTTTGCATGACGTATTTTATTCTTACTTTCAACAACTGTGTCAAATAAGCTTCGAATCTGTTCATAACCTGATATAGCTGTCATATAAACCGATCTGGGATCTTGACTTCTTGAGCCTCTAGAGGTCGCAATTCTTATCCGATTTGCCTGAAATTTTGTACGACGGATCCTCTCATGACCATAAGCATTCGTGTTTATTATGGTCTGAATCGGTCTATAGCCCGATACAGCTCCCATATAAATCGATCTCTCTATTATACTTTTTGAGCCCCCAAAGGGCGCAATTCTTATTCGAATTGGCTGACATTTTACACAGGTCTCCACCATATAATTTTATTGTGGTCCAAACCGGTCCATATCTTGATATCGCTCTAATGGCAGAGCAAATCTTTTCTTATATCCTGTTTTGCCTAAGAAGAGATGCCGGGAAAAGAACTCGACAAATGCGATCCATGGTGGAGGGTATATAAGATTCGGCCCGGCCGAACATAGCACGCTTTTACATGTTTTTTTTTTTTGTCAATTGCACTTACTACGACAGAGTTTTTTTACTAAGATTTTTATGTTCTATATATTATTCGAGGAAAATAAAAATTTAATATAATAATAGTTTTAAACTGTTGTTTTTAAGATCTTGCTTAGTTAAATTTAAATGAATTGAAAAATGTTTTGGTAAATATTTATCTCTCAAATGACTACTTGGATGAGGTACTAGGGCGGTTATGTAAGCTTCGATTTTGGGGCTCTAGATTACTATTTTTGCCACTAGAGTCACGGTAGGGAGGGTTAAGAGGCAGTGCTCTCCGAAAACAACAGTAGCCATTTGGACCATTTTTCTTTATTTTATTTCCCGTCTTTCATTTTAAGTCGCACGTTTGCCTTGTGCAGTTGTAGTTTTTTTTGTTTGTTTGTTTTTTTTTGTTCAATATAAGGGGTTTAAACTAGAGAGTATTAATTATTATTGTAATCATAAAAAGGAATCAATAAAAGGATTACATTGCCTCGGAGCTGCCGAAGACCTGCGACTTTTGTCATACAAATTTTAATTATTTATTTTCCCCAGATCTGGCCACTATGTTTACAACGTGCCTAGCTCTTGCACATACTCCGAAAGCCTGGCAGGAGGCAAGGGTGGGGTACTTATACCCAAGCTCGGCAAGGCAAGTTATGCGACACCAAAATCCTACAGAGCTATAAGCCTTACATCCTTTCTACAGAGTCTTGGAGATGGTATATGACCGGGCTAGACCAGGGGTCTCAATGTTAACCCAGAGAAGACTGAAATCTGCCTGCTCGCGAGAAAGACAAAGGTGGGCCAATTTAACGCACCACTTTTCCTCAATACACCTGGATCTACAGGATGCTTGCTTACGCCTCAGTAGTAGTAGTTTGGTAGACTGCACTGGAGAAAAAGTGCAACGTAGTGGCAATACAACAGGGTCAGAAAGCATGTTGTCTTGGCAATGGCAGAGCGATGAGGACCACGCCCACTAGGACGCTTGATACTATTCTAAATAGCCAACCCATTGACATACAGATTAAGTGGGAAGCAGCCACTGCGGCTATGAGACTTAAGACGATGGGAGAATGGCTATAGGCTAGGGGCGGTACACCATTGTGGGGGAGGCTCTGCTGCCAGCAGCACAGTTTTGGATAGACGGAACTTGGGTATTGTTATCTGGAAGATCATGCTATAAAGATGGATCAAAGCTGAAAGACCGAGTGGGTCTGGGGATTTACATTGAGAACTCAAGAACTTTTCGACTGCCTGACCATAAGATGGTCCTATAGGCGGAGATCCGGGCGATCAGGGAATTCGCGAAGTCGTGTGTTGTTAATGCTAGGACGCCGAGGGTGAATATCTTTAAGGACAGTAAACTGGCCATTAGGGCAATAACGGCCAGGCCGATAGGGTCACGAACGGAGGATAGCACGATCCGATGTTTGGGCTTCCGGGCCATATTGTAAGGGGGATACATAGAGCAAAGAGCTCACTCATGCAAAATAGATGCTGCAAGTGACAGCATGTGTAGGGCATATGAGGAACATGATGAGACGTTGGAGCATTTCCTTAGTCATTGTCTGGCTTTCTGGGATAACAGACACCGGAACTTAGGTGGGGACACAATTCCGGACATGAACCGACTTAGGGGTAAGGTATGCAAAAAAAAGTGAGATTTTGTATGTACCACAGAAATCCTGGCTTGGATTTTGTCTTTCGAGGTTAATTTTTTCGACCGACGGTTGTTTACCTAAGTATAATACTTCATAAACGTCACCAGCACTAGGAGATGAAACCACCGCTGAAATTTTGAATGAAGAATTTGATAGAAGTGTTCAAAAGGGAAATACAACATTCTTTACCGAATTTGGTGCGAATCGGTTTAAAATTGTAGGAACTACGCCCTTATAAGTTTAAATCGGACGATATATATATGTGGGAGCTTTATCTAAATCTGAACCTGTTTTTACTAGAATTAGCGTTTACCATAACATTTGTCTTTGGATTAAACAATGTGTAGACTATCGGCACAAAAATTTTATCACAGCCACAGTAGTGGTGCAGTTTGAAGTTTGTGTTTTTATAATAAATTTTATATAAGTATGTACCTAGTTTTCAAATTGCTAGGAGCTAAATACTTAACTGGATTCCTTATAAAACACTACATCCAACTTTGGTCGTCGTGTTGGCACCTGGCTATTGCTGACCGATCGCCAATAGTTCTTATTTTGCTTATCTGGATCAAAAAGATCAAAAAGAAAAATTTTAAACGTGGGGTTAAAAAAATGCAATTTGTTGCAAAATAAAATTTAATGCAACAAATTCAAACCCCTCACAACATTTCGTCGTTTTTGTGACGGCTGAAAATAGTTCTGGAACTCTATTATTTTGGCTAGCTGGAAAATAAAACATCTCACAGCTAATGCGAAAAGGAAATTATAAAGAACGAAATAATATTTATTACCTTGAGGTAAAAAGTCATTTGCAACAATTTAATGTTTTTATGTGGTTTACACCAGCCATAATAGTCCAAAGTAACGCAAAAATATGATTGCAAAAAAATGAAACTTTGAGAAGGAATGCGACCTTTGCCGACCACGCAAGTTAAGAGTAAAATACGATTAGTACATGTAAACGCTAGAAAAAAATAAAAAAAAAATTAAACAAATCCATTTAAATTTTTTGTGGAAGTAGTAAATAACACAGCCTTATGGCTGTGTTTTCAGAGTTTACTGTATCAGTAGATGTGCATGTGATGATTTTTAAGGTAAACAGTATTACACCCAAAAGGGAAAGACCAAAACTCCTCAAAATCGCCTCAGAGTACGTGTTAGCCCTTTTTTCTTCATGGGAGAGGCACATCCCGGGGTGCCTCTCTTCACGCTTCTGGTCCGTGCCTGGATTGATCTTGCTCTGGCCTTATGTCACTACGGGAGTATAGTCGCATTGAATATGTTGCAAGGTGTTGTGCGAACATAGACAGCAGCGGGTCACAAACGTCGTCATTGTCACCTTTGGTGTCCCTTTCGTCAGACTATACAACCTCTCCGACCTCTCCCGTGCGGCAATATACGTAACAGAAGCACCCCAGCTACAATATTGTCGGACCAGTGTATCATTCTTGCAATTGAATTGTAACGGTATAGTAGATACAGATGCAACGAGATGGTAGTTTTAATGAGTCGGAAGGATCGCTTAAGGTGTGGAGGTGGGTGATTAGCCTTCGTGCTACATCATTCTTCGTGCTACCCATCTCGCCTGCTCCTGACGCTAATGAACCCTACATGGAGTTCAAAGGGATAGCGGCCAGGTCCGGTACTGACGGAATAGAGCTATACAATGAGCACATACCGCCACACAGTGGGATGGGAAAAAAATATGTGGAAATAAGTCTGCCATTTTGGAACGGATAGAGATATCTTCATGAAATTTTATGATTATCGCTGAGGTGTTATCCAGTTTATATTAAGGCCCTAGATGATTCACTCAAAAGTTATGCGAGTTGCAAGTTAACAAGTAAAAGCATGCTAAGTTCGGCCGGGCCGAATCGTGGGAACTCACCGCCATGGATTCTTAAAAATATTTATACAAAATAAATCTATTTGAAGGGCATTATTTTATTCTACATACCAAACTTCTGTCAAACCAGCAAAAATTAAAGCTTCTAGGAACCGAATAAGGATGATCCAGAGACGGGTTTATATGGGAGCTATATCAGATTATAGAACGATTTGGAGCGTATTTGGCACAGTTTTTGGAAGACATAACTGAACACCGCACGTATAATTTGAACCAGATCAGACAAAAATTGCAGCTTCCAGGGGCGCAAGAAGTCAAATCGGAAGATTGCTTTATATGGGAGCCCATTTGCAATCCCCAAAGTCCTACATCGATAGTAAGTATCTGTGCGTAATTTCAAGTAGCTAGCCTTAAGCGTTCGACCTCTATCGTGATTTCGACAGACGGACGGATGGACATGGCTAGATCGACTCAGAACGTCGAGAGAATCAAGAATATAGATACTTTATGGGGTCTTAGACGAATATTTCGAGGTGTTACAAACGGAATGACTAGATTAGTATACTCCCATCCTATGGTGGTGGATATAAAAAATGTGAAAAAAATTTAATTTTTGGCATTTTTTCTCAAAAAAAGGTAATTTCGTCTCTATACAGAAAACTTGGCCCAGCATTATCAATTTTGCTTACCGTGCTGTAAAGAAGACTTAATGTAGATACGTACTGTATTATCTTCATTAAGCCTTTTTATTTATTTTTATAAATTGTGTTAACTCTAATAGGAGATCTGTGAAGTATTAGGTTGCCCAAAAAGTAATTGTGAATTTTTTAAAAGAAAGTAAATGCATTTTTAATAAAACTTAGAATGAACTTTAATCAAATATACTTTTTTTACACTTTTTTTCTAAAGCAAGCTAAAAGTAACAGCTGATAACTGACAGAAGAAAGAATGCAATAACACAGTCACAAGCTGTGAAAAAATTTGTTAACGTCGACTATATGAAAAATCCGCAATTACTTTTTGGGCAACCGCCCTGAATGCGGATATCGAATTCGTGCGATTGTAGCCTATGACGCTGAACACGTTCGAATCCTGGCGAGAACATCAGATAAAGCGGTGTTTATCCATTCTTAATGCTGGCGATATTTGCGAGGTATAATGCCATGCATGATCATTTAAAAAATTTTGCGCAAAGAGGTTTCGCACTGCGGGAAAGCACACATTGATGTGTGAGATTTTGCCCCTTCTCGGTTCCTGGTGGTAATGTTCTTCTTAAGGGTAATGTTCTCATTAGGGGAGGGTGGCATCTCTCACATTTCGACTCAAATGTGGATATAAAATTCGTGCTGAACTTCCAAATCCCTTTAATTTGAGCCCCATATTGCCATGGCCGGTAAATATGAACCGTTTGGAGGGTGTTTTGGGGTTGGGGCGGCCAACGGCATTTTGCACTCAAATTAGATATCAAATTCGTTCTTTTTTCCCAACGGAAATGAAGTTCAGTTTAGGGGGTGCTTTACCCCAAAACACTTGGCTCCAAAATTGGATATCAAATTCGTTTTCTACTCTCAAACACCTTTCATTTCAGTCCCATATTGTCATAATGAGTCAAATAACCCATTTGACGTATCTTTAGGAGGAAAGCGCAACCTAGACTTCAACGCAAATTTTAATGTTATATTCGTAATCTACTCCCTAATATCTTTCATTTGAGTCCCATATAGCCATGGTCGGCTAATATGCCTATTTGGGAGTATTTGGGGGTGGGCGACCTCCCATTACTTGGACCTAATGTTTTATGCCATATTTGTAATCTTCTGCCTAATAATTTTCATTTGAATCCCATATTGACCGCGTTGGGTACTTGGACCCAAAATTTAATACTATATTCGTTTTCTGGTCTTCAATAAGGGTCCACCTCCACCCGATATCTGAAAATTATATAGCCTATGTTTCCTTTTAGACAGACGTACACAATCTTTGAAAATTTTAAGAAAATCGATTCAGCCAAGTATTATTATATAGTCATAATGGGTCTAATGATGTGACATAAAAAATTAGGTCCAAGTAATTGGGGGTGTCCCCAGCCTCAAATGGGAACATAATTCGATCCTAGCTAGATTAGCCTCAAATTAAAGGCATTTGGTAGCAGATTGCGAATATGACATTAAACTTTGTGTCCAAGAATCTAGGTGGTACTTTACCTCCCCATTAAAACAATGGGAAATCAAGTGATAGATATTTTTAAGTGGAAGGCGTCATTCAAATTTGTGCTCAAATGGCAGATGGAGTGAAGCGTCCCTCACCAAACGGGGTTAAATTCAAAGTATAAGGTTGTGGACTGCGAATATGATATCTTTATTCTGCTCATATATCTAACGGACCACCTCACCTCGAAACAGTTGATCAATTATAATGACCTAACAGGACACTGCCGCCGTACCCCCAAAGTTATGACGTTCAGTGTGATAGGAGCAGTTGCAAACCTTAAGTCAAGGTGGCCGCCATTTTTAGCTCATCGACAAGGAGCCTTCTTTTCCTAGACATGTCCAAACAACGTGCAGCTGGGCAACACTTTCATGTTCAAAAGTTTTACATGGTTTAATTACTAAGAACTGTCGTCACTGCACCTAATATAACAAGTAAAAAGGCGTTAAGTTCGGCCGGGCCGAACTTTGGATACCCACCACCTCGGGTATATATGTAAACCACCTTTCATCAAAATTCGGTGAAAATTTCAAACCTTATACTCATATACCTCATACCGATCTGAACTATATACGACACGGATGTCGAAAAGCCCAACATAAGACTTTGTCAAATTTCAGTGATATCGGATTATAAATGCGAATTTTATGGGGCCAAGACTTTAAATCGAGATATCGGTCTACATGGCAGCTATATCCAAATCTGGACCAATTTGGGCCAAGTTGCATAAAAATGTCGAAGAGCCTAACTTAAAGCACTGTCCCAAATTTAAGCGAAATCGGACAATAAATGTGGCTTTTATGGGCCCAAAACCTTAAATCGAGAGATCGGTCTATATGGCAGCTATATGCAAATCTAAACCGATCTGGGCAAAATTGAAGAAGGACGTCGAAGAGCCTAACCAAACTCACTGTGTAAAATTTAGCGACATCGGACAATAAATGCGTCTTTTATGGCTCCAAAACCTAAAACCTAGATATCGGTCTATATGGCAGCTATATCCAAATCTGAACCGATCTAGGCAAAATTAACGAAGGAAGTCGAAGGGCCTAACACAACTCCCTGTCCCAAATTTCAGCAAAATCGGATAATATATGTGGCTTTTATGGGCCTAAGACCCTAAATCGGAGGATCGGTCTATATGGCAGCTATATCCAAATCTGGACCAATCTGAGCCAAATTGACGAAGGATGTCGATGGGCCTAACACAATTCACTGTCCCGAATTTCATCAAAATCGGATAATAAATTTGGCTTTTGTGGGCCCAAGACCCTAAATCGGAGGATCGGTCTATATGGCAGCTATATCCAACTCTGTACCGATCTGGTCCAAATTAACGAAGGAAGTCGAAGGGCCTAACACAAATCCCAGTCCCAAATTTCAGCGAAATCGGATAATAAATGTGCCTTTTATGGGCCTTAGAACCTAAATCGGAGGATCGGTCTATATGGCAGCTATATCCAAATCTGGACCGATCTGGACCATATTGACGGAGGACGTCGACGGGCCTAACACAACTCACTGTCCCAAATTTCAGCAAAATCGGATAATAAATGTGGCTTTTATGGGCCTAAGACCCTAAATCGGCGGATCGGTCTATATGGGGGCTATATCAAGATATAGTCCGATATAGCCCATCTTCGAATCTGTGCAAAATTTCAGCTCAATATCTTTATTTTTGAAGACTGTAACGTGATTTCAACAGACAGACGGACAGACGGACAGACGGACGGACATGTCTAGATCGTCTTAGATTTTTACGCTGATCAAGAATATATATACTTTATAGGGTCGGAAATGGATATTTCGATGTGTTGCAAACGGAATGACAAAATGAATATACCCCCATCCGTCGGTGGTGGGTATAAAAACCGGCAAATTAGTTCTCTACCACTGGCAATTTGACTTGATTTAAAAACAAGTAAAAAGGCGTTAAGTTCGGCCGGGCCGAACTTTGGATACCCACCACCTCGGGTATATATGTAAAACACCTTTCGTCAAAATCCGGTGAAAATTGCATACCTTATACCCCATAGCAGCTATATCGAAATATGTTCCGATTTGGACCAAATACTTATAAGTACAAGTCATTTTTCAATTGCGTATAACAAAATATTGGTCTTTAAAGTAGCTATATCTAAAATTAAACCGATTTTAACCATGTACTAAACGGATGTCGAAATGCTTAGCATAAGTCACTGTGTAAAATTTAATTGAAATCGGATTATAAATGCGACTTTATGGGACCAAGACTATAAATCGGGATATCGGTCTATATGGCAGATCTGGACGGATCAGGACCAAATTTAAAAAGGATATTGAAGGGCCTAACACAACTCACTGTCCCAAATTTCGGCATCATTGGACAATAAACGCGCCTTTTATGACCCCAAAACCTTTAATCGAGAGATCGGTCTATATGGCAGCTATATCCAAATCTGAACCGATCTGTGCCATATTGCAGAAGTATGTCGAGGGGCTTAATTTAACCCACTGTCCCCAATTTCGGCCACATCGGACAATAAATGCGCATTTTTTCGGGCCCAAAACCTTTAATCGAGAGATCGGTCTATATGGCAGCTATATCCAAATCTGGACCGATCTGAGCCAAATTGACAAGGGATATCGAAGGGCCTAACTCTTCTCACTGTCCCAAATTTCAACAAAATCGGGTAATAATTGTGGCTTTTATGGGCCTAAAACCTTAAATTGGGGGATCGGTCTATATGGCAGCTATATCCAAATCTGGACTGATGTGGGCCAAATTGACGAAGGATGTCGAAGGGCTTATCACAACTCACTGTCCCAAATTTCAGCAAAATCCAATAATAAATGTGGCTTTTATGAGCCTAAGACCCTAAATCTGAGGATCTGTCTATATGGCAGCTATATCGAAATCCGATCCGATCTGGGCCAAATTGACGAAGAATGTCGAGGGGCCTAACATTACTCACTGTCCCAAACTTCAGCAAAATCGGATAATAAATGTGGCTTTTATGAGCCTAAGACCCTAAATCGGAGGATCGGTCTATATGGCAGCTATGTCGAAATCCGATCCGATCTGGGCCAAATTGACGAAGGATGTCGAGGGGCCTAACATAACTCACAGTCCCAAATTTCAGCAAAATCGGATAATAAATGTGGCTTTTATAGGCCTAAAACCTCATATGGGAGGATCGGGGCTATATCAAGATATAGTCCGATATAGCCCATCTTTGAACTTAACCTGCTTATGGACAAAAAAAGAATCTGTGCAAAGTTTCAGCTCAATATCTCTATTTTTGAAGACTGTAGCGTGATTTCAACAGACAGAAGGACGTACATGTCTAGATCGTTTTAGATTTTTACGCTGATCAAGAATATATATACTTTATAGGGTCGGAAATGGATATATCGATGTGTTGCAAACGGAATGACAAAATGAATAGACCCCCATCCTTCGGTGGTGGGTATAAAAAGACTAAATTATGACTATTCAACAGGTAGCCATATAGTCAGTTATAGACAACTAACACATGATGATCAATGTTATAGACGCTAAGGCGCTACAAGCGGGTGGCAGCATAGACAAAGGAAATTTATAGATTCATAATATATGTTCAAAAAAGCTCTAATAGATGGGAGAAATGTAAAATGCTCAGTCGTTTATATGTGATTGCGGAAGCATCCTGGGCGACATGGAACGGAGAACTTTTAAGTTATTTTGTTAACATTTTGGGTATTAAAGTCTAAACCTTTCCCTTATCGATGACAGCACTTACATTTAAATAAGCGCCATCTATTCTGTTTGCAAATGGATTAACTGAATGGAGATCCCACCACGAACAGAGAGAGGGCAGAGTGGTAAAAGTTGATCATGCAGCATTTATCTTTGTTATGGCAAGCTATCGGTCCACAAAATAAAGAAAAATAAAGTCTAGGAACTTCATTGCGGTTGCTTGCTGTACTATTTTTTCCAAATTTTCCATCCTAAGATAGATAATTCAGGTAGTTTATGTGTCTATCTTTGCAATAGATAACAAGTAAAAGCGTGCTAAGTTCGGCCGGGCCGAATCTTATATACCCTCCACCATGGATCGCATTTGTCGAGTTCTTTTCCCGGCATCTCTTCTTAGGCAAAAAAGGATATAAGAAAAGAGTTGCTCTGCTATTAAAACGATATCAAGATATGGTCCGGTTCGGACCAAAATTAAATTATATGTTGGAGACCTGTGTAAAATTTCAGCCAATTCGTATAAAAATTCCGCCCACTGGGGCTCACGAAGTAAAATAGAGAGAACGATTTATATGGGATCTGTATCGGGCTATAGACCGATTCAGACCATAATAAACACGTTTGTTGATGGTCATGAGAGGATTCATCGTACAAAATTTCAGGCATATCGGATAATAATTGCGACCTCTAGGGGTCAAGAAGTCAAGATCCCAGATTGGTTTATATGGCAGCTATATCAGGTAACGAACGGATTTGAACCTTATTTAACACAGTTGTTCAAAGTAAAAAAAAATACGTCATGCAAAATTTCAGCCAAATCGGATAGGAATTGCGCCCTCTAGAAGCTCAAGAAGTCAAATCCCCAAATCTGTTTATATGACAGCTATGTCAGGTTATGGACCGATTTGAACCATACTTGGCACAGTTGTTGGATATCATAACAAAACACGTGTTGCGAAACTCCATTCCAATCGGATAAGAATTGCGTCCTCTAGAGGCTCAAGAATTCAAGACCCAAGATCGGTTTTTACGGCAGCTATATCAGGTTATAAATCGATTTGAACCATACTTGGCACAGTTGTTGGATATCATAACAAAACACGTCGTGCAAAATTTCATTCCAATCGGATAAGAATTGCGCACTCTAGAGGCTCAAGAAGTCAAGACCCAAGATCGGTTTATATGGCAGCTATATCAGGTTATGGACCGATTTGAACCATACTTGGCACAGTTTTTGGATATTATAACAAAACACGTCGTGCAAAATTTCATTCTGATCGGATAAGAATTGCGCACGCTAGAGGCTCAAGAAATCAAGACCCAAGATCGGTTTGTATGGCAGCTATATCAGGTTATGCACCGATTTGAACTATACTTGGCACAGTTGTTGGATATCATAGCAAAACACGTCGTGCAAAATTTCATACAAATCGGATAAGAATTGCGCACTCTAGAGGCTCAAGAAGTCAAGACCCAAGATCGGTTTATATGGCAGCTATATCAAAACATGGACCGATATGGCCCATTTACAATACCAACCGACCTACAGTAATAAGAAGTATTTGTGCAAAATTTCAAGCGGCTAGCTTTACTCCCTCGGAAGTTAGCGTGCTTTCGACAGACAGACGGACGGACGGACGGACAGACGGACGGACATGGCTAGATCGACATAAAATGTCACGACGATCAAGAATATATACTTTATGGGGTCTCAGACGAATATTTCGACTAGTTACAAACAGAATGACGAAATTAGTATACCCCCCATCTTATGGTGGAGGGTATAAAAATGTAGGGCTTCGAACGCTAAGACAACGGCATTGGCTCTCGCCGTTGCTCCGTGGTCCCAGGTTCGAATCCTGGCCGGACTCTGCCGAAATTTAATTTTTCAAGTTTTTTTGCCTGTTAGGGCAAAAGAGTGCGAATATCCAAGTTTGTGTTAAACTGTTTGTGGGGAAGGCTCAACGAACGTACAGAGCTATTGGAGAGTAGGTTACGTTACAGTGGTGACATTTTTCTACATCTTGAAAGTGAAAGCTCAGTAGAGGGTTTGATTGAAAATTTAGCTGAAAGATAAGAAGCCTCCTTTTTATAGTCGAGCCCAAGTGTCATGCCGATGAGCACACATTTTTTTCGTTTTGTCACTCGATTTGTTCGCCAAGTCATTGAAAACAGCTGATTTTATAAAAGGAAAATAGCTGTTTCAATGACTTGGCGAACGAATAGAGTGACAACAGTGAAAGCGGGAAAAGTTCGGCTGGGCAAAATCATACATAGCCTCTACCATGGATCTCATTTGTCATTTTTTTCCTGATATGTCTTTATAGGGAAACAAAGGATAATGGATATAAATTGCAAAGCTATTGGAGCTATTTTAGGTTATCAACCAATTCGAAACATGCTTGGTTTGGCTGTTTGAGACCATAGTAGATGTCATTGCGCAAAATGTCAGTAAAAATTGGATTAGAATTGAGCCCTATAGGGGCTTAAGAATTAAAATCGGGAGATCGGTTCATATGGGAGCTATATCAGGTAATGGACCCATTCAAATTTACCATGGACGAAGTTACGAATGTCATCCGAGGGGTCAAGTAGTTCAACTGTCCTCAACCTGCTTTTGTACACTCTTATAGTACCCGATGTCTGGAAGATGGGCAGAGTGATCCCGCTAAGGGGGATTTGTATAGACCGATCTCCCTTCTCTCACCAGTAGCCAAGACGCCTGAGGAACTACTCCTCCCGAGCCTCGTTAAAGAATTTCCATTCGCTGATCATCAGCATGGATTTCGATGACTACATAGCAAAACAACTGCACACATTTGCAATCACCGCACACATTTGGCGTGGCTTCAATCAGCACAGGCCATATGATAGGACGGTCCTCGTTACACTGGACCTATCGAAGGCATCCGGCATGCCAAACTACAATATTTGAGGACATCGCCAATCATCCCTCCTGCCAGGCCTGAAACGCTGGGTCGCGATTTGTTGTGTGGTCGCCAGTCATTAGTGGAATTTGGGGATAAGAAATCGAAACACCGTTGAATGAGACAGGGAGTTCCCCAAGACGGAGTGATATCTCCGGCACTGTTTAACCTCCACCTATCCCCTATGGACCACTTCCATCAGCAGAGAAAGATCCTACCTGTGCGAAGAGATAACTACATTCTTGTGTATAAGTATCCACTGCCCAGAAGCCTTAAGGTAGATCTACATGTTCTAGAGCGAGAGATTCAGCGCTACAAGAGAGAACCTCTGGATAAAGCAAATCTAGACAATATTCAAGCAGACACGAATTATCAGCGATGAATAGCTACCGGGTGAATGTGGTCCTTGGAGAACTATCGCCTCTCAATGTCCCTGAAGAAATTGACCCCCGGCGAACCAAAGTTGTTCTGGCTCAATTACGATCGAGCAGATGCAGCCGCCTCAACTCCTACAGAACAAGGATTGATGCAGGATATGTGTCCCGATTGTGATTGGGACCACACGACACACGTCACTTGTTTAACTGTCCATCCAGACCCACTTGACTCACACCCAGACCCCCTGGACGCGAAGATTGAGGCGCTTTAAAATTCATTTAAGTTCGGCTATTGGTACAAATTTTCTTTCATTGCCAACTCAGTAAGTAAGTGATTAAGTTAGTAGGGGGACTACAACGGAATGAATTTTCGACCATTTATATAATATATACATTTTAGGATCGGAAGTAGGATATCTCGATCTATTACAAACTATATATTCCCCGTATCTTTTAGTTGTGATTAAAAAGTCTACACTTTTATAATGTACGGAAGCACAACGGGTCAGCAACATATATATACACACCGATTCGATTTCCAAATAACGAGAAATCAAAACTCATATCGACTGGGGTTTGTGCGATTGCTGTATTCGTTGGGACACAATCGTTATTTCAACAGAGGGCAATGGAATAGTAAGCTACGTATTCAAAACTTTATAGAAAAATATTTAATCCATTTAAACACATTGTGTTTCACCTCACTCGCCGTGTTCATCATTTGCAGAAGGAATGTTCTACTCGTTGTTTTAATAAAAAATTGCTTAATCAATTAATATTTGCTTCTCAAAACCAATTGCACTATAGAAATGCAAAGAACATGTTATAGTATTTTTTTTTGCCTTGGCATAAAATCATTGATTTTTGTTCAGAGTTCAAAATCTTGTTTCTCGTAAAACGAAACGTTCAAAGGAAGTGCTCTAATTTTTTCAGTTAAAAATGTTTCTCTGTACTCGAGTTGCACATGACAGATGGGTACACAGTTTCCTTTACAAGATTTTACAATTTATGTGTGAACTGCATTCAGATATTTTCTAAGTATAGGATGGCAACAAGGAAACTCAATTATTTAACACAATGAAACCTACCTGTGTGCGTCCCATGATAAAAGTGTAGATTTTATTTGTATGAAATAGAAGGAAAGATATGTCTGATAACACACAGATTCAATATCTATACACCAAACAAGTAAAAGCATGCTAAGTTCGGCCGGGCCGAATCTTATATACTCTCCACCATGGATCGCATTTGTCGAGTTCTTTTCCCGGCATCTCTTCTTAGGCAAAAAAGGATATAGGAAAAGATTTGCTCTGCTATTAGAGCGATATCAAGATATGGTCCTGTTTGGACCATAATTAAAAAGTCAAGATCCCAGATCGGTTTATATAGCAGCTTTATCAGGTTATGAATAGATTTGAACCTTTTTTGACACAGTTGTTGAAAGTAAGAATAAAATACGTCATGCAAATGCATTTCAGCCAAATCGGATAGGAATTGCGCCCTCTAGAAGCTCAAGAAGTCAAGTCCCCATATCTGTTTATGTGACAGCTATATCAGGTTATGAACCGATTTGAACCATACTTGGCACAGTTGTTAGATATCAAGAATTCAAGTCCCCATATCTGTTTATATGACAGCTATATCAGGTTATGAACCGATTTGAACCATACTTGGCACATAACAAAACACGTCGTGCAAAATTTCATTCCAATCGGATATGAATTGTGTACTCTAGAGGCTCAAGAAGTCAAGACCCAAGATCGGTTTATATGGCAGCCATATCAAAACATGGACCGATATGGCCCATTTACGATACCAACAGACCTACACAAATAAGAAGTATTTGTGCAAAATTTCAAGCGGCTAGCCTTACTTCTTCGGAAGTTAGCGTGCATTCGCCAGACAGACGGACGGACATGGCTAGATCGTCATAAAATTTCGCGACAATCCAGAATATACGTACTTTATGGGGTCTCAGACGAATATTTCGAGTAGTTGCAAACAGAATGACGAAATTAGTGTACCCCCATCCTATGGTGGACCACGTATAATTTGAACCAGATCAGACAAAAATTGCGGCTTCCAGGGGCGTAAGAAGTCAAATCGGAAGATTGCTTTATATGGGAGCCCATTTGCAATCCCCAAAGACCTACATCGATATTAAGTATCTGTGCGAAATTTCAAGTAGCTAGCCTTAAGCGTTCGACCTCTATCGTGATTTCGACAGACGGACGGATGGACATGGCTAGATCGACTCAGAACGTCGAGATAATCAAGACTATAGATACTTTATGGGGTCTTAGACGAACATTTCGAGGTGTTACAATCGGAATGACTAGATTAGTATACCCCCATCCTATGGTGGTGGATATAAAAAATGTGAAAAAAATTTAATTTTTGGCATTTTTTCTCAAAAAAAGGTAATTTCGTCTCTATACAGAAAACTTGGCCCAGCATTATCATTTTGCGTACCGTACTGTAAAGAAGACTTAATGTAGATACGTACTGTATTATCTTCATTAAGCCTTTTTATTTATTTTTATAAATTGTGTTAACTCTAATAGGAGATCTGTGAAGTATTGGGTTGCCCAAAAAGTAATTGTGAATTTTTTTAAAGAAAGTAAATGCATTTTTAATAAAACTTAGAATGAACTTTAATCAAATATACTTTTTTACACTTTTTTTCTAAAGCAAGCTAAAAGTAACAGCTGATAACTGACAGAAGAAAGAATGCAATTACACAGTCCCAAGCTGTGAAAAAATTTGTCAACGCCGACTACATGAAAAATCCGCAATTAATTTTTGGGCAACCGCCCTGAATGCGGATATCGAATTCGTGCGATTGTAGCCTATGACGCTGAACGCGTTCGAATCCTGGCGAGAACATCGGATAAAGCGGTGTTTATCCATTCTTAATGCTGGCGATATTTGCGAGGTATAATGCAATGCATGATCATTTAAAAAATTTTCCGCAAAGAGGTTTCGCACTGCGGGAAAGCCCCTTTTGCCCCTTCTCGGTTCCTGGTGGTAATGTTCTTCTTAAGAGTAATGTTCTCATTAGGGGAGGGTGGCATCTCAGACATTTCGACTCAAATATGGATATAAAATTCGTGCTGAACTTCCAAATTCCTATTTATTTGAGCCCCATATTGCCATGGCCGGTAAATATGAACCGTTCGGAGGGTGTTTTGGGGTTGGGGCGGCCACCGGCATTTTGCACTCAAATTAGATATCAAATTCGTTCTTTTTTCCCAACGGAAATGAAGTTCAGTTTAGGGGGTGCTTTACCCCAAAACACTTGGCTCCAAAATTGGATATCAAATTCGTTTCTACTCTCAAACACCTTTCATTTCAGTCCCATATTGTCATAATGAGTCAAATAACCCATTTGACGTATCTTTAGGAGGAAAGCGCAACCTAGACTTCAACGCAAATTTTAATGTTATATTCGTAATCTACTCCCTAATATCTTTCATTTGAGTCCCATATAGCCATGGTCGGCTAATATGCCTATTTGGGAGTATTTGGGGGTGGGCGACCTCCCATTACTTGGACCTAATGTTTTATGCCATATTTGTAATCTTCTGCCTAATAATTTTCATTTGAATCCCATATTGACATGAACTTCGAATATATCTGTTTAGAAGAGTTTTCGGGTTGGGGGGGCCGCATTGGGTACTTGGACCCAAAATTTAATACTATATTCGTTTTCTGGTCTTCAATAAGGGTCCACCTCCACCCGATATCTGAAAATTATATAGCCTATGTTTCCTTTTAGACAGACGTACACAATCTTTGAAAATTTTAAGAAAATCGATTCAGCCAAGTATTATTATATAGTCATAATGGGTCTAATGATGTGACATAAAAAATTAGGTCCAAGTAATTGGGGGTGTCCCCAGCCTCAAATGGGAACATAATTCGATCCTAGCTAGATTAGCCTCAAATTAAAGGCATTTGGTAGCAGATTGCGAATATGACATTAAACTTTGTGTCCAAGAATCTAGGTGGTACTTTACCTCCCCATTAAAACAATGGGAAATCAAGTGATAGATATTTTTAAGTGGAAGGCGTCATTCAAATTTGTGCTCAAATGGCAGATGGAGTGAAGCGTCCCTCACCAAACGGGGTTAAATTCAAAGTATAAGGTTGTGGACTGCGAATATGATATCTTTATTCTGCTCATATATCTAACGGACCACCTCACCTCGAAACAGTTGATCAATTATAATGACCTAACAGGACACTGCCGCCGTACCCCCAAAGTTATGACGTTCAGTGTGATAGGAGCAGTTGCAAACCTTAAGTCAAGGTGGCCGCCATTTTTAGCTCATCGACAAGGAGCCTTCTTTTCCTAGACATGTCCAAACAACGTGCAGCTGGGCAACACTTTCATGTTCAAAAGTTTTACATGGTTTAATTACTAAGAACTGTCGCCACTGCACCTAATATAAAAACCGGCAAATTAGTTCTCTTCCACTGGCAATTTGACTTGATTTAAAAACAAGTAAAAAGGCGTTAAGCTCGGCCGGGCCGAACTTTGGATACCCACCACCTCGGGTATATATGTAAAACACCTTTCGTCAAAATCCGGTGAAAATTGCATACCTTATACCCCATAGCAGCTATATCGAAATATGTTCCGATTTGGACCAAATACTTATAAGTACAAGTCATTTTTCAATTGCGTATAACAAAATATTGGTCTTTAAAGTAGCTATATCTAAAATTAAACCGATTTGAACCATGTACTAAACGGATGTCGAAATGCTTAGCATAAGTCACTGTGTAAAATTTAAGTGAAATCGGATTATAAATGCGACTTTATGGGACCAAGACTATAAATCGGGATATCGGTCTATATGGCAGATCTGGACGGATCAGGACCAAATTTAAAAAGGATATTGAAGGGCCTAACACAACTCACCGTCCCAAATTTCGGCATCATTGGACAATAAACGCGCCTTTTATGACCCCAAAACCTTTAATCGAGAGATCGGTCTATATGGCAGCTATATCCAAATCTGAACCGATCTGTGCCATATTGCAGAAGTATGTCGAGGGGCTTAATTTAACCCACTGTCCCCAATTTCGGCCACATCGGACAATAAATGCGCATTTTTTCGGGCCCAAAACCTTTAATCGAGAGATCGGTCTATATGGCAGCTATATCCAAATCTGGACCGATCTGAGCCAAATTGACAAGGGATATCGAAGGGCCTAACTCTTCTCACTGTCCCAAATTTCAACAAAATCGGGTAATAATTGTGGCTTTTATGGGCCTAAAACCTTAAATTGGGGGATCGGTCTATATGGCAGCTATATCCAAATCTGGACTGATGTGGGCCAAATTGACGAAGGATGTCGAAGGGCTTATCACAACTCACTGTCCCAAATTTCAGCAAAATTCGATAATAAATGTGGCTTTTATGAGCCTAAGACCCTAAATCTGAGGATCGGCTTATATGGCAGCTATATCGAAATCCGATCCGATCTGGGCCAAATTGACGAAGGATGTCGAAGGGCCTAACATAACTCACTGTCCCAAATTTCAGCAAAATCGGATAATAAATGTGGCTTTTATGAGCCTAAGACCCTAATTCGGAGGATCGGTCTATATGGCAGCTATATCGAAATCCGATCCGATCTGCGCCAAATTGACGAAAGATGTCGAGGGGCCTAACATAACTCACAGTCCCAAATTTCAGCAAAATCGGATAATAAATGTGGCTTTTATGGGCCTAAGACCCCATATCGGAGGATCGGTCTATATGGGGGCTATATCAAGATATAGTCCGATATAGCCCATCTTCGAACTTAACCTGCTTATGAACAAAAAGAGAATCTGTGCAAAGTTTGAGCTCAATATCTCTATTTTTGAAGACTGTAGCGTGATTTCAACAGACAGACGGACGGACATGTCTAGATCGTCTTAGATTTTTAAGCTGATCAAGAATATATATACTTTATAGGGTCGGAAATGGATATTTCGATGTGTTGCAAACGGAATGACAAAATGAATAGACCCCCATCCTTCGGTGGTGGGTATAAAAAGACTAAATTATGACTATTCAACAGGTAGCCATATAGTCAGTTATAGACAACTAACACATGATGATCAATGTTATAGACGCTAAGGCGCTACAAGCGGGTGGCAGCATAGACAAAGGAAATTTATAGATTCATAACATATGTTCAAAAAAGCTCTAATAGATGGGAGAAATGTAAAATGCTCAGTCGTTTATATGTGATTGCGCAAGCATCCTGGGCGACATGGAACGGAGAAGTTTGAAGTTATTTTGTTAACATTTTGGGTATTAAAGTCTAAACCTTTCCCTTACTGATGACAGCACTTATATTTAAATAAGCACCATCTATTCTGTTTGCAAATGGATTAACTGAATGGAGATCCCACCACGAACAGAGAGAGGGCAGAGTGGTAAAAGTTGATCATGCAGCATTTATCTTTGTTATGGCAACCTATCGGTCCGCAAAATGAAGAAAAATAAAGTCTAGGAATTTCATTGCGGTTGTTTGCTGTACTATTTTTTCCAAATTTCCCACCCTAAGATAGATAATTCAGGTAGTTTATGTGTCTATCTTTGCAATAGATAAAAATGTATTGCTTCGAACGCTAAGACAACGGCATTGGCTCTCGCCGTTGCTCCGTGGTCC
Organism: Stomoxys calcitrans; assembly: GCF_963082655.1. Taxonomy (NCBI): domain Eukaryota; kingdom Metazoa; phylum Arthropoda; class Insecta; order Diptera; family Muscidae; genus Stomoxys; species Stomoxys calcitrans. Next base: position 163,347,225 of record NC_081552.1, on the reverse strand, counting down.
CAGGTTCGAATCCTGGCCGGGCTCTGCCGAAATTTAATTTGTATACCCTCCACCATAAGATGGGGGGTATACTAATTTCGTCATTCTGTTTGTAACTACTCGAAATATTCGTCTGAGACCCCATAAAGTATATATATTCTTGATCGTCGCGACATTCTATGTCGATCTAGCCATGTCCGTCCGTCTGTCCGTCCGTCCGTTCGTCCGTCTGTCTGTCGAAAGCACGCTAACTTCCGAAGGAGAATAGCTAGCCGCTTGAAATTTTGCACAAATACTTCTTATTAGTGTAGGTCGGTTGGTATTGTAAATGGGCCATATCGGTCCATGCTTTCATATAGCTGTCTTATAAACCGATCTTTGGTCTTGACTTCTTGAGCCTCTAGAGGGCGCAATTCATATCGGATTTGAATGAATTTTGGCACTACGTGTTTTGTTATGATATCCAACAACTGTGCCAAGTATGGTTGAAATCGGTTCATAACCTAATATAGCTGCCATATAAACCGATCTTGGGTCTTGACTTCTTGAGCCTCTAGAGGGCGCAATTCTTATCCGATTTGAATAAATTTTGGCACGACGTGTTTTGTTATGATATCCAACAACTGTGCCAAGTATGGTTTAAATCGGTTCATAACCTGATATAGCTGTCATACAAACCGATCTGGGATCTTGACATCTTGGGCCTCTAGAGGTCGCAATTATTATCCGATTTGCCTGAAATTTTGAACGACGGAGAATCCGTCAACATACGTGTTTATTATGGTCTGAATCGGTCTATAGCCCGATACAGCTCCCATATAAATCGATCTCTCCATTTTACTTCTTGAGCCAACATATAATTTAATTCTGGTCCAACATATAATTTAATTGTGGTCCAAACCGGACCATATCTTGATTTTGCTCTAATAGCATAGGAAATCTTTTCTTATAACCTTTTTCCCAAAGAAGAGATGCCCGGAAAAGAACTCGACAAATGCGATCCATGGTGGAGGGTATATAAGATTCGGCCCGGCCGAACTTAGCACGCTTTTACTTGTTCAAGTTTTTTTTTTCCTGTTAGGGCAAAAGAGTGCGAATATCCAAGTTTGTGTTAAACTGTTAGTGGGGAAGGCTCAACGAACGTACATAGCTATTGGAGAGTAGGTTACGTTACAGTGGTGACATTTTCCTACATCTTGAAAGTGAAAGCTCAGTAGAGGGTTTGATCGAAAATTTAGCTGAAAGATAAGAAGCCTCCTTTTTATAGTCGAGCCCAAGTGTCATGCCGATGAGCACACATTTTTTTCGTTTTGTCACTCGATTTGTTCGCCAAGTCATCGAAAACAGCTGATTTTATAAAGGGAATAGCTGTTTCAATGACTTGGCGAACGAATCGAGTGACAACAGTGAAAGCGGGAAAAGTTCGGCTGGGCAAAATCATACATAGCCTCTACCATGGATCTCATTTGTCATTTTTTTCCCGATATGTCTTTATAGGCAAACAAAGGATAATGGATATGAATTGCAAAGCTATTGGAGCTATTTCAGGTTATCAACCAATTCGAAACATGCTTGGTTTGGCTGTTTGAGACCATAGTAGATGTCATTGCGCAAAATGTCAGTAAAAATTGGATTAGAATTGAGCCCTATAGGGGCTTAAGAATTAAAATCGGGAGATCGGTTCATATGGGAGCTATATCAGGTAATGGACCCATTCAAATTTACCGTGGACGAAGTTACGAATGTCATCCGAGGGGTCAAGTAGTTCAACTGTCCTCAACCTGCTTTTGTACACTCTTATAGTACCCAATGTCTGGAAGATGGGCAGAGTGATCCCGCTAAGGGGGACTCGTATAGACCGATCTCCCTTCTCTCACCAGTAGCCAAGACGCCTGAGGAACTACTCCTCCCGAGCCTCGTTAAAGAATTTCCATTCGCTGATCATCAGCATGGATTTCGATGACTACATAGCAAAACAACTGCACACATTTGCAATCACCGCACACATTTGGCGTGGCTTCAATCAGCACAGGCCATATGATAGGACGGTCCTCGTTACACTGGACCTATCGAAGGCATCCGGCATGCCAAACACAATATTTGAGGACATCGCCAATCATCCCTCCTGCCAGGCCTGAAACGCTGGGTCGCGATTTGTTGCGTGGTCGCCAGTCATTAGTGGAATTTGGGGATAAGAAATCGAAACACTGTTGAATGAGACAGGGAGTTCCCCAAGACGGAGTGATATCTCCGGCACTGTTTAACCTCCACCTATCCCCTATGGACCACCTCCATCAGCAGAGAAAGATCCTACCAGTGCGAAGAGATAACAACATTCTTGTGTATAAGTATCCACTGCCCAGAAGCCTTAAGGTAGATCTACATGTTCTAGAGCAAGAGATTCAGCGCTACAAGAGAGAACCTCTGGATAAAGCAAATCTAGACAATAGTCATGCAGACACGAATTATCTGCGTCCCTCTGTTGAAATTACGCTACAGTCTCTAAAAATAGAGATATTGAGCCGAAACTTTGTACATATTATTTTTAAACCCACCACCATAGGATGGGGGTATACTAATCTAGTCAAAACCTCGAAATCTTCGTCTAAGCCCCCATAAAGTATATATATCTTTGAGAGTTCTGAGTCGATATAGCCATGTCCGTCCGTCTGTCGAAATCACGATAGTGGTTGAACGCGTAAGGCTAGCCACTTGAAACAGGTACTTAGTATTGATGTAGGTCATTGGGGATTGCAAATGGGCCATATCGGTTCAATTTTACATATAGCTATAAACCGATCTCCGATTTGACTTCTTGAGCCCCTGGAAGCCGCAATTTTTGTCCGATTTGGCTGAAATTTTGCGAGTAGTTTTCAGTTAAGACTTTCAACTACTAAGTACGGTTCACATCGGTCTTTAACCTTATATAGCTCCCATATAAACCGATCTCCCGATTTGACTTCTTCAGCCCTTACAAGCTGCAATTTTTTCCGATTTGGCTGAGATTTTACATGTGGTGTTCTATTACAACTTCCAAAAACTGAGCCAAATACATTCCAAATCGTTCTATAACCTGATATATCTTCTATATTAACCGGTCTCCGGATCATCCTTATTCGGTTCTTGGAAGCTTTTAATTTTGCTGGTTTGACAGCAAGTGCAATACGCACTAATAAAATGTAATGTAATTCTAATGTGCATAAGAGAGTCTAGTTTTATGGTCAAATCCTGCCAAATTGTAAAAATTTGAACCAATTTGATTATCATACACTTCCTTTTACTGAGGCCAAACTATAATGATTCTAAACTCATAATGATTCTAAATGTAAAACTAATAACAAATTTAAATTGACTGAATCTGAATTTAGCTAAGTGTGTCCGATATAACTATACAAAATCAAATAAACATTTCTTTGTTAATCTCCTTTAAAGGATACTTAGGTTTAAGTCTTCGGAGACCATGTGTGATATTTGTATTAGCATGTGAACATGTGTTCATGTCACAATGATATGGTTTTCGTGTATTAACAACAAACTAAAAATAATTTATAAAGTTAGGCCAACAGCATAGTTCACCCAAAACTATGGCCGCAGTAGCAATGTGAGGGCATACATATGTATGTACATTCAACATTCAAAAGGATACATTGATGAAGCTAATACTGTCACACAGAATTTGTTACAAGGGTTCTAATAGAATTGTTTGATGTTGCTTAATAGGATGACAAATGAAACTTTGGCCATTGTTTAAGAAGCCAATCGATGCAAATGTGTTTACAAGGATATGTCCTTGACACATTGATGGTACTCGCACTATCGTATGCTACTATACATGGCTAATGACAGCAATGGTAGAAAGCATTTTCAATCACTGTCCATGACATCAAAAATATTTGGTAATAAAATTCCCAGTCCTAATACTTTAAACCATTAAATGTACCAAAAACATTTTCCAAAAACTTAGAAGTTGTACAAAAAATTAATGAATTGTATTTTGCATGTTGAGGTCATACTTCGAATGACTTTAAAAATCTTATATATAACAAGTAAAAGCGTGCTAAGTTCGGCCGGGCCGAATCTTATATACCCTCCACCATGGATCGCATTTGTCGAGTTCTTTTTCCAAGGCAAAAAAGGATATAAGAAAAGAGTTGCTCTGCTATTACAACGATATAAAGATATGGTCCGGTTCGGACCACAATTAAATTATATGTTGGAGACCTGTGTAAAATGTCAGCCAATTCGTATAAGAATTGCGCCTATTGGGGCTCACGAAGTAAAATAGAGAGAACGATTTATATGGGATCTGTATCGGGCTATAGACCGATTCAGACCATAATAAACACGTTTGTTGATGGTCATGACAGGATCCATCGTACAAAATTTCAGGCATATCGGATAATAATTGCGACCTCTAGGGGTCAAGAAGTCAAGATCCCAGATCGGTTTATATGGCAGCTATATCAGGTTATGGACCGATTTGAACCTTATTTGACACAGTTGTTGAAAGTAAAAATAAAATACGTCATGCAAAATTTTAGCCAAATCGGATAAGAATTGTGCCCTCTAGAGGCTCAAGAAGTCAAGACCCAAGATCGGTGTATATGGCAGCTATATCAGGTTATGGACCGATTTAAACCATACTTGGCTCAGTTGTTGGGTATCATAACAAAACACGTCGTGCAAAATTTCATTCCAATCGGATAAGAATTGTGCACTCTAGAGGCTCAAGAAGTCAAAACCCCAGATCGGTGTATATGGCAGCTATATCAGGTTATGGACCGATTTGAACCATACTTGGCACTGTGGTTGGATATAATAACAAAACACGTCGTGCAAAATTTCATTTCTATCGGATAAGAATTGCGCACTCTAGAGGCTCAAGAATTCAAGACCCAAGATCGGTTTATATGGCAGCTATTTCAGGTTATGGACCGATTTGAACCATACTTGGCACAGTTGTTGGATATCATAACAAAACACGTCGTGCAAAATTTCATTCTGATCGGATAAGAATTGCGCACGCTAGAGGCTCAAGAAGTCAAGACCCAAGATCGGTTTACATGGCAGCTATATCAGGTTATGGACCGATTTGAACCATACTTGGCACAGTTGTTGGATATCATATCATAACACGTCATGCAAAATTTCATCCCAATCGGATAAGAATTGTGCACTCTAGAGGCTAAAGAAGTCAAGACCCAAGATCGGTTTATATGGCAGCTATATCAAAACATGGACCGATATGGCCCATTTACAATACCAACCGACCTACACTAATAAGAAGTATTTGTGCAAAATTTCAAGCGGCTAGCTTTACTCCTTCGGAAGTTAGCGTGCTTTCGACAGACAGACGGACGGACGGACGGACGGACGGACGGACAGACGGACGGACATGGCTAGATCGACATAAAATGTCACGACGTTCAAGAATATATATACTTTATGGGGTCTCAGACGAATATTTCGAGTAGTTACAAACAGAATGACGAAATTAGTATACCCCCCATCTTATGGTGGAGGGTATAAAAATTAATTTGTGTTTGTTTGTTTGTTTATATGTTTGTGTGTTCCTTATAGACTCAGGAACTGCTGAACCGATTTTCTTGAAATTTTCACAAATGGTGCATAATGAACCGGTGGTGAAAATAGGGTACTAAATTTTTTGATATCTAAAGGGGGAGCGGACCCTCCCCCTTACAATAATTTTCAAAAACGCCAGATCTCGGAGATGGGTGGTGCGATTTAAGCGAAATTTTGTGTGCTCTCATATAAATAGTACCCTAAAAATAAGAATTTGGTATCCATATTTCGGATGGGGTACCTAGGGGGGCTGCCCCACCCTAAAACCGAAACATATATTTAGACCAATCACGACAATATCGGACTCAAATGAAAGATATTTAGGATAAGAAAACGTATCTGATATCCAATTGTCGAACAAAGTGCTAGGGGGACCACCCCAAGCCCCAAAACACCCCTAAATCGGAGATATTTACCGACCATGGCAATATGGAACTCAAATGAAAGGTATTTGCGAGTAGAATACGAATCTGATATCCAAATGTGGGACCACGTTTCTGGGAATCCACCACTTCCCCAAACAGGACTTACTTACTGACTATGGGAATATGGGTCTCCCCCAAAATGGACATATTTACGACCGTAGCCGCATGGGGCTCAAATGAAAGGTCTTTGGGAGTAAAGCACAAATCTGATATCAAAATTCGGGATAAGTGTCTATGGGGCCAACCCAGCCCTACAACATCACCCAACCCCCAAAACACACCTAAATCGGACATATTTACCGATCATGGCAATATGGGACTCAAATGGAAGATATTTGCGAGTATAATACGAATCTGATATCCAAATGTGGGATCACGTTTCTGGGGGTCCACCCCTTCCCCAAAACACCCCCAAACAGGACTTATTTACTGACATTGAGAATATGGGGCTTAAATAAAAGGTATTTGAGTGTAGAATAAGAATTTTTTTTTTTCTTTAATTGGCTATGACAGAATATTTCTTCCACTAGTCGAACGTAGAATAGCGTTCCAAGCGCCTCGATCTTCTGCGCTCATTCTAAAATCTCTGACACTAAGTTTCGAGGTGTCTCCCACAACTTGATCTTTCCATTAGAATTAGAATCTGATATCCAAATATGGGACCAAGTGTTTGGGGGGCCGCCTCTCCCCAAAAACATCCCCCAAAGGGGACAAATTTACGACCATACCCATATGGGGCTCAAATGAAAGCTCTTTGGGAGTAAAGCACGAATCTGATATCAATATTTGGGAAAAGTGTTTAGGGGGCCATCCCACCTTCACAATACCACCCAAATAGTAAGTATTTGCTGATTTTTGCAATTAGAGGCTCAAATAAGAGGGTTTATAGGGTGGAACACGAGTCCGATATATATTTTCAAGGCCAACTGACTGAGTGGCCGACCATCGCCCAAAACACCCCCCAAGCCGGTCATGTTTGCCGACTATGGAAATATGGGGCTCAAATTAGAGGTATTTGGGAGTAGACCACGTATCTGATATCAACATTAGGGACCAACTGTCTAGGGAACGTCCCACCACCATAACAACCCCCAAATAGGACGTATTTGCCCACCAATACAATTTGGGTCTTAAAGAAAGTGGAACTAACTATATATTATTTTTAGGGCCAATACCCCAAACCGGACATATTTGCTGACTTTTGCAATAAGGAGTTTAAATGATTTAAATATCAAACGAATTTGATATCCAATTTTGAGAGCAATGGCAATATGGGGTTCAAAGAAATGATATATATATATATATATATATATATATATATGAGAATAGAGCACGTTGCTGATATATTTTCCGGGCTTAGTGTTTGGGCGACCACCCCAATCCCCAAAAAACACCCCTAAATCGGCCATATTTACCGACCATGTCAATGTGGAGCTTAAATGAAAGGTTTTTGGGGGTAGAGCAAGAATTGATACCCACTTTCGGGACCAATTTTCTGGGGGTCAACCCCTTTCCCAAAATACCCCACAAGCAGCAATTTTTAGGGACCATCGCAAAATGGGGCTCAAATAAAGGTATGTGGGAGTAGAATTCGAATTTGATATCCAAATTTAGGACCATATATTTAGGGCATCACCCCTTCCCCAAAACACCCCCAAAGGGTAAACATTTTTCGACCATGCCAATATGTGGTATTTAAGATTAGAAAACGAATTTTATAACCTATTGTGGGCCATGTGTTTGGGGGACGCCTCATCGTATAAACTCCCCTAAACCAATGGCAATATGGGGTTAAAATAAATGGTTTTTGAAAGAAGAGCATGAAGCTGATATTTTTTCAGCGCCAAGTACCTGGGGCACAACCTCATCCCCGAAAACACCCCTAAATCAGATATCATGAGAGTAGCGAGCTGAAATAGAGTATTTTAAGAATGGAGTACACCTTACATCCAAACTAAAATTCGTATACCAATAAAGATCATATGGGATTCGGACAAATGCACTTATATTGCTAAACAATTAGTCAAGCGATATACTATATTCGTAGCATTGTATTTCACTAAAAGCTCTTTAATTGTCGAAAATAAATATTCCAATGAAACTTTTGTTCCATATAAAGTAAAAGAAGGCGCAGTGGAGCGGGCCCGGGTCAGCTAGTCTTTTATAAAACTAACAAGCAAAAGCGTGCTAAGTTCGGAAGGGACGAATCTTGGGAACCCACTACCATGGATTCTGCTAAAAATTTATACAAAATAAATTAAGTTGAAGGGCATCATTTTATTCAAAATACCAAATGTCTGTCAAACCAACAAAAATTAATGCTTATAGGAACCGAACAAGTATGATGGAGAGATCGGTTTATATAGGAGCTATATCAGGTTATTGTCTGCTTTGGACCGTATTTGCCACAGTTGTTGGAAGCCGTAACAGGACACCGCAAGCCAAATCGGATACAAATTGCGGGTGAGTGAAAATGATGCCAGATGTGGAATTCAACAAAAAAACTCTAATTTGGCACAAAAAAAAAAAAAAAAACGCAAAATCGAAGTTCCGCATAGATATTTACGAAATGCGGCAAATGTCCTTGAGATGCCCACAATGCAGTAAGTATAAAATATATAGAATATTCTCTATCAATACTCATAACACGTATCTCTTGCTTTAGACTCATTGCAAATTTCCGGGTGTCCAAAGAAATGTTGATGGACAGATTAGATGGTAAGTAGGAATCTATGCAGAGGAACACATACATTCAACCCGATATCAAATTGGCGACATTTCTGCTGTTTGTGGCTACTGGAGTATATCAATATTCGGTCGGCAATGAAATTGTATCCTCCACATCAAAAATCTTTGCTGGACGCATCATTCGGGAATGTCTGGAATTGTTTGAAGCATTTATTTGCCATGAATGGATACAACCCCCTACTTATGAAGAAGAGCGCCAAACAATGGAAGAATTTTTTGCCAAAACAGGATTTCCAGGCGTGATGGGATGTGTTGATGGAACCCACATCCGCATCAAAGGACCAGGAGCGGATATAAAGCATTTATATTATAACACAAAAGGCTACTATAGTATAAATGCAATGGTGGTAAGTAAATGACAATTAAAAATCAATAAGTTCGGTCCATTCGGTTTATGGATACCCACCACCATGGACAGATTTGTGATCACAATATGAGAAAATTTCCGTGGATGGCAGACATCCAGGTGCGAATCATGATTCCTTTATTTGGGAAGGCAGTTTGGCGAATCAAAAGTTACAGGAGGAAAGCGAAACGCTTGGATTCTAGGTAATGATTTTAATTGATTTTTATAGCAAGCACTACATTACAAGTTTGTAGGAGATGGAGGCTACAAGCTAAAGCCGTTTTTAGTAACTCCGTTCAGGAACCCAAGGGACCCATTTGAAATTCGTTACAACAAAAAGTATGCCAGCACTATAAATGTTATAGAAAGATGCTTCGGACTGCTTAAAAATACATTCAGGTGTATAATTGGTTCACGGGGGTTCACTATACACCAGAAAGAACAACTCAAATTATAAATGCATGTAGCGCTTTGCACAACATGTGCATAAAGTACAAATGTATGGCTATTTTAATAGATGCGAGTATGGTCCCAGAAAATCCTTCCGCTAATACTGAAGTGTATAATAATGAAGCAGTGAACAGAGCTGTGGCTACAAGACGGAGAATAGCAATAAATTTATAATTCAATCACATCACGTTTTCTCTAAATCAACAGGTAATATCCCTTATATATCTACCAATCATCTATTTAGATGCCCAGCTAAACCAACTACTCTAACGGCAGAGACGCTATGGACCGATCCAGTTGAGGCGGCCAGATTTGTAGAGCTGGATCTAGGAACCATTCCCGGACCGGGATGACCTCAGAGATATAAACAGAATATGAAGACAGATGAGGACAAAATTTAAACATTTTTTCCAAATTGCAAACAATATTTCTTATGTTTAAAAAAATAACAACTTCATTTTATTTCATACTAATCATAGAGGTTAACTAACAATAAGGAGCTACTATAAAAACACAAAAAGTAAAAAAAGAAACTCTTAAAGGCGAGAGAGTCCAACAATATGACCATGAGAGTGAATATCGCTGGAACGGTGGGTTTTCATTGAGTATATCAAAAAAATTTCCAAACACAGGCGGATCAGAGACAAACCATTGTTCCAGCGATATTCACTCTCATGGTCATATTGTTGGACTCTCTCGCCTTTAAGAGAAAAATAATGAAAAGAAATGATAAAATTCAATTCAATGACTAGTCGCAATAGGCAAACAAAAAATTAAAAATTATTTATCGTTTAAAATCAACTAAAAATTCTTTTAAAATTTTGCTCAGGTCCTCTACAGCTGAGGCTGTCCTTTCCAAAATTATATTTTGGCACTCTAAAGCTAAGGTTGCCCTTTCTGCCGAATCAGCCAGGGTTTGGGTACACATAACTATTTCCTCCGTCAGTTTTATTTGATCTTGAATCAGTACCATTTCAGCTGATTTTTATACCCTCCATCATAAGATGGGGGGTATACTAATATCGTCATTCTGATTGTAACTACTCAAAATATTCGTCCGAGACCCCATAAAGTATATATATTCTTGATCGTCGTGAAATTTTATGTCGATCTAGCCATGTCCGTCCGTCTGTCCGTCCGTCCGTCTGTCTGTCGAAAGCACGCTAACTTCCGAAGGAGTAAATCTAGCCGCTTGAAATTTTGCACAAATACTTCTTATTAGTGTAGGTCGGTTGGTATTGTAAATGGGCCATATCGGTCCATGTTTTGATATAGCTGCCATATAAACCGATCTTGGGTCTTGACTTCTTGAGCCTCTAGAGTGCGCAATTCTTATCCGATTGGAATGAAATTTTGCACGACGTGTTTTGTTGTGATATCGAACAACTGTGCCAAGTATGGTTCAAATCGGTTTATAACCTGATATAGCTGCCATATAAACCGATCTGGGGTCTTGACTTCTTAAGCCTCTAGAGTGCGCAATTCTTATCCGATTGGAATGACGTGTTTTGTTACGCGTGTTTTGTTACGATATCCAACAACTGTGCCAAGTATGGTTCAAATCGGTCCATAACCTTATATAGCTGTCATATAAACCGATCTTGGGTCTTGACTTCTTGAGCCTCTAGAGGGCGCAATTCTTATCCAATTTGAATGAATTTTGGCACGTAGTATTTTGTTATGATATCCAACAACTGTGCCAAATATGGTTCAAATCGGTTCATAACCTGATATAGCTGTCATATAAACAGATCTGGGGACTTGACTTCTTGAGCTTCTAGAGGGCGCAATTTCTATCCGATTTGGCTGAAATTTCGCAAGACGTTTTTTATTGTTACTTTCAACAACTATGTCAAATAAAGTACAAGTCGGTTCATAACCTGATATAGCTGTCATATAAACCGATCTGGGATCTTGACTTCTTGAGCCTCTAGAGGTCGCAATTATTATCCGATTTGCCTGAAATTTTGTACGACGGATCCTCTCATGACCATAAGCATTCGTGTTTATTTTGGTCTGAATCGGTCTTTAGCCCGATACAGCTCCCATATAAATCGATCTCTCTATTTTTCTTCTTGAGCCCCCAAAGAGCGCAATTCTTATTCGAATTGGCTGACATTTTACACAGGTCTCCCACATGTAATTTAATTGTGGTCCAAACCGGACCATATCTGGATATCGCTCGAATAGCAGAGTAAATCTTTTCTTATATCCTTTTTTGCCTAAGAAGAGATGCCAGGAAAAGAACTCGACAAATGCGATCTATGGTGGAGGGTATATAAGATTCGGCCCGGCCGAACTTAGCACGCTTTTACTTGTTTTTGTTTTTTAGCAGACGAACACGATGGAATTTCTCCATCATTTATATACCTTTTGGTATGTCGGTTTTTATACCCACCACCGAAGGATGGGGGTATATTCATTTTGTCATTCCGTTTGCAACACATCGAAATATCCATTTCCGACCCTATAAAGTATATATATTCTTGATCAGCGTAAAAATCTAAGACGATCTAGCCATGTCCGTCCGTCTGTCCGTCTGTCTGTTGAAATCACGCTACAGTCTTTAAAAATAGAGATATTGAGCTGAAATTTTGCACAGATTCTTTTTTTGTCCATAAGCAGGTTAAGTTTGAAGATAGGCTATATCGGACTATATCTTGATATAGCCCCCATATAGACCGATCCGCCGATTTAGGGTCTTAGGCCCATAAAAGCCACATTTATTATCCGATTTTGTTGAAATTTGGGACAGTGAGTTGTGTTAGGCCCTTCGACATCCTTTGTCAATTTGGCTCAGATTGTTCCAGATTTGGATATAGCTGCCATATAGACCGATCCTCCGATTTAGGGTCTAAGGCCCATAAAAGCCACATTTATTTTCCGATTTCGCTGAAATTTGGGACAGTGAGTTATCTTAGGCCCTTTGACATGTTTCTTTAATTTGGTCCAGATCGGTTCAGATTTGGATATAGCTGCCATATAGACCGATCCTCCGGTTTAGGGTCTTAGGCCCACAAAAGCCACATTTATTATCCGATTTTGATGAAATTCGGGGCAGTGAATTGTGTAAGGCCCATCGACATCCTTTGTTAATTTGGCTCAGATCGGTCCAGATTTGGATATAGCTGCCATATAGATCGATCCTCCGATTTATGGTGTAAGGCCCATAATAGCCACATTCATTATCCGATTGGAATGAAATTTCGCACGACGTGTTTTGTTGTGATATCGAACAACTGTGCCAAGTATGGTTCAAATCGGTTTATAACCTGATATAGCTGCCATATAAACCGATGTGGGGTCTTGACTTCTTAAGCCTCTAGAGTGCGCAATTCATATCCGATTGGAATGAAATTTCGCACGACTTGTTTTGTTGTGATATCGAACAACTGTGCTAAGTATGGTTCAAATCGGTTAATAACCTGATATAGCTGCCATATAAACCGATCTGGGGTCTTGACTTCTTAAGCCTCTAGAGTGCGCAATTCTTATCCCATTGGAATGAAATTTTGCACGACGTGTTTTGTTACGATATCCAACAACTGTGCTAAGTATGGTTCCAATCGGTCCATAACCTTATATAGCTGTCATATAAACCGATCTTGGGTCTTGACTTCTTGAGCCTCTAGAGGGCGCAATTCTTATCCAATTTGAATGAATTTTGGCACGTAGTATTTTGTTATGATATCCAACAACTGTGCCAAATATGGTTCAAATCGGTTCATAACCTGATATAGCAGTCATATAAACAGATCTGGGGACTTGACTTCTTGAGCTTCTAGAGGGCGCAATTTCTATCCGATTTGGCTGAAATTTCGCAAGACGTTTTTTATTGTTACTTTCAACAACTATGTCAAATAAAGTACAAGTCGGTTCATAACCTGATATAGCTGTCATATAAACCGATCTGGGATCTTGACTTCTTGAGCCTCTAGAGGTCGCAATTCTTATCCGATTTGCCTGAAATTTTGTACGACGGATCCTCTCATGACCATAAGCATTCGTGTTTATTTTGGTCTGAATCGGTCTTTAGCCCGATACAGCTCCCATATAAATCGATCTCTCTATTTTTCTTCTTGAGCCCCCAAAGAGCGCAATTCTTATTCGAATTGGCTGACATTTTACACAGGTCTCCCACATGTAATTTAATTGTGGTCCAAACCGGACCATATCTTGATATCGCTCGAATAGCAGAGTAAATCTTTTCTTATATCCTTTTTTGCCTAAGAAGAGATGCCAGGAAAAGAACTCGACAAATGCGATCTATGGTGGAGGGTATATAAGCTTCGGCCCGGCCGAACTTAGCACGCTTTTACTTGTTTTTGTTTTTTAGCAGACGAACACGATGGAATTTCTCCATCATTTATATACCTTTTGGTATGTCGGTTTTTATACCCACCACCGAAGGATGGGGGTATATTCATTTTGTCATTCCGTTTGCAACACATCGAAATATCCATTTCCGACCCTATAAAGTATATATTTATATTCTTGATCAGCGTAAAAATCTAAGACCATCTAGCCATGTCCGTCCGTCTGTCCGTCTGTCTGTTGAAATCACGCTACAGTCTTTAAAAATAGAGATATTGAGCTGAAATTTTGCACAGATTCTTTTTTTGTTCATAAGCAGGTTAAGTCTGAAGATGGGCTATATCGGACTATATCTTGATATAGCCCCCATATAAACCGATCCTCCGATTTAGGGTCTAAGGCCCATAAAAGCCACATTTATTTTCCGATTTCGCTGAAATTTGGGACAGTGAGTTATCTTAGGCCCTTTGACATGTTTCTTTAATTTGGTCCAGATCGGTTCAGATTTGGATATAGCTGCCATATAGACCGATTTCTTGATTTATGGTTTTGGGCCCATAAAATGCTCATTTATTGCCCGATGTCCCCGAAATTTGGAACAGTGAGTTAAGTTAAGCCCCTTGACATACTTCTGCAATATCGCACAGATCGGTCCAGATTTTGATATAGCTGCCATATAGACCGATATCTAGGTTTTAGGTTTTGGGGCCATAAAAGACGCATTTATGGTCCGATGTCGCTGAAATTTGAGACAGTGAGTTTGGTTAGGCTCTTCGACGTCCTTCTTCAATTTTGCCCAGATCGGTCCAGATTTGAATATAGCTGCCATATAGACCGATCTCTGGATTTAAGGTTTAGGGACCATAAAATTGGCATTTATTGTCCGATTTCGCCGAAATTTGGGACAGTTCTTAGTGTTAGGCTCTTCGACATGTCTATGCAACTTGGCCCAAATCGGTCCAGATTTGGATATAGCTTCCATGTAGACCGATATCTCGATTTAAAGTCTTGGCCCCATAAAAGGCGCATTTATAATCCGATTTCACTGAAATTTGACATAGTGACTTATGTTCGGCTTTTCGACATCCGTGTCGTATATAGTTCAGATCGGTATGAGGTATATGAGTATAATTAATGAAATTTTCACCGAATTTTGATGAAAGTTGGTTTACATATATACCCGAGGTGGTGGGTATCCAAAGTTCGGCCCGGCCGAACTTAACGCCTTTTTACTTGTTCTGGCTGTTTTTGTTGTGGCTACTGCATATTTGGGAATGAGTGATATGTTGACTTGAGAGTCGCTCCTATCTCTGCTGCTCTCTTTTAGGTAGGATGGCGTGTCGGAGCGCTGTTGGCTTAGTGGACTTACAACAACTATTTCCATATCATCGCTTAGTGTTCACTGGCGTCCAGAAGCAGAACCCCGTGTGGGCGTTACAAAAGCCACAGCTTTGCTACATCTGGGCGGTGATACCACTAGTGGCACATTTAATTCCTCCAAGACCTCTCGTCGTTTTGACGACTTGCAAGCCCCTATGACACATTCTATACCACGAAGATCAGCAGCTCTGATCGAGGATGTGATCTGGTCAATGACCTGCCCTAATGCGCTCAGAGGATTGAAACGGTACACCCCTCCCCCCGATTCATGGAGACTATTTTTACTGTCGGACAATTTTTTTTTTGTCCGGCTCTTCAATTCTGGCCATGTCTTAAAACAATTTGTGTAGAATTACAGATATAATATCTATAATGCCGTGCGAATGGGTGGACCCTTACCATTCAATTTTAGGGCAATGGATTTCCATTTTTCTTCACTAGAAGAATTGCATCTTCTTCCATATACTTTACTAGCATCTGCAGCTGCTCTGCCGTTGATTTTTTTACGCTATGAATAAAATAAAATTGAACATAACATGGAATAAAGATAAATAAATGAAATAATAAACATAAAATAAAAAAAAAAAAAACATTTCTTATCCATTGCGAAAGCTAAAACACAAGTGAGTGTTTTTAACATTTGCTTTTTTCGCAATGCCAAAAAACAAGATAACCGGTCCCCAAGTACCCTCAAAAAGATTACGTTTTCATTCGAATACATACTATCTCGATTTATCGTTCAGCCGCGTCTTAGCTGTCGGAAAATCAAATTCTCTCGTAAAAAATGTGAATGAAAGCAAAAAAAAAGGTACTGGTCTAAGCAGTAAGTATCTGTGCAAAATGTCAAGCGGCTAGCTTTACTCGGTCGACCGCTATCGTGATTTCGACAGACGGACTGACATAGCTAGATCGACTCAGAACATCCAAACGATCAAGAATATATATACTTTATGGAGTTTAAGACGAATATTTCGAGGTGTTACGGAATGACTAGATTAGTATACCCCCATCTTATGGTGGTGGGTTTCCTATTTAAAAGTATGTTAGTATGATAGATTCGAAATTCATATGTACATTTAAAATTCGTAAAAAGGCGTTAAGTTCGGCCGGGCCGGACATTAGATACACACCACCTCGGGCATATATGTAAACCACCTTTTGTCATCATCCGGAAATATGATCCGATTTGGCCAAATTCGGCACGAACATAGAGTGGACTAACAAGTACAAGTCATTGTTCAATTTGTAGAACAATATATTGGCCTTTTCGGTAGCTATATCCAAATATAGGACTATAAATGTCCCTTTTATGTGGCCAAAACTTTAAATCGAGAGATCGGTCAACATGGCATCTATATCAAATCTGGACCGATCTGGTCAAAGTTACAGGAACTCACTGTCCCAAATTACGGCGAAATCGGACAATAAATGCGAGAGATCGGTCTATAAGGCAGCTATATATTCAAATCTGGACCGATCTGGGCCAAATTGAAGAAGGATGTCGAAGGCCCTATCACAATATACTGTCCCCAATTTCGGCGACATCAGGCAATAAATGCGCCTTTTTAATCGAGAGATGGGGCTATTTAGCTATATTCAAACCTGGACCGATCTGAGCCAAATTATAGAAAGATGTCGAAGGGCGTAACACAACTCATTGTACCAAATTTCAGCGACATCGGACAATAAATGCGCTTTTTATGGGCCCAAGACCGTAAATCGAGAGATCAGTCTATATGGCAGCTACATCCAAATCTGGACCAATCAGAGCCAAATTAAAAAACGATGTCGAGTGGCCTTACACAACTCACTGTCCCAAATTTCAGCAAAAGCGGATAATAAATGTGGCTTCCATGGGCCTGAGACCTTAAATCGCCGTCCTCTTTGTTATTGCCCTCATGGCCATTTTACTGTCCGTAAAGATGTTAACACTCGGCGTCCTCACGTTAGCACCACACCACTTCACGCATTCCGTGATCGCGTGAAGTGGCCCCGCATAATACGGCCCCGCCTGCAGGGCCGTATTATGGTCAGACACTCTAAAACAGATCTCAGTCCTTGGGTTAATATTCAAGAATTCTGCCTATACTTGGCCCCGCTTATTAATGTTGGTATTACCCCACGAAATATGGTGGGGTATTAGTACCTCATATCTTGTCTGTTTTGCTTTCCTCACCAACCGTTCCAGCCCCGACGTAGTTGGCGGTGTCGGAGAGTCGAAAGGCAGATAAAGTAATGCCAGGTACGCCCCACCGACTCCCTGTGTCATCATTATGTAAATTTTTATGACGAATTACGCAGGAACTTTGCCTATCCTAGTCTACGGAATCTTGAGAAAGTCGGTAATTGTTCCATCATTGGATCCCTGCTCGTTAGGCTGTATTGAGTCTACCATCCCTTCACTGCTTGATGTTCCCATATTATAACCTTTGCCTATACTAGTTTTCCAAATCTTGAGTTAATTGGCTTCTTGGGAGTAGGTTATTTTCCCATCGTCGGCTCCCAATGTGTCAGGCGGCATTGGGTTCTCTGTCACTGCATGACAAGACTAATATACCACTCACAAATTGAGATATTGAGCTGAAACTTTGCACAAATTATATTTTTTTGTCTATGAGCATATGAATTTCGAAAATGGGCTATATCGGACAATATCTTGATGTAACCCCCACATATACCGATCGGCCAATTTAGGGTTTTAGGTCCATTAAAAATACATTTATTATCTGATTTTGCCGAATTGTGAGATGTGTTAAGCCTCTCGACATCCTTGTTCAATACGTCCCAGTTCGGTCCAGATTTGGATATAGCTGCTATATAGACCGATCTGTCTATTTAAGGTAGTGGACCCATAAAAGGCGCATTTATTGTCCGATTGAGTTGAAATTTGGGATAGCGAGTTGTGTTGAGTCTGTTGTCATGCTTGTTGAATACGGCTCAGATCCTGTACCGATCTGAGCCTTTGTAGCTGCCATATATACCGATTTCCGGATTGATGGTGTAAGGCTTATAAAAGGAGAATTTATTAACCGATTTCACTGAAATTGAGCACAATTAGTTTTGTTAAGTCCTTCGACATTCGTACCGCGTATGTTCAAGATCAGGCTTTATTTGGATATAGCTACAATATATACGGATCTCTCTGTTTAAGCTCTTAGGCCTATAAAAAGCCCAATTATTATCAGATTTCGTTGAAATTTGACACAGTGACCCCTTATGAGCTCTTCGACACCCTTGCTCCATATAGTTCAAGTCGGTTCATATTTGGATATAGCCACCATAAACATATATCTACCTCGGCACCGCCGTAACCGAAACAAATGACGCCAGTTTTGAGATTAAGCGAAGAATAATACTGGCAAACAGATGCTACTTTGGACTAAGTAAGCAGTTTAGAAACAAGACCATCTCTCGAAAGACGAAGATTACACTATACAAGACACTGATACTACCCGTGCTGTTATATGATTCTGAAGCATGGGTACTTGTGAAAGCAGATGAGGCAGTGATTGGAGTATTTGAGAGAAAGATTCTTCGTAAAATATATGGTCCAGTGTGCGTTAACGGAGAATATAGGCTACGTATGAACCACGAGCTGTATGACGACGGTAGCATAGTTACACATCAAAATACAACGGCTGCGTTGGCTTGGTCATGTTGTCAGAATGGATGAAGAAGCTCCAGCAAATAAGCCTTTTTAAGGCAAACACGGTGGTTAACGCAAACCGCGAAGACCAAAAGACCGATGAAAAGATCAAGTTGTGGGAGACACCTCGAAACTTGGTGTCAGAGATTTTAGAATGAGCGCAGAAGATCGAGGCGCTTGGAATGCTATTCTAAGTTCGGCTAGTTTATAGTTGCCATAAAGACCGATCTCCGTATGTAAGGTCTAGGACCTATAAAATGTGCATTTATTGTCCGATTTCGCTGAAATTTGACACAGTGTGTCCTTTTAAGCTCTTCGATATAAGTGATTTATATAGTTCAGAACGGTCTATATATGGATATAGCTGCCATATACCGATCAGCCGATTTAAGTTTTAAGGCCCATAAAATGTGAATTTTTCAACCGATTTCGATGGAATTTAGTAAACATAGCCTTCCAAAATATGGTGGAGCTATATCTCAATCTGACCCGATTTCGACCAAACTTCTTAGATATTGTGGTAGCCGTCGAGAAAAGCGATTTTGACCAAAATCTACATATATTGTTGTAGTCGTCGAAGAAAGCGTTGTACAAAATAGATTGGTCAATAAATGCGCTTGAAGTTTCTCTAGAGGGGCGAAATACATATATGGCAGCTTTATCTAAATTTGGAACGATTTCTATGCAATTCACAAGTATTATTAAGAATCATTAGAAAATTTAAAATTTAAATTTTATGCTAAATTTCGACAAAATCGGTTAACAAATGAGCACTTTATTGCAATATTTCTCAAAATCGGACGAACATATATATGGGAGTGCTATCTAACCTGAACCGATTTCGAGCAAACTTCTTAGATATTGTGGTAGTCGTCGAGAAAGCGTTGTACATAATTTTGGGAAGATTGGTCAATAAATACGCTTGCGGTGGCTCTAGGAGTCAAAAATCGGGCGATATATATGAGAGCTATATCTAAATCGGAACCGATTTCTATAAAATACACCAGTAATATCGAGAGTCAATAGAAAATCCTTCCTGCCAAATTTCGATAGAATCGTTTATTATATGAAAACATTATTGCAATATTAGTCCAAATCAGACAAACACAATGTATATGGGAGCTTTATCCAAATCTGAACTTATTTTTTGAGTAGATTGGTTAATAAATTGGCTTGCAAAGACTCAAGAACTGCAGCCAGGAGGCTAGAATAATTTAAATTTATTCTAAACACAAAATTGCAAAAAAAAATTTCTTTGATGACAAAATTTCATATTTGTATTATTCTGAAATTTGCGTAACATTCTATTACGACAAAACTTCAGCAAGGGCGGACCCCTCTCAAAATTATTGTTTTTAAGAAAAAATTTCATTAAAATTTTTCTAAAACTAAATTTTAATAAAAGTTTTCCTGAAGACAACATTTTCATAAATTTTTCTCCAAAAATAAAATTTCGGTTACATTTTAATAACATTTCTTCTTAAGTCTGCTTATTTTTTCTAAAGACTAAATTTCGGTGAAAAATTCTCTAAAGACAATCTTTTACCTAGGTTACCACCCTTTTACCACCATAGGATGGGGGTACACTAATTTTTTCACTCCGTTTGTAACACCTCGAAAGTATATATTTTTTTGATCGTCCTGACATTTGAAGTCGATCTAGCCATGTCCGTCCGTCTGCCCGTCCGTCCGTCTGTCGAAAGCACTCTAACTTTCGAGGGAGTAAAGTTTGAATGTTTGCACAAATATATCTTATTAGTGTAGGTCGGTTGGGATGGTAAATGGGTCAAATCGGTTCATGTTTAGATATTGTTGCCATATAAACCGATCTTGGGTCGTGACTTCTTGAGCTTCTAGAGGACGCAATTTATATCAGATTTGGCTGAAATTTGACACTAAGTGTTTTGTTATGTCTTCCAATAAATCTACAGAGTGTTGTTCAAATCGGTTCATAACCTGATATAGCTGCCATATAAACCGATCTTGGATTTTGACTTCTTGGCCACTAGAGGGCGCAATTCTCATTCGATTTGGTTGAAATTGTGAATAAAGTGCTTTGTTATGACTTCCTAAAACTGTGTTAAGTATGGTTCAAATCGGTCCATCACCTGTTATAGCTGCCATATAATTGTATGCTTAAAATTGTTAAAGTTGTGAGAAAGTTGGTTAAATCATAAATTTGTGAAATTTAATTTTAATTTAATTTGGGGTTGCTCTCATTCGACTGACAGCAAAAACAGCTGATTTCTTTATGTTTTATCATATGTTAGTTTCGTTTGTATCACACGATATGTACAACTTGTGCTAAATTTCGCATGTCATAAGACAACTTCATGTCGTGTAATAGAGCCATTAGTGGGCATCTTATGCCAATTGAATGAAAAAGCTTTCCAGAAAATTTGATTTTTGAGAAAATTTGAAAATTATCATTTTTGAGGAGAACATAAATAATTTATTAGCTGATGAAAATAAATCAAATAAAATTGACGAAGAAAGAAACATGTTTACACCTGTAATAAGGTAGAAAGTTCTTTATCTTTATCTGATTTTTAGCTGTGCCACCTTTTCTTTTTTTATCTTCAATAAATTTGGAAATATTAAGGGCTTATAAAGACATGATGCAGATTATAACCAACCTTATTTTTTTAAAATTTTTCTGTTACTGTGAAATTCATAGAGGTTCCTCAAATTTGTTTTTGAAAATTGTGATCGCTGCAGGAACGGACCTATCGGCGGTGACATTTGGTCATAAAGTCAGAGCAAATTTTTGTACTGCTTGAAACACAATTTTTATAGGCCGATGCTAATCCTTCAAGACAGCTTGTCTTTTCGAATGTCTTGGTTCTATACAGGTAGTTTCGGCAAATCAACCCCAGCATTTCGATGAAATTTTTCCTTGGCTCTCAAGCTAGTTTTCTGATTTCAACAGGTTATTCTTTGTGTCGGTCAATAGCTTTTAAATGACTTTTATTTCTATAAAATTTTACGCCAACAAACTAAAAACATCAAGCAACTATAATTGTTAAGGGTTGCCTTTTATATTTCGGGATTGGACAAGCCTTGTGTTGCAATCTGCCCAATGACAGCTCTACGAAAAGCTTGACATTTTTGAGGTTATATGTACTCAGAACGTTTTGACATAGGAGCGTTATTTGTGTTGTTTACAGTAACTTAAAAGATTCATCTCGCCCAAAAATAGAAATAAATCGTGAATATTTTCGTGCGATTATTTTTTTATAACTTTCGACGTGGATTAACTCAACAAGAGTGCATCGATGAACTTATTTCAATTTTTGCCAATGAAGCTCCTTCAAGTACTAATGTTTATTGATGGGATAGTGAATTAAACCGAGATCGTAGTTCACTTCAAGGCGAATTTCGTGTAGGTCGTCCAAAATCAGTTGTTGTTTCAAAATCCATTGGTGCTGTGCGCCAACTGATATTGCAATATCGTCATTTGACATATCGTGAGATTGAGACAACTTAGTCATTATTGAGACCAGCATACATTGAATATTGCATGAACATTTAACCGTAAAAAAAATTTGTTCGCGTTGGAACTCGCACAATTTGTCAATCGCTCAAAAAAGGCTCGTGTCGATTGGTCGAAAGAAATGCTCCAAAAATATGGTCATCGTGAAAAATGATAAATCGTGGATTTTCGCGTATAAGCCCGAAAGTAAACAGCAGTCGACTGTATGGGTTTTTCAAAATGAGCCAAATCCAACAAAAGTTGCTCGCGCACGAAGCACTTCCAAGCAAATGTCGCAATCGTACCACTAGAACAACACAGAACTGAGTGGTACACAACCATTTGTTTGCCAATTGTCTTCCAAGAAATCACGAAAACCAACCGCCGAAGACGGTTCACTCCTCAAACTCAGAAAAATTAGCATAAAATAAGGTAAACAAGTAAAAGCGTGCTAAGTTCGGCCAGGCCGAATCTTACATACCCTCCACCATGAATCGCATTTGCCGAGTTCTTCTCCCGGCATCTCTCCTTAGGCAAAAAAGGATATAAGAAAAGATTTGCTCTGCTATTATTATATTACTACATGTTGGAGACTTGTATAAAATGTCAGCCAATTCGAATAAGAATTGCGCCCTTTGGGGGCTCAAGAAGTAAAATAGAGAGATCGATTTATATGGGAGCTGTGTCGGGCTATAGACCGATTCAGATCATAATAAACACGTATGTTGATGGTCATGAGAGGATTCGTAGTACATAATTTCAGGCAAATCGGCTAATAATTGCGATCTCTAGAGGCTCAAGAAGTCAAGATCCCAGATCGGTTTATATGGCAGCTATATCAGGTTATGAACCGATTTGTACTATACTTGGCACAGTTGTTGGATATCGTAACAAAACACGTCGTGCAAAATTTCATTCCAATCGGATAAGAATTGCGCACTCTAGAGGCTCAAGAAGTCAAGACCCAAGATCGGTTTATATGGCAGCTATATCTGGTTATGAACCGATTTGAACCATACTCGGCAACGTTGTTGGATATCATAACAAAACACGTCGTGCAAAATTTCATTCCAATCGGATAAGAATTGCGTACTCTAGAAGCTCGAGAAGTCAAGACCCAAGATCGGTTGATATGACAGCTATATCAGGTTATGGACCGATTTGAACTATACTTGGCGCAGTTGTTGGATATCATAACAAAACACGTCGTGCAAAATTTCATTCCAATCGGATAAGAATTGCGCACTCTAGAGGCTCAAGAAGTCAAGACCCAAAATCGGTTTATATGGCAGCTATATTAAAACATGGACAGATATGGCCCATTTACAATACCAACCGACCTACACTAATAAGAAGTATTTATGCAAAATTTCAAGCGGCTAGCTATACTCCTTCGGAAGTTAGCGTGCTTTCGACAGACAGACGGACGGACGGACAGACGGACGGACATGGCTAGATCGACATAAAATGTCGCGACGATTAAGAATATATATACTTTATGGGGTCTCAGACGAATATTTCGAGTAGTTACAAACAGAATGACGATATTAGTATACCCCCCATCTTATGGTGGAGGGTATAAAAACTAAGTTGAAATTAGTTTGCCAATTTTAATCTAATTTGGTTAAATTTTGATTAAAACTAAGAAGAAATTTACGATTTTAGTAATTTTTACTAATCTGTAGTTAGTGGCAAATAGTTCATAAACTTGGGTTTGGGAAGTCATTTTACCTAACCAAGTTTCTTTTCAACAAGTTAAAAATTCCTTCAGCAAACAACGCTTTTATTTACCCAATATTAACATATTGTTATTTTGAATTCAATGTATATTACAAACCGATATTCTTCAAATTGAATATATATTCGTTTAAAATAGTTTACAAATTACTCAAATTTGAGTTGTATTGTATAAATTTATTTCAACTATAAGTCACAAACTTAGGTCGACAGATCTTTTTAAAGAGATGATTAAAACCATTAACTGTTCACTAATACAAGCCTAGCCTTAATGGAATTATAATGGTGCATTTTAAACAAGTTGTTTATCAGTCTCGCAATCGTCATTCGATTAAAAACTTAAAATATCAAAATACATGCACGTTTGTGACTTTACTTTGTTTAGGATAATAGATCCTTGTTAAAAACCCAAAATAAAATGCTTTTTTCTGTCTATGGGACAATCTTCCATACAATGCTGTTGGCGGCAACTACCTGGGGTAATAATAAAACAAGTACAAGCGCGCTAAGTTTGGACGGGACGAATGGATTCTGCTTAAAATGTATACAAAATAAAATGTATATAAAATAAATTTGGGACAGTGGCCCCGATCGGTCCAGATTTGGATTTAGCTGCCATATAGACTGATCTCTCGATTTAAGGGCCTGAACCCATAAAATGGGCATTTATTGTTAGATGTCGCCGAAATTATAATAGGCCCCTCGACAATTTGGCCCAGATTGGTTCAGATTTGGATATAGCTGCCATATAGACCGATCTCTCGATTAAAATATTTGGCCCATAAAAGATGCATTTGCCAGCCGATTTCGCCAAAATTTGAGACAGTGAGTTGTTTTAGGTCCTTCGACATCCTTCTTTAATTTGGCCCAGGTCGGTTCAGATTTGGATATGGCTTCCATATAGATCAATCTCTCGATTTAAAGTTTTGGCCCCATAAAAGGCGCGTTAATAATCCGATTTCGCTGAAATTTGACAGTGACTTATGTTAGGCTTTTCGACATCTGTGTTCTAAATAATTCAGATCGGTCTATATTTGGATATGGCTACCAAAAAAACCAATACTTTGGTCTACAAAATTGGACAATGACTTGTACTTATTAGACCACTCAATGTGGGAGCCGAATTTGGTCCAAATCGAACCCTTTTTCGATATAGCTGCTATGGTGGCATAAATTATGCATTTTTTACCGGATTATGACGAAAGCTGTTTTACATATATACCCGAGGTGGTGGGTATCCAAAGATCAACCCGGCCAAACTTAACGCCTTTTAATTTGTTTTTGTTCTTATTTAACTTTGTTGCAGGAACTTAAATTTAAATTGAAATACAAACTACTTTTTGTGCAGCTATGAAATATACTAACGCAGTTTTTTTCACAAAGGATTTATACTAATAACTACACCTTTTTTGGTAAGTATTAGACTAAAAATATAACCATGTGTCTATACTTAAATTTATTTTCAACAGTTTTTCTATGAATCAATAAAATATTGTGGATTTGGCGTAACGGAACTTCTATGAAAATTAATATGGTGCTTTCCTCTTTTCTGATTTTATACAATTGGGAATTTCTCCAAAGCCACTGAGAACTTAAAGTGTGAATGTTTTTATTTGAATTGTTTATATATATGAAATACATATTCGCAAAAGGGTATATATGAAAAACATAAATTAAAAATATGATAATATAGTGTATCTACAATTAAAACAAGTAAAAGCGTGCTAAGTTCGGCCGGGCCGAATCTTATATACCCTCCACCATGGATCGCATTTTTCGAGTTCTTTTCCCGGCATCTCTTCTTAGGCAAAAAAGGATATAAGAGAAGAGTTGCTCTGCTATTAAAACGATATCAAGATATGGTCCGGTTCGAACCACAATTAAATTATATATTGGAGACCTGTGTAAAATTTCAGCCAATTCGTATAAGAATTGCGCCCATTGGGGCTCACGAAGTAAAATAGAGAGAACGATTTATATGGGATCTGTATCGGGCTATAGACCGATTCAGACCATAATAAACACGTTTGTTGATGGTCATGAGAGGATCCGTCGTACAAAATTTCAGGCATATTGGATAATAATTGCGACCTCTAGGGGTCAAAAAGTCAAGATCCCAGATCGGTTTATATGGCAGCTATATCAGGTTATGAACCGATTTGAACCTTATTTGACACAGTTGTTGAAAGTAAAAATAAAATACGTCATGAAAAATTTCAGCCAAATCGGATAGGAATTTCGCCCTCTTAAAGCTCAAGAAGTCAAATCCCCAGATCTGTTTATATGACAGCTATATCAGGTTATGGACCGATTTCAACCATACTTGGCACATTTATTGGATATCATAACGAAACACGTCGTGCAAAAATTCATTCAAATCGGATAAGAATTGTGCCCTCTAGAGGCTCAAGAAGTCAAGACCCAAGATCGGTTTATATGGCAGCTATGTCAGGTTATGGACCGATTTAAACCATACTTGGCACAGTTGTTGGGTATGATAACAAAACACGTCGTGCGAAATTCCATTCCAATCGGATAAGAATTGCGCCCTCTAGAGGCTCAAGAAGTCAAGACCCAAGATCGGTTTATATGGCAGCTATATCAGGTTATGGACCGATTTGCACCATACTTGGCACAGTTGTTGGATATAATAACAAAACACGTCGTGCAAAATTTCATTTCAATCGGATAAGAATTGCGCACTCTAGAGGCTCAAGAAGTCAAGACCCAAGATCGGTTTATATGGCAGCTATATCAGGTTATAAACCGATTTGAACCATACTTAATAGAGTTGTTGGATATAATAACAAAACACGTCGTGCAAAATTTCATTCCAATCGGATAAGAATTGCGCACGCTAGAGGCTCAAGAAGTCAAGACCCAAGATCGGTTTATATGGCAGCTATATCAGGTTATGGACCGATTTGAACCATATGAGGCACAGTTGTTGGATATCATAACAAAACACGTCGTGCAAAATTTCATTCCAATCGGATAAGAATTGCGCACTCTAGAGGCTCAAGAATTCAAGACCCAAGATCGGTTTATATGGCAGCTATATCAAAACATGGACCGATATGGCCCATTTACAATACCAACCGACCTACGCTAACAAGAAGTATTTGTGCAAAATTTCAAGCGGCTAGCTTTACTCCTTCGGAAGTTAGCGTGCTTTCGACAGACAGACGGACGGACGGACGGACGGACGGACAGACGGACGGACGGACGGACGGACGGACGGACGGACGGACGGACAGACGGACGGACGGACGGACAGACGGACGGACATGGCTAGATCGACATAAAATGTCACGACGATCAAGAATATATATACTTTATGGGGTCTCAGACGAATATTTCGAGTAGTTACAAATGAATGACGATGACGAAATTAGTATACCCCCCATCTTATGGTGGAGGGTATAAAAATTAGTTTGGGCGGATGATTAAACTAAACGGAATAGCAGTAGTGATTTTGCAATAAATTTGTATAAATGTTTTAACATACAGGAAAATTTCCAACATTTTATTCTGACAATTATTTTGTGTTCAGTTAAAAATGTAATACACAATGTAATTCATCATTTGTACCGACTATTTATTTTCATTTAGTTAATGTTGAACCATCACGAAGTTCATATGCAGAAATTATTTTTTTTGGTTTTATAAATCAACTAAAAAACAATAAAAATGTTTATTTTAGCGCTATATGAAGTTCAAGTTTATTCGAAAGTAGTTTATTTTAACCATGGGTTCACTTTTTTTTTTGAGCGCACCTCAACAATGCGAGCTCTCACACATCGGCTCAAGCAACTGCATTTTTGAGCACTCAAAACATCGATTTGATTAGTCATCCGCCGTATAGACCTGACTTGGCACCAGATGACTTCTTTTTTCCGGTACATAAAAATAAAATGAGAGGTCAACGTTTTTCGACACCTGAACAAGCGGTTGATGCGCTCAGAATGCGTGTTTTTGAGATATCTGAATCAGAGTGGCAAAAGTGCTTCGAAATTTGGTTAATTGGTAAACGCATGCAAAAGTGTATAGATCTTAATGGGAAATATTTTGAAAAACAATTAAGCGATTGTCGATGATTAATATTTGTTTTTGTTCTCTAATCCCGAAATATAAAAGGCAACCGTTAAATATGTCAAAACAATTTTTACGAAGAGCCATCCACATTCAGTTTAAATGATGGCGCTAAATTTTTCTTCGAACTTTATCTAACTCGATCGAAAATCCGTTTTTGATGGAAAAGATGTCCGGTAAAAACTGCATCCAACTATTGCGAAGATGCTTATAATTTGAATCGAAATGATTTATAAGTCCTACAGTTTTCCAAATTTATTGGAGATAAAGTAAGAAAAGGTGGTAGACATAAAAATTAAAAATAGGAGCAGATTTCTTCGTTATTGCAGTTATAAATTTTTTTCTTTGTCAATTTTATTTGCGTTTTAAATGTTATTTGATTTATTCTTGTCAATTAATAAATTTTTCCTTTTCCTTTTCAATTAATAAATATTTCTTTCTCAAAAATTATAGTTTTCAAAAAGAAAATTTTTTTCAAATATTCTCAAACTAGTTGATGCTAAATTTTCTAGCGCTACACGTCTTGGAAATAATAGGGAAGTCAGTATAGCTTTTGGTATCACAACGGGACACAAAGGACAACGGCTCACTTATGGAAAATCGGTGCGGCAAGTGATAGCATGTAGGGAAGATGATGAGACGTTTTAGCATTACCTATGTCATTGCCTTGCTTTCGCGGCTTACAGACACTGGCACTTAGGTGGAGATAAAATACCAGACATCCCTATTTTGTGCTAAGACGGACAGGCGGACGGGCACACGGCTAACAGACACTGGCACATAGGTGGGGACACAATACCAAGCATTCCTATTATGGGCTTATGGAAATACTACTTTGCGCTTAAGACCCTAATTATGGGCTGAGGCGGACGGGCAGAGGGACGTCGTTAAATCGTCTTAGAGTTTTACGACGACCAAAAAATATATATGTTCTTTGTAATGTCGGAAATGGATAGTTCGATTTGTTGCAAATAGAAGGACTAAACAAATATATATAAATTGGCCATATTGGTTGTTGTTGTAGCCACATTTGTATGTGAAGGTAGCGATCCTCGTCAAGCTTCAAAGGTGAGCAAACTCATTCCGGTCCATAGGACCGATCGCCGCGGATGATTTGATAAAGAAATGACTTAAGTTAGCATTTCAAACTTTTCTTAATATCTCCGCCTTATGAAAATGAAGAGAAATGGTGTTGCTTTGATTGCCAAATTTTTCGAAAACTTGAAGGAAAGAGAATCTTTTTTGGAAAATTTTGCAAATTTTAACAAAAACTAGTTTTCATATTGAAAACGATGCGATTTTTAAACCGCTGAATATATTGACATGATAGCTTAACGATTGAAGGAGTTATTAAGGAAACACTATAAAAACCCAAGACAAAATTTTATGTATTAAAATTAAGTTAGCCATACCTTGATACATTATGCATGATCTCGTCCAGCTCATTCTCCAGAGTTTTAAATCATGCAAATCAGTTTAGTAGATCAACATTTATATCCCCTTGAAGGTTGGAGAAGTGAATTGGACGGCCTGTATCGCACCTTGTATTAAAGTTATATACCAATAAGGCCTCTTGCCTGAAAGTCAATGTCCTCTTCTACAAATGTAATTTTTTTACCGCTCAGATCAACAGGTTGAAAGTTCTGAACTTCTTTCCAATTTTTTCGCCGTATGGCCCACTGTGCATGGTGGGATGGGGAAAAAAAGTCTGCTATATTGGAACGGATAGAAATATCTTCATGAAATTTTACATGGCTGTAGCTGAGGTGTTATCCAGTTCATATGCCCTAGAAGTTCCAGGGGCCCATTGGTGGGCCTTCAAAGTTGGTCATCTCAGCACTACAAAATTTTGTTTGGGCTGTCAAAAGCGCAATGGTCCGATTTTCAAAATTTTTTGTTGGAAAGTGCTTAAAAAACCCTGCAAAAAACAGACCTATTATTTGGGTAAAACCCAAAATGAGCTCAAAAAACACTTTTGTGAAAAATAAAATTCAAATTGAAAATATTATAAAACCAACTACTAAAGATATCGTTGATGTTGAGATAATTTTCCCATTTGCCTATGCACAGTACAAAAAAAGACAAAGTGACTTTTTCTTTTCAAATAAAAGGGCTAGAACAGAATTAATTTATTCAAACAGCAAAGTTTGGAAAAAGGTTACACAATTTATAAGCCAAAGTACTTATCGATATGGATCGCTTGGAGGTCCAAAAAGAAGAGAGAGTTTTAAAATAGAACAAAAGTTAAAAAGGCTTAAAATCTAATAGAAAATGTATATATCGTATATATACTTATTATATGTTACATGAAAATAAACCAACTTATGTGGCGAATGCATGTATGTCCAATCAAACTTAGTTCCAGAATGTTTGATGTTGGGAGTCATTAACTATCTATTTATTGGATTCCCAAGCTATGGTTTGATCGTTGCACATGCATTCGCAATGTAAAGCAAAAATACTAAAGTGCGTGTGATTATGCATAGGCGTATTGATCTGCGTGCTGCTATTCTGTAATCCAAGATATGTGGTTGTTGTTACGCTCTAAATCAAACTAGGCCTATGCTTAGCCTCTGCAGTTGGGGGTGGCGACGCACAAGCTGCTGGAGTATAAGTATGCACATAAGAGGCAAGAGGGGTAATGTGAACTGGGCGTTCAGATCAGTACGCATATTGCAGAGCTAATTTTAAATAAATAGAAAAACGTTATAAGAGAAGTTAGAAATAGGCTAATGAAGTTATTTATGATAATAATGACCAGTTGGGCCTTGAAAGATTTGAAATAATTATTGTAGAAAAGTATTTGCGGTAATGTTGTTCGATGAGTTGATGACAAGCTGTTGGAGTAATTTTGATGAGAATAGTTGATGATGACCGGTAGGAAAAATGTTAATAGGTTGATGCATGTGAGCTATTTGGATGTGGTGTGAAAAAAGATATATTTTTCACAACATTTTAATTTGCGTTTTGAGAACTCGAAGGGTTTTCCCAATTTTTTTGTTAAAAAATGCCAATATTGTACTTTGCAGGTCTCCTATTAGAGTTAAGATTTATAAAAATTACACCTAAAACGCATCTACATTACATTAAGTCTTCTTTACAGTACAGCAAGCAACATTGATAGTGCTGGACCACATTTTTTTTGTAAAACAAAAACAAAATTATGTAGGGCCGAGGTGAGAAACTTTGAAGGCCCACCAATGGGCCCCTGGGACTTCTAGGGGCCTGAAATTTTGCATATAAACTGAATATTACCTCAGCTATAACCATAACCTTTCGGTCTTTTCCAGGATTCGGCGAAGATTTAGTTTAGTACAGGGTAGGTGACGCGAAGTATTACCAAGTGCACAAAATAGAAATGACGACTATATGATATTTGTTTTACTGACAGCTTGCCTCGAAAAACATTTTCTTCCGAGTTTATTTAAAAGAATATATTTGATGAAAAATTACAGCCAACTATTGTTGGAGAACTCAAACACCTAACAGTGGATAAAATGTTTTTGCATCGCACCATAAATCATTATAACGGTACGGATAGGTTGCTTAACGTCAAATTGAAGGTCCAGAGTAAGTTGAAAAGCGAGCTCAGAGTAATGCGTCAATAATCTGAAAGTCACACGATCTCACACCAAAGCGAAATAAAGTTAGACTTCACAAAGAGCAAGGCGTTGCCCCACTCACACAATGGGATGAATTTCCGAACCTTGTGTTCTTTGACAAAAAAAATTTATCAATCGAGCAATTCGGAAACTTCCAAAACGATCGTGTTTACTTAACGAGCGCATGACGAAAATTTGAGCCTACGAACAAATTTGAGCCAACCGAAGTAATTTTCCAACTCAATTGATGGTATGGGTAGTTGCAACCGCGGCACAGTGTTGCCCCAGTGGGCAAAAATTGAAAATGGAAATTGTTATTAAATTTTTTATTAATCTTTAAAAAAAAAACTTTTAATAAGAAAATTAAAAAAATATATTGCCGACGACTTGGCCCGCCCTAATTTTTCTTCAATGAAGTGTTCTGAATCCAAAAAGCTTAATTTCAACTGTACGAAATTCCACCAAATCATTGTTATTATGGATTATTCTGTAAAAAATATTTTTCTTTGGAAATGTCATGCTATGGATATATTTTTTAAAATGCCATGCTATGCATATTCACACATTCCAATAAAATGTTCGCCGGAAGATTCTACTGTAGTCCCCTGAATACACCAAAACCCAAAACTTTACATAAACACTAGAAATCAGTTAAACGAAAAACACAATTCAGGGATAGAGTCGTAAGTTGAAGCTTATGAATTTAAATCAAAAGATTGGGTTCTATGGGAGCTATATTAGGTTATATACCGAGTTGGACCATACTTGGCGGAGTTTTTGAGTCATAACAGAACTCATTGCGAAAAATTTTCAACAAATCAGGTTATAATTGCGGTTAACACGGGAGATCGGTTTATTAGGCTATATCAGGTTATAGACCGATTTGGACCATATTCCTCTTTCTTCTATAATACATTCAAATATACCTCTGTGCAAAGTTTTAGAGCTTTATGTTAACTCTTACTATTTTTGTCCAACGAATAGACTAAGAGGCAACACTAAGCGCCGATGGCTGCTCTCCAATTGATTTCATCGAGCCTGGCGTCAAAGTAAATGCGACTTACAATCGCGAAAACATTTTGTGAGCTGCTTTGAAGACGTGGGAATACAAATTTTTCGGTCATAGACCATGGGTAGAGATGGGCGATGAATAAATACCCAAAAGGTATTTACCCGGTAAATTGGGTAAATACCCGGGTAGGTGGTAACAACAAAATTTGTAAAATCCGAAACTTTTGAAAAATTTTATTTGATAATACCGGATACATAAAATCGGATAGAATAGAGATATATTTGGAGAATAAAATTCATTACTCATATGTGTAATAATATGTGACGTTCTACTTGGGTTTTAACATTCAGTTGAGAGTCTGGTAGGATATATAGACCCTTTCAAGCTTTAATTCAAATACAAACAAGTGCAAAAGCGTTAAGTTCGGACGGGCCGAACTTTGGATACCCCCCACCTCGGATATATATGTAAACCACTTTTCGTCATAATCCTGTGAAAAATGAATAATTTATGCCCCCATAGGTGCTATACCGAAAAATGGTCCGATTTGGACCAAATTCGACAGGGACATTGAGTGGTCTAATAAGTACAAGTTAAATTTTGTAGTACAAAATATTGGTCTTTTTGGTAGCCATATCCAAATAAAGACCGATCTGAGCCATATACGATATGAATGTGTCAAATTTCACGGAAACGGATTATAAATGTGCCTTTTATGGGGCCAAAACCTTAAATCGAGAGATCGGTCTATGTCGCAGCTATATTTAAATCTGGACCGATCGGGGTCAAATTAAAGAAGGATGTCCAGCGGCCAAACACAACTCATTGTCCCAAATTTCGGCGAAATCGGACAATAAATGCGCTTTTTATGGGCCCAAAACTTTAAATAGAGAGATCGGTCTATATGGCAGCTATATTCAAATCTGGACCGATCTCAGCCAAATTGAAAATGGATGTCAAGGGACCTAACATAACTCAATGTCCCAAATTTCGGCGATATCGGAAATAAATGACCCTTTTATGGGCCCAAAACCCTAAATCGAGAGTTCGTTCTTTATGGCAGCTATATCCAAATCTGGACCGATCTGCGCCAAATTGAAGAAGGATGTCGATAAGCCTAACACAACTCACTGTCCTAAATTTCAGAAAAATCGTATAATAAATGTGACTTTTATGGGCCTAAGACCTTAAATCGTCGGTTCGGTCTATATGGGGAATATATCAAGATATAGTCCGATATAGCCCATCTTTTATGGGCAAAAAAAGTATCTGTGATTAGATTTTTACGCTGATCAAGAATTTATATACCCTATATTATAGGTTCGGTGGTGGGTATAAAAAAGGGGAAAATATAAGCGGGAATGTGGAAACTTTTAAATTTTGTAAAAACAAATAAAACCGTGCTAAGTTCGACCGGGCCGAATTTTATATACCCTCCACCATGGATCGCATTTGTCGAGTTCTTTTCGCGCTATCTCTTTTTAGGCAAATATATGATAAAAGGATAGAAGATGTTATGATATTGGAGCTGAATATAATATCAAGTTATAGTCCGATTCGGACCACAATTTAACTGAATGTTGGAGACCAAAGTAGAAGTCGATGTGTAAAGTTTCAGCCAATTCGAATAAAAATTGCGCCCTTCAGGGCCTCAAGAAGTAAAATAGGGAGATCGGTTTTTATGGGAGCTGTATAGGCTATATACCGATTCAGACAATAATTGGTACGTATGTTGAAGTTCATGAGAGAAGTCGTTGTACAATTTCAGCCAAATCGGGTTATAAGTTCGACCTCTAGATGCTCAAGAAGTCAATATCCCAGATCGGTTTATATGGCAGCTATATAAGGTTATGGACCAATTAAAACCATATTTGGCACAGTTGTTGGAAGTCACAACAAAACATTTTTGCAAAATTTCAACCAAATCGGTTAAGAATTGCGCCCTCTAGTGGCTCAAGAAGTCAAGATTTAAGACCAGTTTATATGGCAGCAATATCAGGTTATGTACTGATTTAAACCATACTTAGCATAGTTGTTGCAAGTCATACCAAAACACCTCAACGATCAAGAATATATGTACATTATGGGGTCTCAGAGGAATATTTCTAGGAGTTACAAACAGAATGACGAAATTAGTATACCCCCATACTACGGTAGAGGGTATAAAAATTGCTATAATGGCTTAACGATAATTTTAAAATTTCTAAATACCTCCGTTTTATGATAATACAAAGAAAAGATTACAGATCTTATTTAGAGAATTTTGACAAAAAGTCGACACTTCTACTTCTTGCAAAAATATTTTGATAAAAATCGAAAAGTCGGCTTTTCGTCCCAACTTGGGATCCCTACTACACAGATGCATCGAAACTAGAGGACAGAGTGGGCCTGGGGGTTTACATTGAGAACCCGGGGATCCTGCAGGCGGAGATCCAGGCGATCACGGAATGCGTGAGGGGTAGCATGTGTAAGTCATGTGAGAAAAATGACGAGTTGGAGCATTTCCTATGTCATTGCCCGGCTTTCGCAGCTAACAGACATCGGAACTTAGGTGGGGACACAATACCAGATATGACGAAATAATGAGCTTGGAATGGAAAACAATTATGGATTTTGTAAGTAGCACGGAATTTCTGACTTCGATTTTCTTTTTTGAGATTACTGTTAAGTATTTAAATCGCAAAAAAAGCCTATTACTGCCTTAGGTGTATGACCGAAGTGGCATGAGGCGGATTAATATCCGTACCCTCTTTTCAACCTAATCTAATCTAGCCTACTAATAAGCGGGATCAAATATCTACGAGTCCATCTCCTTTGCAGTCGAGATTTCGTACCGACACCGATCCAGGTTCTTGTCTGGCCGAGTACTGCTCCCATTCCGCGAATCTGTGGCTAGAAACACAAAATACCCAGGTGTTGCCATTTGGAAAACGAATTTTCAAAATTTTCTAACTTCAAAACTGCAATGGTTTGGGAATGTGGCATAAAGTATTTTACACGTGAATATTGGATTTAATTACAAGTGGTCCTTTAGAATGTTTTATGCCTGAAATATAAATCCTAAAAAAAATTTAATTTAAATTCACAAATTTTAGGCATGATTCGGGTTATATTGTAAACAGTTGATATGTAATAAATTCGAGCAATGAGCTAAGTTCGTGAATGCGGTTGTAAATTTCAAAGCTCTTGTTCCTAAAACTAGCAGTAAATGCAATATGCCGTTTTGAATGTTCTGACAAAATATGGTTTCTTCATCTACAAAGAGCCGTTAAATGTGGTTTCGTTGCATCTTTTGGAAAGTTCATTTGCTTGCTTTTTGGTCTTTACGAATGTGGCTGTATCTTTGATTAATTTCCTAAGAGGTTCTGTTGAATTTCGCTGCATTCAGTTCAAATTTTTTTCTTGCCACTAAGTTAAACTACACTGAAATAGACTGAGTAGAGAGGTAGAGTCACATATGTTGCCGTTGTTGTTTGCTTCTGTGTGGTAAAGTTAATTTCCATCGGGAATAGTGGGAATTTGTCCGTCTTAACTCAGGAGAAAGGAATGATTAAGGGGTGGCAGTACTGTTAAGAAGAACTCGATGTCGGTCCTGTACAAAAAGTATGCAACATTCTAAGCCAAGGCGCAAGTGCAATTCTAATGATGCATAAACTTGTGATGATACAAAAACGTATCATCAATAATGTCATAAAACTATATGAGTGTTAAAACTCAACTGCATTTACTGCAAACATAGTTATAATTATTTCTTATTTAAATTGAAGTGTGTTTGCTATAGTTTTAAGCAAGTTGCAGGTTTTGAAAAACCAAAGTCAGGCAATGTAAATATTTTTGTACTCTACGTCAAATTCACACCACAATGTGTTTAAAATGTATAACTACAATATTTAGTGCAAATTAAGGGATTTTTCCATCACCACCGATGAACAAAATTTGATATGTGAATATAATAAACTTATATGTGCCAAGTTCATTACTTGCTAATAGTGTATAGCAAGTTTAGTAAGCGTAAACCGGTGGTATATGTACATGAGAGTTATATCCAAATCAGATTTCGAACAGGGGTAAACTACTCACAAATTATTGAGTGATGTCCGATTCAAGTTTTTAAGATCAATGATAAGGGACCTCCTTTTTATAGCCGAGTCCGAACAACACGCCGCAGTGCGACAATTCTTTGGGAAGAAGTATTTACATTGCTGCCATACCAAATGGTACAGTACCTCCAAATGTCGCCATCATTAGGAGGGGATAACCACCGCTGAAAATTTTTTCTGATATGCTAGCCAGGATTCGAACCCAGGCGTTCTGCGTCATAGGCGGGCATGCTAACCTTTACGATGTAGTGGTCTAAGAATTTGAAATTAAAATTTGAAATTAAATAAAATACGTGGAATTATTTTTTCCTTTCGTCCAAAATCCGTACATTTTCAGGGAGTTATAGAAGAAAGCGATTTACAAAACTTTAAAAGGATTCGTGATGAATGCGCTTGGGAAGCCTTAAGAAGCGGAAATCGGGCCACACAGATATATGTATATATATATATAATACATTTATTTCTACAAAATCCACAAGTAATGTGCAGAAATCCTAAGCGCCAAATTTCATATGGATCAGTTTAAAAACAAGTAAAAGCGTGCTAAGATCGGCCGGGTCAAATCTTGGGAACCCACCACCATAGATTCTGTTAAAAATTTATACAAAATCAATTTAGATGGAGGGCATAATTATATTCTGCATACCAAACATCCATCAAACCAGCAAAAATTAAAGCTTCTAGGATCCGATCAAGGATGATCGAGAGACCGGTTTACGTTAGAGCGCACAACAAGCCGATTACTGGCTTAGGTGTATGCCCATAGTGGCATGGGGCGGATTAAAATCTGCACCCTCTTCTCAACCAAACCTAACCTAAGGGCTCAAGAAGTATAATCTCGAGATCGATTTATATGGGAGCTATATCAGGTTATAGATCGATTTGGATCGTACTTGCGCAAAATCCGACGAAGATTGCGGCTTGTAGGGGCTCAAGAAATCAAAACTGGATATCGGTTTATATGGGAGCTAAATCAGGTTATAGACGGATTTGGATCGTACTTGGCACAGTTGTCGCCCTACGGATTTTCGGCTCAGACACAGTTTCCCTAATAACCTCCGACGATTTCATACCAGTGACAACATCTTCTGGCGCCACGTTGTCCGTTGGAGAATTTCCCGGGAAATGGTGGTGGGTATAATGATCACATTACTGTAATACTACTCAAAATCGGAAGAATATGGGTGTATCCTGCGTGACGAACGCTACATTTGAACCCGACCATATTTTTGATATACTATTCCATCTAAATTTCCCATGAACATTTCACTAAGGAACAGAGGGTACTTCTCTCATATCAATGAGTACTATTCGATTAAATTGTGACTGAGCCGAAAATCTTTTGGGTGATAAGAAGTTTCGACTCCTTTAAATCGCAAGTGATGTATCACCGGTTGAATAACAAGCGGTGTCTGATAGATTGGTTCTTGGCTTAGATAGATATACTCTGCTTGTATCACTATGTCATATATACCTGTAGGATGGAGGGACACGAAGGCCATTTTCATTCCGAAAGCAGGAAAACCTTCCCACACGAAGGCGAAAGTCTACTAGTCAATGATCCCTGGAGATCGCCTGTCTCTGCAGCAGCATGCATATAGTAAAAGCGAATCAACTGAAACAGCCCTTTACGATCTAGTCGGCTACATAGAGGGTTCTCTCGCTGTCAAGGAATATACATTGGCAGCATTTCTTGACATTAACGGTGCTTTCAATAATGTAAAACTGGTGTCAATCATGAAGGAAATGAAGTTTCTAGGCATCAACTCTACCGTAAGAAAGTTTATTAATAACTTAATTACTAAAAGATGCATTACTGCACCCAAGCCTGTGGATCTAAAAAGATCGGTCAGCAGAGGAATTCCTCAAGGAGGTGTACTGTCTCTTCTTATTTGGAATATAGCCATTAGGGAAAATAGCGAAAATTTTTCCAGCACTCTTAGATATGTACTTCAGAGTGCTCTACGTGCAACAGTGAAGAGGGCTACCGAAAGTAGTATAGGTGTAAATTCATGCAACACAGAAGTAGTTATTTTCAGCACGAGATACAAGTTGCCTACAGTGGCACCTGTCTCCTTGGAAGGAGAGTATGTTCCAATTGCAGAAAGCGCAAAATACTTCCCGGGAAACTGAAATCTTTGGGTATGCCTCCAGCGACATGTAAGCTAAATTGTCGGGACCAGGCCCAAAGGCAGCGAATGATATATGTTCACAAATAGGGGGTTGTGAGCATTCCAAAACTATTGTATGTGGCATAATGTAGACTCGAAAAGGTCTACCGCTTTGCTGTCACTGGCTAGTACAGACATTTCAGACATTGTGTCCGTCATAACAGGTCGCTGCCTAATCGGACAACATGCTCACAGACTGAAGGTTGCCAGTAACGACTTTTGCAGTAGCTGTGACGACATCGAAAAAGAAGAGACTATAGAACTCCTTCTGTATGTGTCCCGTGCTAGCAAACAGAGCCACTTTAGGTTCTCATTTTTATGAAAACCTGTCTGATTTAGCGGATGTGAACATTCGCAAGTTGTTGGGCTTTTAAAACGATCTGGATGGTTCAACGGTAGGAACTAGAAGAAATATTCCTTCTTCTGTTCCTGAGGTATCACAATGGACGAAAACGTCTAAGTGAGTCTGATGGCAGAATGTCACTTTAACCTAACCTAACCAAACCTCCCACCGGGTTTTTAACCCATGTGTTCGACAACATAGTCGGTCATGCTAACCTCTGCGCCAAGGTGGCCTCTGATATACCTCGATCTCTAGATTTAGAATATGGAGCTCATAAAAGCCCCTCTTGCAACCCCACCGAATATGTTCCAGATCGGACTACATTCTTTATCCGATTTCGCTAAAATTAAAAACAGATATTTTGTGAATACGGGAATATGGTCCAAATCTGATTTTTTATACCCTCTACCACAGGATGGGGGTATACTAATTTCATCATTCCGTTCGTAACACCTCGCAATATTTATCTAAGACCCCATATAGTATATTCTTGATTGTCATGACATTTTAAGTCGATCTGGCAATGATCGTCTGTCCGTCCGTCGGTCCCGGTCCATATTTTAGAATAGCTGCCATATAAACCGACCTAGGCTCTTGATTTTTTGAGATTTTGCGCAAGCAAAAGCATGTTCTTAATCGGTTCATAACCTTATATAGTTGTTATATAAGCATATCTGAGATCTAAACTTCTTGGTCCCCTAGAATGCGCAATTATTATCCGATTAAGCTGAAATTTTGCCCATAATGTTCAGCTATGACTTTTAACAACTATGCCAAGTATAGTCTAAATCGGTTTATAACCTGATTTAGCTCCATTATAAACCGTTCTCCCAATTCTAATTCAACCAAGATCCAAACCAAGTATGGTCTGAATCGGCCCATAATATATGTTTAATAGTATGGCAAATTTTATCCGTTATCCTTTGATTGCCTATTAAGAGATAACGGGCAATCCTTTACTTTGTTGTCTTTGAAGAAGATTTATTTATGTATTACTTTATTTTAATATACCCCATACCCATAGGATGGGGAGTATAATAATTTCGTCATTCTGTTTGTAACTACTCGAAATATTCGTCGGAGACCCTATCAAGTATATATATTCTTGATCGTCGCGACATTTTATGTCGATCTAGCCATGTCCGTCCTTCCGTCCGTCCGTCCGTCCGTCCGTCTGTCTGTCGAAAGCACGCTATCTTCCGAAGAGTAAAGCTAGCCGCTTGAAATTTCGCACAAATACTTCTTATTAGTGTAGGTCGGTTGGTATTGTAAATGGGCCATATCGGTCCATGTTTTGATATAGCTGCCATATAAACCGATCTCTTGAGCGTCTAGAGCGCGCAATTCTTATCCGATTGGGATGAAATTTTGCACGACGTGTTTTGTTACAATATCCAACAACTGTGTCAAGTATGGTTGAAATCGGTTCATAACCTGATATAGCTGCCATATAAACCGAACTTGGGTCTTGACTTCTTGACCCTCTAGAGTGCGCAATTCTTATCAGATTGAAATGAAATTTTGCACGACGTGTTTTGTTATGATATCCAATAACTGTGCCAAGTATGGTTCAAATCGGTCCATAACCTTATATAGCTGTCATATAAACCGATCTTGGGTCTTGACTTCTTAAACCTCTAGAGAGCGCAATTCTCATCCGATTTGGCACAAATTTTGTACAACGGCTCTTCCCATGGCATTCAACATTCGTGTGAAATATGGTCAGAATCGATCTATAGCTTGATACAGCTCCGATATAAACCGATCTCTCGATTTCGCTTCTTGAGCCCCGAATCGGACAATAACTTGATGTAGCTGCTCCTCCGTCCTTATTCATTATACTTTGTTTGCCTGCAAACAGATACTGCGCAAAGAACTCGACAGATGCGACCATGGTGGAGGGTATTTAAAATTCGGCCCGGCCGAACTAAGCACGCTCTTACTTGTTTTATTTATTATTTATAATGAAGATTCATAGGTGAATTTGCCACAAACTTAGAAAAACTTTAATCCTAAAATGTACTTTAAAATATTATTTATTTCTGGTATTAAATTTATGTTTTGGGTTTTGGAGTGTTCAGAGACCTGTTATAGAATTTCGCAGCGAAAATTTTTATTTCCACTTCCAAAGGATGGGAGTATATTCACTTTGCCATTCCGATCGGTTTATATGGGAACAATACCAGGTTATAGACCGATTTGAACCGTACTTGGCACAGTGGCTGGAATCATGACAGAAAACTATCCGCAAAATTTATTTATTTTTTTTTTTCGGTCTATGGAAATACAATACCTTACAGACTATTGCTTAATAATAAATTAATTTTAAAATCATTAATAATTGACTAGTTGACTTTGACATTAATACTATTGCTTAATAAAAAATTTATTAAAATAAGATCATTAATACTAATTGAGAAATCCAGATTTGTTAATTTAGATATGTTGTTAAGCTCTCTAAGTGATCTAATAATTGGTTCATTCATACCGTAATTAGTTCTATGGGTCGAAACGTTAAATACTTCAAATTCCCTTTATCTTCGAGGGGGCACATTAAAAGAGATTAAACGTAATAGATTAGGGCAGTTTATATACCCACAAATAATTTTGTACAAAAACAAAATGGATTGAAAGCTTTTACGATTCCATAATGTTGGAAGATGGATTAGGTTACACCTTGACTTATAGGCTGAAATTGGATGATAAAAATGCAATGAATACAAGGCAAACTTTACAGATTTACGCTGCACTCTCTCGATTCTACCAATTGATAATTGAGACAAAGGCTTCCAAATGATTTGTGCTTATTCTAATTTAGAGCGGACAAAAAATACAAATAAAGTTTTACAGACATACGGATCAATGAAATATGAAGAATGGCGTTTGATAAAAGCAAGAAGTTTATAGGCCTTAAGTAAGATGAAATTAATATGAAATTTGAAAGAAAGTTTCGAATCAAATACGACCCCCAAGTCAAGGATTACTTGAACTTGCTTAAGTCTACTATCATTGATAAAAAATTCCGTATATAGGACAATGTTCTCTCACAAACCAAACATGGAAGCACTTGTCAATATTAAGACATAGTTTGTTCATCTCACACCTCTTAAGTGAAGAGAAAAGATCGCATTGTAAGAGAGCGGCGTCTAATAAAATATCGACTTGTTTAAAATTGTTCATATCATCTACGTGTAGCAGGCATATTATGTAAGAAATGACAGAGCAAATATCACTAATAACAAATAAAAGCGTGCTAAGTTCGGCCGGGCCGAGTCTTATATACCCTCCACCATGGATCGTATTTGTCGGGTTCATTTCCCGGCATCTCTTCTTAGGCAAAAAAGGATAAAAAAGATTTGCTCTGCTATTAGAGCGATATCAAGATATGGTCCGGTTTGGGTTTGAGCCCTTTGGGGGCTCAAGAAGTAAAATAGAGAGTTCGATTTATATGGGAGCTGTATCGGGCTATAGACCGATTCAGACCATAATAAACACGTATGCTGATGGTCATGAGAGGATCCGTCGTACGTCAGGCAAATCGGATAATAATTGCGACCTCTAGAGGCTCAAGAAGTCAAGATCCCAGATCGGTTTATATGGCAGCTATATCAGGTTATGAACCGATTTAAACCTTATTTGACACAGTTGTTGAAAGTAAAGTCGTGCAAAATTTCAGGCAAATCGGATAGGAATTGCGCCCTCTAGAAGCTCAAGAAGTCAAGTCCCCAGATCTGTTTATATGACATCTACAATATATCAGGTTATGAACCGATTTGAATCATACTTGGCACAGTTGTTGGCTATCATAACAAAACACGTCGTGCAAAATTTCATTCCAATCGGATAAGAATTGCGCACTCTAGAGGCTCAAGAAGTCAAGACCCAAGATCGGTTTATATGGCAGCTATATCAAAACATGGACCGATATGGCCCATTTACAATACCAACCGACCTACACTAATAAGAAGTATTTGTGCAAAATTTCAAGAGGCTAGCTTTACTCCTTCGGTAGTAAGCGTGCTTTCGACAGACAGACGAACGTACGGACGGACAGGCGGACGGACGGACATGGCTAGATCGACATAAAATGTCGCGACGATCAAGAACATATATACTTTATGGGGTCCCATCCTATGGTGGAGGGTATAACAAGAATACTTTATGGGGTGTCAGACGAATATTTCGAGTAGTTACAAACAGAATGGCGATATTAGTATACCCCCCAACCTATGGTGGAGGGTATAAAAATGTTGAAAAGTAGGGGCCACCAAGACACTGCCTTGGAGAACGCCCGAAGTACATAAGTATGGCTTTGAAGTATAACCATCAATGCTGACTCTTTAAAATCTTCCAGTTAAGTAGGAAGATTTATA
Organism: Stomoxys calcitrans; assembly: GCF_963082655.1. Taxonomy (NCBI): domain Eukaryota; kingdom Metazoa; phylum Arthropoda; class Insecta; order Diptera; family Muscidae; genus Stomoxys; species Stomoxys calcitrans. Next base: position 163,303,452 of record NC_081552.1, on the reverse strand, counting down.
AACAATCGATTTGGCTACCTTTTTCGAAGCTGTTAATACTAATATTTGTAAAAAATTCAGCCAAATCGTACAAAAATTGCGGCTTCCAGTGGCACAAGAAGTCAAATCGGGAGATCGGTTAATATGGGAGCTATATCTAAATCTGAACTGGTATAGCCCATTTGCAATCCCCAACGACATATATAGATACTAAGTAAATATGCAAAATTTGAAGCGGCTGGCTTTACCCGTTCGACCGCTATCTTAACAGACAGACAGACATGGCTAGAACGAATCAGAACGTCAAGACTATCAAGAATATATATACTTCATGGTGTCTAACACGAATATTTCGAGGTGTTACAAACGGATTGACTAGATTAGTACACCCCCATCCTATGGTGGTGCGTATAAAAATAAAGATAATTAGCTGAAATTCTACCCAGATTCTTTTTTTGTCCATATATGGGACTATATCTTGATATAGCCCTCGTGTAGACCGATCTGCTGATTTAAGGTCTTAGGGCGATCAAACCACATTTATTATCCAATTTCGCTGAAGTTTGGTACCATGTGTTGCCTAAAACTTCTCGATATTCGTACCTTATATGGTCTAGATCGGATAGCAGCCATTTAGACCGAACTGCCGATTTAAGGTCTTGGACCCGTAAACGGGGGCAATTATAACCTCATTTCGCCCAAATTTGGTACAATGAGCAGTGTTGTGTGATAATCTCTTCGATAACCGCGTCCAATATAACTCCACTCTTTTTATATATGACAGCCATATAGACCGATCTCCTGATTTAAGGTCATGGGTTCATAAGAGGCGCACTTAATAACCAATTTCGCTGACATTCGACACAGGAGCTATGTTAGACTTCTAAAGATTCGGTCTCCTTTATGGATTCGATCGGATTTTTTTTTTTTTTGAATATAGCTGCCATAGTACAGATCTCTCGATTTTTGTCTTTGGACCCATATAAGCAGAGTTTATTATCTGATTTAGGATTTTCGACATCCGCTCCATATATGATTAAGAACGATCTTTATTTCAATATAGCTGGCAAATAGACCAATATTATACTTTGGCAATTTGAATAGTGCATTTTATTAATAGTCCCCTCGACATCCGTGGCGAGTTTGGTCTAAATCGGAATATATTTGGATATAACTGATATTGGTTCGTAAACGATGCATTTTTCAACGGATATTACGAATGGTAGTTTACATATATATCCGAGTTGGTGGGAATCCAAACTTCTGCCCGGACGAACTTAATGGTTTTTAGATGTTGTATAATAATTTGATCAGCCACAAACCTATTTTAACATCTGATTATCTTTACGGACGGTTAACTAGTCATAAGCAAGAACAACCCAAACCGTAAGACCACGAATAGTCTTAAAGTGTAAGAAGGAGATTTACGTCTTCTCTGAGGACGGCACGATCCGCATCGTTTGGTGGCCATGCCAAAGCAGAGTTAGGTGGAATGAAAGAGCAGAAGAGTTTGTAGATAAGGCCGAAGGACTGCTGTCAATAAACTTGGTTAACCAGAAGCCTTTAGGGTCTACGAAGTCCGAGTGGGCGACGAACTCGCATGTAACACTGTGGAACAGTGAAAGGTCGGTAGGACGACGAAAATCCTATGGGGAGATCCGGATCATGAGAAAACAAGGCTATTACTGAAAGGAAGTAAGAAGGATGTTACTATAGCTTTCGGTATCAAAACAGGACACATAGGACAACTGACTCACTTATGTGGGACATAGGACAACTGACTCACTTATGTGGGACATGTAGGGATGATGAAGAGACGTTGGAGCGTTTCCTTTTTTCATTACCCGCTTTTCGCGACTAACAGACAAAGGCACCTACATGCAAACAAATAATTCTTAAGGTAAGGAGCCGCCCTCTTACGCCGGAGGGGTAACAAGGCACAACAGAGATGAGATGACTTATTTCGTTATCGATATCGGTTGTGCAGGATTCCCCCAGACCGTCGGTCCCAGGTGAGGCATTTGGTAAACGAACGAGTTATCGAACATGTGTTGAACTCTGAAAGGGGTCCACCCAACGAATTATCAGCTGAAGCTTAGAGGGAACATCTTAACGCTGCGCTTTGCGTCAGCAGAATGAATTGATACCGTCCAAAAGCTCGTTGGAAGTATCCACAATCCCTGGTGGACCTTGTGGGAGAGCTCACAATGGCGACGGTCTTCATCAAGGATGTGGGCCGCGACATCTCTCAATATTGGAAATACTAGGTTAAGCAAGGATCCTAATACTAAAACATCAGGCAGTGCAGGGACGAGAGACCCAACACATCCTAACGAACAGGGACCCGACGACGGAATTAACGACTTTCCCGAGATTAGACTAAGCTGGATAAAAATCCTTATACTGAAACATCAGGCAGTGCAGTGACAGAGAACTCAATGACGCCTAACTTACTGGGAGCCGACGATGATACCATAATCTACTCCCAAGAAACCCATTTACTCAAGATTTGGAAGACTTGTATAGGCAAATATCCTAATGTTGGAACATCAGGCAGTGCAGGGATGGTAAACTCATTGCAGCCAAAAGAACAGGGAGCAGACGATGATACCATCACCCACTCCCAAGAAGCCCATCTAATGGAGGATCAATGATTGAGGTCACCCAGATAAACCTCCACAGAAGCAAGACAGCTACGCACGCTCAGATGGAGAAAATCAGAAAGGGCAAAATTCGTATTGCCTTAATTCAGTAGCCATGGACGACCCGGAACAAAGTTTCTGGACTGAACCATATCAACAACAAGTCATTGTATGCTAACACTGGTACTCAGCCGAGGACCTGCGTTATTTGTTAATAAAAATTTATATTATGTATTTGCCGAAGAGTTGACAATGTCGGATGCAACAGTAATGATATAAGGAGACGGTGGAGCATACCTGACATCACTTTATCTACGTCGGAGCTGGAACTGTTGGTGAGGAAAGCAAAACAGACAGGAAATGACGTAATAATAGGGTGCGATGCAAACTCTCACCACATTTCGTGGGGTAATACCAATATTAATAAGCGGGACCAAGCCCTGGCGGAATTCTTATGTACTAACGACCTAATAACACTTAATATTGATAATGCCGCTACCTTTGCTAATAGATCTTAGCTATAACAATATGTTCGGAAGATCTCATCGACGAGGTTCAAAATTGGAGGGTCTCCATGGGCAAAATAAATCAGTGGATTCTTTCGAAGATAGTTGTCCCCTTCGGGAAAGGAAATCAGCCCAAGGAAAACCCTGGATGACCGGGGAGATTCTCAATATTGGGAAAAAGGTCCGCAGACTTTACAACAGAGCACGTCATAATAAAGCGGTAGTTGACTGGGATGTGTATTGCACACTGCTCAAGGAATACAATAAGATTACCTGAGCGATTAAACTTACCTCCTAAAGCTTTTTTGCGACCAGGTCAGTAGCGTTAATGAAGCCGCCAAGATGAAACAAATTTTCTCAAAAACACATATTCAAGCTGAAACGTTAGTAGATAAGATGGGAGTAAGAGCATAGACAACGGAGGACATGTTGAGGCTTTTGATGAAAACGCATTTTCCACACGATATGACGGAACTCACGGAGACACCGGAATCTTGATATAATGAGATTGATCGAAGGCTTGTCATAACGGAATGTATGTTCAAGGAAGCCTTGAGAAGCTTCAAACTATTTAAGTCACCCGGACCTAATGGAATATTTCCGGCGTTACTATGAAAGAAGGCCGACTATCCAAAAGCCTGGCAGGAGGCAAGGGTGGTGGTATACACCAAAAGCCTACGTCCTATGTCCATTCTACTCATAACTATGGAACATATTGTAGATACTATGATAAAGAGTAGGACATCCAGCGAACTGCACAAATACAAACTATGCCAAAGGAAGGTTGGTGGAGATTGCCCTGCAAGATGTTGTGCATTAAATAGAAGAATCCTTCGATGAAGACGTACACATTGGTGGTATGCATTGACGTGAGGCAGCGTTTAACAATTTGCGGACCGACCAGGTCCTAAGAGACTGGATAAACCATATACTAAGGAACAGTTGAATACATTGCGGATCCCATGACATAAATATAAAGTGGCACAGGGAAGGACACAGGGGGCATTTTATCACCACTCCTTTGGGTAACCACCACAAATAACCTATTACAGATGGTGACTGAAGTGGGATTTGAAACCGTCTTGTTTGCAGACGATGTTATAATTCGTCAAAGGCGTAGGGATCCGAACCAGCTATGCAAAAAATGCAAATTTTGCCCATGAACATTCCACTAAGGAACAGGGGCAAACTTCTCACATATCAATGAGTGCAGTCCGATTCAAGTTTAAGCTCAATGATAAGGGGCCTTCTTTTTATAGCCGAGTCCGAACGGCGTTCCGCAGTGCGACGACCTCTTTGGAGAGAAGTTTAACGAGTTTTTCGATCGAGTACCTAAGACGACAGGTCGAGTGCTGCCAGCGACACAGTCTTGGATTGACGGAACTCTAGTATTGTCATCTGGGAGATAATACTACGCAGATGAATCAAGGCTAGGGAACAGAGTGGGCCTGGGGATCTACATTGAGAACCCAGCACTTTGATGTTAGGAAGTAAGAAGGATGATGATGAAAGGAAGTAAGTAGGAGGTCAGTATAGCTTTTGATATCATAACGGGTATGACTTTGAGCTCACTTCTACAAAATCGGTGCGGCAAGTGATAGCATGTGTAGGGCATGTGGGGAAAATGATGAGATGTTGGAGCATTTCCTATGACATTGTCCGGCTTTCGCGGATAAAAGGCACTGTACTTAGGTGGGGACACAATACCAGACATGGAGTGGTATGGGAAACAAATAGTGATTTTGTACGTATCACGGAATTCCTAACTTCGATTTTCTTTTTCAAGGTTACTTTTAAGTTTCTAGATGGCGCATTAAGCTGATTTCTGGCTTTGGTCTATGTCCATAGTGGCTTGGGACGGATTAATTTCCGCACCCTCTTTTCAACCTAACCTATCTTAGGTAGATTCGATAATACTACGTTTATTGCTTACGTTTGGTATGTTGAAGCGAAACTTCATAGCTACAATAAAGGAAAACCTTCGTGATAAATTTTTTTTCTCGTAAAAAAGTCTCAAACTTTAATCTCACGGTTTAAATTCTTAGGCCTATAAAAACTGGATTTTTCAACCGATGAATTTGGTATACAATATTTATATAAAGCTACTATGGATTCATATATGATGCATTTTTCACCGAATAATAATGAACGGTGGTTAATGTATATATGTGAGGTGGTGGGTATCCAAAGTTCGGCCCGGCCGATTTTGATGCCTTTTTATTTGTCTTGAAATCGTATAGCAAAAAATAAACTACATAAAATTCTAAGAAAATTCTCCGAAGAAACCATGTATCTTAAATATGCTCGCCCTTGCAAAAAAATAAATGCTAGAAATTATAGCTGGTAAGTACGATCTAAATCAGTTTATAAAAATTTATAGCTGTCATATATTGGTCCCCGGATCAAAATTCTTGAGTCTCTAGCTGCCTAAATTATCATCCGATTTGGCTGAAATTTGGGACGAAGACTTCTATTAGGAATTCCAGAATCCGTGAAACTGAAATAGGCACACTTAAATATCTATACCCTGTTCCCAATCTGATTGTTACAAAATAATTCAAATACAAACGGAGTTAATAAGCTTAGATTTTTTAGTGGAATCCATTGTGATGGGTATCCAAGATTCGGCCCGCTATAACCTAAGCTATTCTATCATAAATGAAGTCCCAATGTTTTTCATAAACGAAGTTTACTTGTCTAAAAGTTCGGCTATTGAATTAGTTTTTTACGAGTATATAATTCAGATCGGTCTGTATTTAGATACAGCTGCAATATATACCGATCTTCCAATTTAAGCTCATGAGCCCATAAAAGGCGCATTTATTAACCGATTTCGCTGAACAGGTACAATGAATTGTATCCTACCCGATTATGGTGAAGCTTTGAATAAATTATGATGTAGCTGTCATATTGACCAATGTTTTACAGTTCCGAACAGTGAATTGTATTAGTCTTCTCGACGAACGGGCCCAGTTTGATCCACATTTCGATATATAGCATTTATCTTCGGACTATGGCGGTTAATACATATGTCTGAGTTGGTGGGTATCCAAAATTCGGCCGGCCGAACTTAATGGCTGTTTATTTGTTTTTACTCCGGTGGTTTTTTATTATATTGCTTTAATCTATTAAGTCGACCTATTATATCTTGTTTCTAAGACATTGTGCCATATGGTCTTGCCTTAAACCAAACATGTAGCTCTTAAGCTATATAAAAAATAAAAAAAAGTAAACTTGCATTGATTCTTCACATTTACATATCTACTGACGTCTCTATGCCTTTAGCTGAATGAAACATTGAACTCATACATGTGTATGTGTGTGTTTGTGTGTATATGTCTGCGTTTGTCAATAGGACAAAATGTCTAGATTAATGTCAAACACTTAAGAGAAGTGAAGGATATGTGGTACACAATTAAGGTTTGAATAGGAATTCTATTTGGGTTCAGCTCATTCTTTGATACTCGCAAGGATGTGAAGAAGTTTCTTAGTACCGTATTTCTTTATACCTGTTTTTTGCTAAGAAAATGCAAAGGAAGACCATAGAACTTTAAAGATGCACATTTCTAAAGCCAACTACGAATGAATTAATGATTTCCTAGGTAACTGAAACAATGTTAACAGGAAATTCATTTAAACTTTCCGTCAAGCCTCAGGATATCAAATAACATTAGGTATTCAAACTGATGCAAACAAGTATATCTTATGACAGATCTGTAATTTGCAACCACAAAAAACCGTGGAACCAGAACTCCATTAATGGCATAAGTTGAAAATTATGGCTATGACAAATGAAAGGTCTTTGAAAGTAAAGCACGAGTTTAATATCAATATTCGATAGTAAAAATTTTCTGACTATTGCAATATAAGGCTCAAATAAGAGGGTTTTTAGGGCGGAAAACGAATCCGATATATATTTTCAAGGCCAACTCACTGAGTGGCCGCCCATCCCCCAAAACACCCCCCAAACCGGTCATGTTTGCCGACTATGGAAATATGGGGCTCAAATTATAGGTATGTGGGAGTAGACCACGTATCTGATATCAACATTAGGGGCCAACTGTCTAGCGGACGTCCTACCACCATAACAACCGCCAAATAGGACATATTTGCTCACCAAGACGATTTGGGTATTACAAGAGAGTGGAACTAAATACTCATAGTTTTTAGGGCCAATACCCCAAACCGGAAATATTTGCTGACTTTTGCAATAAAGAGTTTAAATGCGAGTAGAAAACGAATTTGATATCCAATTTTGAAGGCAATGGCAATATGGGATTAAAATAAATGATATATATAGATATATGTGGGGCTTAAATGAAAGGTATTGGGGGGAAGAGCAAGAATTGATAACCATTTTCGGGACCAATTTTCTGGGGGTCTACCCCTTTCCCGAAATACCTCACAAACAGCAATTTTTTAGTGTCCATCACAATATTAGGCTCAAATAAAGGTATTTGGGAGTAGAATTCGAATTTGATATCCAAAAGTAGGACCACGTATTTAGGGCATCACCCCTTTCCCAAAGGGAAAATTTTTCGACAATTCCAATATGTGGCTCAAATGAAAGGTATTTGAGATTAGAAAACGAATTTGATAACCTATTTTGGGGCCATGTGCTTGGGGGACGCCTCATCCTGTAAACTCCTCTTAAGCCAATGGCAATATGGGGTTTAAATAAATGGTATTTGAGATGCTGATATTTTTTCAGGGCCAAGTATTTGGGGGACCACCTCTCCCCCGTAAACACCACTAAATCAGACATCATGAGAATATCAGGCTGAAATGAAGTATTTTAAGAATGGAGTACACCTTACATCCAAACTTAAATTCGTAGACCAATAAAGATCATATGGGATTCAGATAACGGCACTTATATTGTTAAACTAAAAGATCTTTAATTGTCGAAAATAAATATAATAAATATTCGAAAATAAATTGTTCCATATAGAGTAAAAGAAGGCGCAGCGGAGCGAGCCCGGGTCATCCAGTATTATTATAATTTGCAAAATTACTTTCCCTTAGAAAAAGTGGGCGCAGTTCTCAGATTTCAATGTGTACATATCCGAGCTATTTTTATACCCTCCACCATAAGATGGGGGGTATACTAATATCGTCATTCTGTTTGTAACTACTCGAAATAGTCGTCTGAGACCCCATAAAGTATATATATTCTTAATCGTCGCGACATTTTATGTCGATCTAGCCATGTCCGTCCGTCCGTCCGTCCGTCTGTCCGTCTGTCTGTCGAAAGCACGCAAATTCCGAAGGAGTATAGCTAGCCGCTTGAAATTTTGCACAAATACTTCTTATTAGTGTAGGTCAGTTGGTATTGTAAATGGGCCATATCTGTCCATGTTTTGATATAGCTGTCATATAAACCGATTTTGGGTCTTGACTTCTTGAGCTTCTAGAGTGCGCAATTCTTATCCGATTGGAATGAAATTTTGCACAACGTGTTTTGTTATGATATCCAACAACAGTGCCAAGTATAGTTCAAATCGGTCCATAGCCTAATATAGCTGCCATATCAACCGATCTTGGGTCTTGACTTCTCGAGCTTCTAGAGTGCGCAATTCTTATCCGATTGGAATGAAATTTTGCACGACGTGTTTTGTTATGATATCCAACAACGTTGCCGAGTATGGTTCAAATCGGTTCATAACCTTATATAGCTGCCATATAAACCGATCTTGGGTCTTGACTTCTTGAGCCTCTAGAGTGCGCAATTCTTATCCGATTGGAATGAAATTTTGCACGACGTGTTTTGTTATGATATCCAACAACTGTGCCAAGTATAGTACAAATCGGTTCATAACCTGATATAGCTGCCATATAAACCGATCTGGGATCTTGACTTCTTGAGCCTCTAGAGATCGCAATTATTAGCCGATTTGCCTGAAATTATGTACTACGAATCCTCTCATGACCATCAACATACGTGTTTATTATGATCTGAATCGGTCTATAGCCCGACACAGCTCCCATATAAATCGATCTCTCTATTTTACTTCTTGAGCCCCCAAAGGGCGCAATTCTTATTCGAATTGGCTGACATTTTATACAGGTCTTCAACATGTAGTAATATAATAATAGCAGAGCAAATCTTTTCTTATATCCTTTTTTGCCTAAGGAGAGATGCCGGGAGAAGAACTCGGCAAATGCGATTCATGGTGGAGGGTATGTAAGATTCGGCCTGGCCGAACTTAGCACGCTTTTACTTGTTTTAAGCTGGAATAGCCTTTATTATAAACTAGTCTAGCCCGGCCCGCTCTGCTGCGCCCGATAATGCTATGTTGGAGAGAAGTACTCTAAATTTGGAAATTTCTGCTTAATTTCAGTTGAAAATATATTCCAATTTTGGTGTGGATTTTTCTACTCTCAACTAACCCTTATTTAAACCCCACATTGCTATGGTTAGTAGAAAGTATTGTTAAGGGGTGGGTGGACCCTCAGAGAATTGGTCCCAAAAGTGGAAGTCAACTTCCAATGACCTTTCATTTAAGATCCATATTACCAAGGTCGGTAAATATGTCCGATTTGAGTTGTTTTAGGGGTGGGGTGACCCACGAAATGCCTACTCCCAATATTGTATCAAATTCGTTTTTTACTCTCATATACCTGTAATTTGATACCCATATTGTAGTGATTGGTCTATATATCCTTTTGGCGGGTTTTTGGCCGTGTGCGGTACTCCTAGGCACCCCTCCCCAGATTTTGATACAAAGTTTTTGTTTTTAGGTTACTGTTAGTGTTCAAACAAAATTTCGCTTAAATCGCACTACCCGTCTCCGAGATCTGGTATCTTGAAAATAAGTGTATCGGGGAAGATCCGCCCCCTACAGATATCAAAAATTAAGTACCCTACGGGTCAATAATGCACCATCTGTGAAAATTTCAAGAAAATCAGTTCAACCGATTTTTAGTCTATACGCCGTGATGACATCGAAGAAGAAGAGACTATAGAAGATCTTCTGTGTGTGTGTCCCGCACTAGCAGTCAGAAGAAGTTCCATTTTAGGTTCTCATTTCTTTAAGAACCTGTCTGTCGAACATTCGCAAGTTATTGGGATTTTTAAAGCGATCTGGATGGTTCAACGGTAGGAACTAGAAAACATCTTTCTTCTTCTGTTCCTGTGGTATCACAATAGACGAAAATGTCTAAGTGAGTTTGGTGGCAGACTGCCACTTAAACCTAACCTAAGCTACCCACCACCATAGGATGGGGGTATAGTAATCTAGTCATTCCGTTTGTAATACCTGGAAATATTAGTCTAAAGTCCCAAAAAGTATATATATTCTTGATCGTCTCGACATTCCGAGTCGATGTAGCCATGTCCGTCCATCTGTCGACATCATGATAGCGGTCAAACATATAAACATATAAACCGATCTCTTGATTTGACATCTTTAGCTCCTGGAAGCCGCTGTTTTTGTCCGATTTAGGTAAAGTTTTGCCCGTGGTGTTCTGTTACGACTTCCAACAACTGTGCCAAGTACTGTTCAAATCGGTCTATAACCCGGTGTAGCTCCCTTCTTCGGTTCCTAGAAGCTTCCATTTTTGCGTGGACTGGCAGAAATTTGGTATGTAGAGTAAAATTATGCTTTTCAACTAATTTTATTTTATGTCCATATCACGCATAATCCACGGTGGTCGGTTTCAGAGATTCGGCTCGAACGAACTGCACAATTTTCTGTGGTAAAGAACAAATTTGCCGGTCAATGTATATTTGGTGCGGTGGCGACAGTTTTTAGTTATTAAACCCTGTAAAACTTTTGAACAAAAAAGTGTTACCTAGCGATACGTCGTTTGGACTTGTCTTGGAAAAGAAGGCCCCTTATCGATGAGCTAAAAATGGCGACCACCTTAACGTTAAGGTTTGCATGTCCTCCTATCACTCTGAACGAATCGCCATAATTTTGGCGGTAAGGCCACTATACCGCCACCGTACATTTATTTATGTCCCCAAATTAAATAAGTCACAACGTCCTGTTTGGTCATTATGATTGAACGTTCGTTTTGGGGTGAAGTGGTCTGCTAGATATATAAGCAGAATAAAGATATGAGATTCGCAGTCCACAACCGTTTACCTTTAACCCCATTTTGTGATATTTGATGTATACAGCCGTTTGGTGGAGGGCGTCTATAGCAGGGTTGTGCACCACATGCCATCTGCCACTTGAGAACAAATTTTATTGACGCACTCCACTCAAAAATATATATATCACTTGATCCCCTATTGTTTTATAGAGTCAAACAACCTATTAGAGGAGATTTTAGGAGATAAAGCACCACCTAGATTCTTGGACACGAAGTTTAATGTCATATTCGTAATCTGCTCCAAACTACATTTCATTTGAGTCCCATCTAGCTATGATCGAGTAATATTGCCATTTGTGGGGCTTTTTGGGGATGGGACGATCCCCAATTACTTGGATTTTTTGTGTCATACTCGTAATGTACTCCCGAAAAAAATTCATTTGAGTCCTATATTGATTTGAATGTCCAATATGTCTGTTCGGGCAAATTTTTGGGATTGAGCGACCCCTGGATACTTGAACTCAATTTTTAACACCATATTCGTATTGTAATCTTCAATCCCATCCATTTAATACCCCTATTATCCTTATCGGTCCATTTTGGGTGGTGTGTTTGGGGAAAAAATTTTACAGCCTAAACCTCTTTCCTGGCCATATTCGTAATCTACTCCCAAATACTTTTCATTCGAGCCCATTGTCATTATCGTCCAATAAACCTGTTTTAGGGTGTTTTGGAGTCGGGCGGACACCGGTTAGGTGGACCCAATTTTTAATATAAAATTCGTACTTTGGTGTATATTTGGTAGCTCAAACAATTTTCCGAAATTCAGAGGTGACCAACTTTAGGGAACTGTCAAGAAGCGCCATTACCACCAAGGGCCTTGAAAATTTGTACCTCATCTCGATTACATCTCTAAGCTAACCATTCAGAATTTCTTTTCTGAAATGACAGTTTTTTTTCGATTCTATCCCACTGTTGGACACCTCTTTAAAAGAACTTAACCTGCGTATTAAAGAAATTCGGATCTGCGCAAAACTTTAGCTCAATATCTCAATTTTTAAAGGCTGTAGCGTAATTACAACAAACGGACGGTCAGAGGCACAGCCACACGGAAATCGTAAGATCGTCTTAGAATTTTATGCCTATCAACTTTTTAGGGACGGAAATGAACATACGCAATGACAAAATTGAATGACTGAATATAATGGGTATAAAAATGATTATTTTGTACAAATCTCGCATACGTGGATACGTTCGGATATACGTATCTTGATATTGCTGGCAATATACACTGATTTTATTGCTTGAGAATATAGACTAATCTCCGATTTTATTGCGCGGGAATTAGCATTTTTTTCATCCAATTTCGATGAAATTTTCATGGGTGAGTTCAAATTGCCCAACTTTTACAAAAAAGATCCACTTTTTAATATATCTCGATATGCCCCCAGAGGGATATATTTTTATTTGATTATGATAAAACGTCGTAAATATAGAGCTTGACTATAATTTATATGAAATAATCATACAGAGGGAACATTTGAAAACCCTAAATTGACATTGTCTATACACTGTTTCATAGTAGTTGCGAAGTCTTTAAAAATTTGAATCGGCTAACCGAGTAGTATTTGACTTCTACGTTCCGCTGTCGTATTCTTATCAGTTGCTACACTTGAAACAGAGAATAATTACCTAACCGCAGCAACAGATGCAGACGTCGCCTAGAGTGTTAAATGCAAAAGTCAACATACGTCACTATCTCAAAAACACAACAATTACTCATTACCTTTAAATTTGTATACAAATATTGAAGTTTTATTTGTTTGGCACTCATATGGAAGAGTCTAACATTTGAGAGAATGCTAGTAAGGGTGTTGCCATGCCATGGCACCAAAAAATAAAAACTGCGAATAAAGCAAACATTAATAACGATTTTAGACTTCATTAAGAATACATATTCTTAAGCATTAGAAATATATTAAATTGTAAGAAGCTCAGAAATAAAGCTAGTTTAGAACACGTGCCTCAAAATTACACGGTACGCCTAAACCCATTTTCTGAATTCTGAATTTTCAATGTTCATGGACGAGAAAAAACAAAAAAAAAACTAAAATAATGTGTAGAGAGAATTTTAAATAAATATACATTAAATTTTTGTTTAAAAAAAAGGAAACTCAAATTGAAAGAATTCTAAGAAAAAAAAAAACGAATAGAGATATCTTATGAATTGTCTCTGCGTTATGCAGAGAAAAATTTCCTTACAAAGCAAAAAATAAATTCTGTCCCTTTTATTCACAAAAATAACCATTTCAGGTAAAGATGGTTTTCAAATCGCCATATTTTGTGAATTGGCTGTGGAAGCTACAAATATTGTTCGAGGCAACAACGTTTTTTAATTTTTTTTAGGTGACTTATGAAGTAAAGCAAATAAATAATATATTGGGTTGCCTAAAAAAAAGTAAATGCATTTTTAATAAAACTTAAAATGAACTTTAATCAAATATATAATCGCCATTTTGTTCGATAACCTTTTGCCATCTTCCTGGAAATTTAGTATTCTACGCTCATAGAACTTCTGGCCTTTATCTGCAAAAAACTGAACCAAGTGCGATTTTATAGCCTCATCATTGCCGAAAGTTTTACCATTTAAAGAGTTCTGCAAAGATCGAAATAAATGGTAGTCTGATGGTGCAAGGTCAGGGCTATATGGTGGATGCATCAAAAGTTCCCAGCCAAGCTCACTCAGTTTTTGGCGAGTGACCAAAGATGTGTGCGGTCTAGCGTTGTCCTGGTGGAAAATGACACCTTTACGATTGACCAATTCTGGTCGCTTCTCCTTGATGGCTGTATTCAATTTGTCCAATTGTTGACAGTAAACATCCGAATTATTCGTTTGGTTCCTTGGAAGCAGCTCAAAATATACCACACCCTTCCAATCCCACCAAACAGACAGCATAACCTTCTTTTGGTGGATATCAGCCTTTGAAGTGGTTTGAGCTGGTTCACCATGCTTGGACCATGATCGTTTTCGACTAACGTTGTTGTAAACAATCCATTTTTCATCTCCAGTTATGATTCGTTTTAAAAACGGATCGAATTCATTGCATTTAAGTTGCATATCACAAGCGTTGATTCGGTTTGTTAAATGAATTTCTTTCAATACATGTGGTACCCATATTAAAATTGACGCCAAACAAACAAATGTAAACCAAATTTCGCGCACTTTTTTTCTAAAGCAAGCTAAAAGTAACAGCTGATAACTGACAGAAGAAAGAATGCAATTACAAAGTCACAAGCCGTTGAAAAAATTTGCCAACGCCGACTATATTACTACTATATTCCCGACAATTACTTTTTGGGCAACCCAATATTTAAATCATTTGATAAATTACTTAATTTAGACTTTGTCAATAGTACATAGACATATGTTTGAGATCTTGCAGTCCGGGAGATCGCTTTCATCCCACCGTACCCCTATCTACAGTAGTTTAATCGGATAATCCACCAAAAAAATCTTCGTCTTTGAAAGCATACTGTTTTGCAAAGATAGGCAACAAATATTTTTCGAGGCAACACATTTTTGCATGATTTTAGGTGACATATGAAGTAAAACAAGTAAGAGCGTGCTTAATTCGGCCGAGCCGAATTTTATATACCCTCCATCATGGATCGTATTTGTCGAGTTCTTTGCGCGGTATCTCTTTTTAGGCTAACAAAGAATAATGAATAGGAATTTGTCGGGCGGACATGGCTAGATCGACTCAGAACGTCGAGAAGATCAAGAATATATATACTTTATGGGGTTTTAGACAAATATTTCGAGGTGTTACAATCGGAATGACTAGATTAGTGTACCCTCATCCTATGGTGGTGGGTATAAAAATATTAACCGAATCTATTTCTCAACAAATTTCTTCATTACATTTTTCTTGGTTATAGACCGATTTGGACCGCAAAGTTTCAGTCAAATCGGATAAATATTGCGGCTTCCAGGGGCTCAAGAAATCGGTTTATATGAGAGTTATATCTAAATCTGAGCCGATATAGCATGTTTGCAATCCATCCTATGGTGGTGGGCATAAAAAACAAGTAAAAAGGCATTAAGTTCGGCTGGACCGAACTTTGGATACCCAACATCTCGGGTATATATGTAAACCACCTTTCGCCATAGTCCGGTGAAAAATTAGATATTTATGCGCCCTTGGCAGCTTTACCGAAAAATGGTCCTATAAATACAATCTCGTTGTTCAATATTGGTCTTTTTGGCAGCAATATCTATATAAAGACCGATCAGAACCATACAACCTAACATAAGTCACTGTGTCAAATTTCAGCGAAATCGGATAATTAATGCGCCTTTTATGGGCCTAAGATCTTAAATCGGCAGATAGTGTATATGAGGCTATATCAAGATATAGTCCGAAGTATCCCATCATCGAAAGCACGCCAACTTTCAAAGAAGTTAAGCTAGGCGCTTGAAATTTTACACAAATACTTCTAATTAGTGTAGGTCGCTTGGGATTGTAAATTGGCGAAATAGGTACATATTTTTATATAGCTGACTTATAACCCGATCTTGTGCTATGTATGGTTCAAATCGGCTCATACCCTGATATAGCCGTCATATAAACCGATCTTCCGATTTGATTTCTTGAGCATCTAGAGGGCGCAATTCTTATCCGATTTGGCTGAAATTTTGCGTGTATCGTTGAGAAATGACTTTCAACAACTGTGCCCACAATGGTCTAAATCAGACAAAACTTGATATGGCCGCCATATAAAGTGATCTCCCGATTAGACTTCGTGAGCTTCTAGAGAGGGCAATTCTTATCCAATTTGGTTGAAATTTTCCATTTGTCGTTTTAGTACGACTTCCAATAACTGTGCCAAGTATGATTTAAATCAGTTAATAACCTGATATACCTGCCATATAAACTGATCTCCTCATTTGACACTCTGAACCACTGGAGGGCGCAATTTTTACTCGAATAGACTGACATTTTTGTAGTGGTATTTTTCTATGACTTCTAACAGCCATGTCAAATACGGTGCCTATCGGTCAATAAATTCATGTAGCTCATATATATGTTGAAAAAGTCATTCAAAGAACTTGACAAATGCTATCGATGGTGGAGGATATTTAAGATTCGACCCGGCCGAACTGAGCCATCTTTTACTTGTATAGTATACCTCCATAGGATGGGGGTATACTTATCTGGTCATTCCGTTTATAACACCTCGAAATGTTGATCTAAGACCCCATAAGGTTTATATATTCTTGATCGTATATGTTTAAGCCATGTCCGCCGGTCTGTCCAAATCACGATAGCGGTCGAACGCATAAGGCTAGCCTCTTAAAATTTTGCACAAATTCTTAAAATTGATGTAGGTCATTGAAGATTGCAAATGGCTTCAGATTTTGATATAGCTCCCATATAAACCGATCTCCCGACTTTACTTCTTAAGCCCTTTGGAGCCGCAATTTTTGTCCGATTTGGCTAAAATTTAGCAGATAGTTTTCTGTTATTACTTTCAGTAACTGTGTCAAGCACTGTCCAAATCAGTCTATAACCTGATATAGCTCCCATATAAACCGATCTCCCGATTTGATTTCTTGAGCCCCTGGAAGCCGTAATGTTTGTCTGATTTGGATAAAATGTTGAACATAGTTTTCAGTTATAACTTTCGACAACTGTGCCAAGAACGGTTTGTAGAGTTTAATTTTTCAACGCAACGTTCAAAAGCAAAGCTCATTCCGTTTAGGCCTTTAGGTGATTTTTGTTTGCATTTTTTTTCAAAAAAAAAAAATATTTGGTTATATTGGACCATGGTAACCCTAAAGGAAGGTAGTGCAGTCATGAATATAAATTAGCAACACATTTGCTCTTTTACGCCTTATGAGCATAATCATATTGTCAACTTTTTTATTGAGTTACCTTGATGCCATAATCAACACCACCTACCACAGATTCAACTACGTCACAAAGGCGCGATCACATCGCCATGCATAGATACGAATGGTCGTTCAGCTCAGCTAGCAAAAAATGCGAGTAGTAAAGCTTGTGTAGTACTCGCAAATAGACGAACTGCGGTAACAACAATCGTTTGTCGTCTAAAAAGTATACGGTTGTGATAACGCGCGAATCGCTCTCGGACAAAAAAATAGTTGTCTTTATCTCATCCGTATCGATAAACGTAACATACACGTGAATCAATTGGTGTGTGGTGTTACATTGATATTCCATACCAGAATTTATGAAATAATGTGTTATTAATACATTTCGTTTGTAGATATGCGTGTAAAATTGATTGAAAGCAAATATGTATACAAACATGACATAATTAAAGATTTTAATCAATGTTTATTTTCATGATTTTTCAACAAACCCAAACAAATCAATTTAAGCCTTCTTTTATCGCATTTGAGCAGATAATCATAGTTCTAATATAATTATACCTCCTTGAAAATAAACATTTATAAGTTAATAGTAATTTAATTTAAAACAAATCTGTGACGTGATAATACTACGTTGACAATAAACACCGTTCTGGTTAGTTTGCTGGTTATGTGAGTGATATCAACCAGCTACCTCTGATAAGATAAAGCTGGGACATATTGCAGTCTCTAAGGTTGGTAAGCAGTCAATGAGATGATATTTAATTATACCCTCCACCATAAGATGGGGGGTATACTAATTTCGTCATTCTGATTGTAACTACTCGAAATATTCGTCTGAGACCCCATAAAGTATATATATTCTTGATCGTCGTGAAATTTTATGTCGATCTAGCCATGTCCGTCCGTCTGTCCGTCCGTCCGTCCGTCCGTCTGTCTGTCGAAAGCACGCTAACTTCCGAAGGAGTAAAGCTAGCCGCTTGAAATTTTGCACAAATACTTCTTATTACTGTAGGTCGGTTGGTATTGTAAATGGGCCATATCGGTCCATGTTTTGATATAGCTGCCATATAAACCGATCTTGGGTCTTGACTTCTTGAGCCTCTAGAGTGCGCAATTCTTATCCGATTGGGATGAAATTTTGCACGACGTGTTTTGTTATTATATCCAACAACTGTGCCAAGTATGGTTCAAATCGGTTTATAACCTGATATAGCTGCCATATAAACCGATCTTGGGTCTTGACTTCTTGAGCCTCTAGAGTGCGCAATTCTTATCCGATCAGAATGAAATTTTGCACGACGTGTTTTGTTATTATATCAAATAACTGTGCCAAGTATGGTTCAAATCGGTCTATAACCTGATATAGCTGCCATATAAACCGATCTTGGGTCTTGACTTCTTGAGCCTCTAAAGTGCGCAATTCTTATCCGATTGGGATGAAATTTTGCACGACGTGTTTTGTTGTGATATCCAACAACTGTGTCAGGTATGGTTCAAATCGGTTCATAACCTGATATAGCTGCCATATAAACCGATCTTGGGTCTTGACTTCTTGAGCCTCTAGAGTGCGCAATTCTTATCCGATTGGGATGAAATTTTGCACGACGTGTTTGGTTATGATATCCAACAACTGTGCCAAGTATGCTTCAAATCGGTCCATAACCTGATATAGCTGTCATATAAACCAATCTTGGGTCTTGACTTCTTGAGCCTCTATAGTGCGCAATTCTTATCCCATTTGCCTGAAATTTTGTACGACGGATTCTCTCATGACCATTAACATACGTGTTTATTATGGTCTGAATCGGTATATAGCCCGAAACAGCTCCCATATAAATCGATCTCTCTATTTTACTTCTTGAGCCCACAAAGGGCGCAATTCTTATTCGAATTGGCTGACATTTTACACAGGTCTCCAACATATAATTTAATTCTGGTCCAAACCGGACCATATCTTGATATCGCTCTAATAGCAGAGCAAATCTTTTCTTATATCCTTTTTTTGCCTAAGAAGAAATGCCGGGGAAAGAACTCGACAAATGCGATCCATGGTGGAGGGTATATAAGATTCGGCCCGGCCGAACTTAGCACGCTTTTACTTGTTTTATTTTAAGAATTTGCCTCATAAGAAGATATCGGGATATATACAAACGCAATACTCAGGTGTATTAATATAAGAATTTGCAAATATATTCTAAGTCGACTACTGTATGATGGAAGCATAATTTTGACTATCCATATTTGCAATGTAAACTTTTAAAGCAATTGTGTCTTACTCTCCTGTCCGATTGCCTGGCGACGCATTAAAAAACTTTAATTGGGCCAGGTCAATTTGTATATGAGCTATATGGAACTATGTTCTTACATAACTCTTGAGCACCATAGGATGGGGCTATACTAATTTAGTCATTCCGTCTGTGATATATTCTTGATAGTCTTGACATTATGAGTCGATCTAGCCATGTCCGTCCGTTTGTCCGCTTAATCACGACGGCAGTCAAACCAATTGAGGTAGCAACATAAAATTTTACACAGATGATTCATATTAATGTAGGTCATTGGGGCTTGCGTATGGGCCATATCGGTTCAAATTTGGATATAGCCCCCATGTAAACCGATCCATAAAATGACTTCTTGACCCCCTAGTTGGCGCAATTCTTTTCAGATTTTGCTTAAATTCCTATCGACCTCTACGACCTTCAACAACCATGCCAATTATGGTCTTAATAGGTATATAACTTGATATGGTTCCCACATAAACCGATTTCAAGACTGTATTTTTTGAGACCTTAAAGGGCGTTTGCTTGACCTCCTGTCATTTGAATCGTGCAAAGAACTTGAGAAATGCGATCAATGGTGGCGGAAGATTAGACCCGGCCGAAGTAAGCATGTTTTTATATCCTACATCATTAAAATTTCGACATTCCGTTTGTAATTCCTCGAAATATTCGTCTCAGAACCTTATATATATTCTTGATCATCATGACATTTTAAGTCAATCTAGATATGGCCGTCCGTCTGCCTGTTGAAACCACGCTTACTTTCGAAGGAGTAAAGGCACTTGAAATTTTGCACAAATACTTCTAATTAGTGAAGCTCAGTTGGGATTGGGCCATATCGGTCCATGTTTTGATATGGCTGTCATTTAAAGCGATCTTGGATATTGACTTCTTGAGCTGTTACAGGGTACAATTCCTATCCGATTTGGCTGAAATTTTGCACGAGGTGCTTTGTTATGATTTCCAATAACTGTATGATTTCCAATACAAAGTATGATTGAAATCGGTCTATAACCTGATATAGCTGTCATATAAACCGATCAGGGGTCTTGACTTCTTGAGCCTCTAGAGAGTGTAATTCTTATCCGAATTAGCTGAAACTTTGTATGACGTGTTTCGTTATGACCTCCAAAAACTGCGCTAAGTATGGTATAAATCAGTCCATAACCTCATATAGTTTCCATATTAACCGATATTGGGTCTCGACTTTTGAGCCACTAGAGGGCGCAATACCTACTCGATTTGGCTGAAATGTTGCACATGTTTCGTTATGACTTCCAACAACTGTTCTATGTATGGTTTAAATCGGTTCAAAAGTTGATATGGCTGCCATATAAACCGATGACTTCTTGAGCCACTAGAGGGCGCAATCTTATCCGATTTGGCAAAAATTTTGCACGAGGTGCTTTGTTATGGTTTCCAGCAACAGTTTAAAGTATGACTGAAATCGGTCTATAACCTGATACAGCAATCATGTAAATCGATCTTGGATCTTGACTTCTTGAGCCACTAGAGGATGCAATACTTACTCGATTTGTCCGAAATTTTGCACAACATTATTCGTTATGACTTTCAACAACTGTGCTAAGTATTGGTGAAATCAGTCCATAACCTGATATAGGTTTCATATAAACCGATATGGGGTTTTAACTTCGTGGGCATCTAGAGGGCGCAAATAATATCCAATTTGGCTGAAATTTTGTACAACCGCTTCTTCCATGACCTTCGACTGTGTCAAATATAGTCTGAATCGGACTATAGCCTGATACAGCTCCCATATAAACCGATTTCCCAATTTTATATCTTGAGCCCCTAAAGCTCGCAATTGTTATTTGAACTGGCAGAAATTTTGCACAATGACATTTACTGTTGTGTGCAACATTCAATTCAATTATGTTTCGTGTTGGACCATAACTTGATATATCTCCAATACCATAGCATACAGGGAAAAGAACTCGACAAATGCGATTCATGGTGGAGGGTATATAAGATTCAGCCAGACCAAACTTAGCACCCTTTTACTTATTTCATCTGACAACGACAGAAAATGTTTGGTGATTTAGCAAAAAAATACTGCTTTTAGTTGTAACAAGTAAAAGCGTGCTAAGTTCGGCCGGGCCGAATCTTATATAACCTCCACCATGGATCGCATTTGTCGAGTTCTTTTCCCGGCATCTCTTCTTAGGCTAAAATGGATATAAGAAAAGAGTTGCTCTGCTATTAAAACGATATCAACATATGGTCCGGTTCGGAGCACAATTAAATTATATGTTGGAGACCTGTGTAAAATTTCTGCCAATTCGTATAAGAATTGCGCCCATTGGGGCTCACGAAGTAAAATAGAGAGAACGATTTATATGGGATCTGTATCGGGCTATAGACCGATTCAGAACATAATAAACACGTTTGTTGATGGTCATGAGAGGATCCGTCGTACAAAATTTCAGGCATATCGGATAATAATTGCGACCTCTAGGGGTCAAGAAGTCAAGATCCCAGATCGGTTTATATGACAGCTATATCAGGTTATGAACCGATTTGAACCTTATTTGACACAGTTGAAAGTAAAAATAAAATACGTCATGCAAAATTTCAGCCAAATCGGATAGGAATTGCGCCCTCTAGAAGCTCAAGAAGTCAAATCCCCAGATCTGTTTATATGACAGCTATATCAGGTTATGGACCGATTTAAACCATACTTGGCACAGTTGTTGGATATCATAACAAAATACTTCGTGCAAAAAAAAATCAACCAAATCGGATAAGAATTGTGCCCTCTAGAGGCTCAAGAAGTCAAGATCCCAGATCGGTTTATATGGCAGCTATATCAGGTTATAGACCGATTTGAACCATACTTGGCACAGTTTTTGGATATAATAACAAAAAACGTCGTGCAAAATTTCATTTCAATCGGATAAGAAGTGTGCACTCTAGAGGCTCAAAAAGTCAAGACCCAAGATCGTCTTATATGGCAGCTATATCAGGTTATGAACCGATTTGAACCATACTTGTCACAGTTGTTGGATATCACAGCAAAACACTTCGTGCAAAATTTCATTCTGATCGCATAAGAATTGCGCCCTTTAGAGGATCAAGAAATCAAGACCCAAGATCGGTTTATATGGCAGCTATATCAGGTTATGGACCGATTTGTACTATACTTGGCATAGTTGTTGGATATCATAGCAAAATACGTCGTGCAAAATTTCGTTTCAATCGGATGAGAATTGCGCACTCTAGAGGCTCAAGAAGTCAAGACCCAAGATCGGTTTATATGGCAGCTATATCAAAAAATTGACCGATATGGCCCATTTGGAATACCAACTGACCTACACTAATAAGAAGTATTTGTGCACAATATATATATATATATATATATATATATATATATATATATATATGTATATATATATATATATATATATATATATATATATTTATATATTTAAATATTTAAATATATAAAAATAGAAATAGATTATCAAATTCATTTTCTAATCTCAAATACCTTTTATTTGAGCCAAATATTTTTTCCCTTTGGGGGTGTTTTGGGACAGGGGTGATACCCGAAATACATGGTCCTACATTTGGATATCAAATTCGTATTTTACTCCCAAATACCTTTATTTGAGCCCCATATTGCGATAGTCTCTAATAAATTGCTGTTTGTGGGGTAGTTTGGGAAAGGAGTAGACCCCCAGAAAATTGGGTATCAATTCTTACTCTACCCCCTATACCTTTCATTTAAGCTCCACATTGACATGGTCGGTAAATGTGCCCGATTTAGGTGTGTTTTGGGGATTGGAATGGTCCCCCAAATACTTAGCCCGGAAAATATATCAGCAACGTGCTCTATTCTCATATATCTATATATCATTTATTTGAACCCGATATTGCCATTGCCCTAAAAATTGGATATCAACTTCGTTTTGCAATCTCATTTAAAGTCCTTATTGCAAAAGTCAGCAAATATGTCCAGTTTGGGGTATGGGCCCTAAAAACTATGAATATTTACTCCGGTACCCAAGTACAGATTTCACTGCATTTTCCATGGAGTGGGCTATAGTTTGCAACTGCACCAATATATCATCGGATCAAGGAGTGCTTTCATCAAGCAATTGGGTCAATCGAGTGGAGTATGTCGCTGCCACCTGTTGTGTTTGCAGCTTTTCAATGTTCAGCTTCCGTGCAGTGTCAGATCGTACTTTCCTCGCCATGTTCAAACGGGTGCATACCTTTGCTGCAACAGCCAAGTGGCTTTGTGAATAGTTTTATGTTGAAATCTGGTGCAACTAACTAACATGATTTTGGCCGCGGCGAAATCTATCAGCGTCAACCCATTACTGGACGTTATCTCGTGGAGGCTAAACTTTCCGACTGTTGAACCAAAAATGTCCTCCTTCCCTATCTTCGCATTAAAATCTCCCAGAACGATTTTAACATCATGGGCGGGGCAGCGGTCATATTCTCTCTCTAGGCGCTCGTAGAAAATATCCTAGGTCGGCTCGTCCTTATCTTCCGTTGGGTCATAGGCACAAATAAGGCTGATTTTGAAGAATTTGGCTTTTATGCGGATTTATAGAATGCTCAAAAGCGGAAGACCAATACTCCATTGGAGTGACCAAGGGAAGAGCGACATACCGAAATTGGGAGTTAGAGATTTGAGAAGAATCGCAGTAGATCGAGGCACTGGGAAATCTATTCTACGTTCGGCTAGAGGAACAAATTTTCTGTAATGGCCAATTGAAATAAGTTGCCTCAAAAAATTTTAGACTTCCGTACTACTCACTAGATCCTTAGACTAATAGAAAAAAAGCTAACACTATCTACTGACTGTTATATTTGCTATTACAGCGGTAGTTCTGTTGTTATAATTTTTTTTTTTTGCAATTTCAGACCACACTCAACCAAATTTGTTATTCAAAACAGCAAAAATGTTTGTTAAAAGAGCAGTTCTTATCTGCTGAAAATGGGAAAGCAGACATTACTGCTGTTTCGGCAAATACAGGGCTGCTGTATAAGCAAACATTTCCTACTGCTATTTAAACTAAAAAAACCTTCTCTTCTAAGTACACAAGTCTACTGAAAAAAAAATGTATGCTACTTTTTATGGTTGCCTGTATTTGTTTATAGCTAATGTACACATAACTCTCACGGCCTTTTGTATCTAAATTTGAAGAAAAAGGTTATGGAAAGTATTGTATACATTCAGTGCTGATTCTAAACATCCACTGAGACACACATTTACATATGTGTGCTATTTTTATAACCACCGCCGAAGGATGGAGGCAAATTTATTTTGTCATTTCGTTTGCAACACATCGAAATATCCATTTCCGACCCTATAAAGTATATATATTCTTGATCAGCGTAAAAATCTAAGACGATCTAGACATGTCCGTCCGTCTGTCCGTCTGTCTGTTGAAATCACGCTACAGTCTTTAAGAATAGAGATATTGAGATGAAACTTTGCACAGATTCTTTTTTGTCCATAAGCAGGTTAAGCTCGAAGATGGGCTATATCGGATTATATCTTGATATAGCCCCCATAAAAGCCACATTTATTATCCGATTTTGCTGAAATTTGAGACAATGAGTTGCGTTAGGCTCATCGACGTCCTTCTCCAATTTGGCCCAGATCGGTGCAGATTTGAAGATAGCTGCCATATAGACCGATCTCTCGATTTAGGGTTTTGGCCCCAAAAAGTGCGTTGTGTTAGGCTTTTCGACATC
This sequence comes from Stomoxys calcitrans, assembly GCF_963082655.1. NCBI lineage: Eukaryota > Metazoa > Arthropoda > Insecta > Diptera > Muscidae > Stomoxys > Stomoxys calcitrans. The sequence goes on along the minus strand of NC_081552.1, from coordinate 163,278,374 downwards.
CGTGTTGTATATGGTTCAGATCGGTTTATTTTTAGTTATAACTTCTAAAAAGACCAATATTTTGTTATACACAGTTGAACAATGACTTGTACCGACTAGTATTTGGTTCAAATCGGAACATATTTCGAAATAACTGCTATGGGACATAAGATATACAATTAACACCGGATTTTGATGAAAGGTGGTTTTCATATGTACCCGATATGGTGGGTATCCAAAGTTCAGCCCGGCCGAACTTAACGCCTTTTTACTTGTTTCTTCTAACACCTCCATCATAATTAAGCAGCAGTAATCTTCAGCAAACAACTGACTTTTCAGCAGTAAGCCTGCTACTCTGAAATTGCAGTATTACTGCTGTAATAGCAGAATTACTGCTAAATTAGCTGAAAATTTAACTACCAATATTCAGAAGACAGTGTTTGCTATTTTCAGCAAACTTTTTTTGATGAGTGCAGGAGTGTGCCAGCTGTTGCTTGTTGAACTTTTCTGGTGCTCAATTTATCATGAGGTTGTTAGAAGGAGAGTAAAATAAAGTAAATCAAGTAAAAGGTTGCTAATTTCGGCCGGGCCGAATCTTGTGAACCCATCACCATGGATTCTGCTAAAATATGGGTATATCTAGTTATAGACCCATTTGGACAGTACTTGGCACAGAACACCTCATGCGAAAAGAAAGGCTTGGTTTTCATACCCACCACCATGGGATGGGGTAATACTAATCAAGTCTTTCAGTTTGTAACACCTCAAAATATTGATCTAGGACCCCATTTGGTATAACTGTTCTTAATCATCTAGACATCCTGAGTCGATCTAGCCATGTCGGTCTGTCGAAATCACGATAGCGGTCGAACGAGTAAAGTTTTGAAATTTTGCACAGATACTAACTATTGATGTAAGTCATTGGGGATGCATTGACTGAAATTTTAAACGTAGTGTTTTGTTATGACTTCCCACAACTGTACTTAGTACGTTTCAAATCAGTCTTTAACCTGATATAGCTCCCATATAAACCGATCTTCCGATTTGACTTCTTGAGCCCCTGGAAGCCGCAGGTATGGTCCAAGTCGGTCTATAACCAGATATACCCATATTTTAGCAGAATCCATGGTGGTAGGTTTCAAAGAATCGGCCCGGCCGAACTTAGCACGCTTTTACTTGTTTTTCTTTGTGTTTCTTTCAAAACGAGCAGAATAAATCAGCGGCCATATCAGGTGTGGAGGCTTCAAGGGCCATATATTGGTAGGTCGCATATTCATTTTGTCGTTCCATTTGCAGCACATCGAAATATCCATTTGCTACCCTATAAACTATACACATTCTTGATCGTCGTAAAAATCTAAGACGATCTAGCCATGTCCTTACGTCCGTCTGTCCATCTGTCTGTTGAAATCACGCTACAGTTTTTAATAATAGAAATATTGAGCTGAAACTTTGCACAGATTCTTTTTCTGTCCGTAGGCAGGTTAAGTTCGAAGATGGGCTACATCGAACTATATCTTAATGTAGCCCCCACATGGACCAATCTGCCGAAGGTCTTAGGCCCTTAAAAGCCACAGTTATTATCCGATTTTGCTGAAATTTGACACAGTGAGTTGTGTTAGCCCACTCAACATAATACTTCAGTTTGGCCCAGATCGGTCCAGATTTGGCTATAGTTTCCATATAGACCGATCTCGCGATTTAAGGTTTTGGGCCCATAAAAGGCGCATTTTTTTGCCGGATTTCGCTGGAATTCGGGGCAGAGAGTTTGTTAGACTATTCGGCATCTTTTCAATTCGGCCCAGATCGGTATTTGGATATAGCTGACATAAAGGCCGATCTCTCTGCATAAGGTCTTGGACCAATTAAAGGCGCATTTCTTATCCGTTTTCGCTGAAATTTGACACAGTGATTTATAATAGGCTTTTCGACATCCGTGTCCTATATGATTCAGATCGGTCTTTATTTACTTGTATTTATTAGACCACTAAATGTCCGTTCCGAAATTGGTACAAATTGGACCATATTTGGATTTAGCTGACGAAAAGCCTTTTACTTGTTCTTTGTAGTGATAGACTTTTTCTCTATACGACTACTTAGCTTCCATAGCATACACATGTCATTTGTGGGCATCTTTTGGAAGTTGAAACGTTGGACAACGGCAACGGCTCTCGTTGTTGCTCCGTGTGCCCCGATTCGAATCCCGTCCGAACTCTGCCAATTTTTTATTTTCAATTTTTTTGCCTGCTGTTTCAGCAAACAAACACCTACTGTTCTAGCAGTTCTCTGTACTATTTCAACTAACAAAATCTGCTATTTTAACCACCCAATCTGCTTAAATATTCAACACGTATTACTTTTGGACAGGCAAAATATTGTTGCACGGTAGCAAATAAATTACCCTGCTTTTAGGGCGAGTATGCATATGCATGAAATCTCGCTTAAAGTATTTTACTCTCATATTTTATTATACTCTTTACCATAGGAAAGGGGAATACTTATTTCGTCACTCTGTTTGTAAATCCTGGAAATATTAGAGGAGGCCCTTCGAAATCCTTCTTCAATTTGGCTTAGATCGGTCCAGATTTGGATATAGCTGCCATATAGACCGATCCGCCGATTTAAGATCTTGGGTCCATAGAAGGCGCATTTATTGTCCGATGTCGCCGAAATTTGGAACAGTGAGTTGTGTTAGGCCCTCCGACACCCCTCTTCAATTTGGCCCAAGTCAGCCCAGATTTGGATATAGCTGCCATATAGATCGATCTCTCTTGGTCTTGGCGCAATTATAATTCAATTTCACTGAAATTTGACACAGTGACTTATGTTAGGCTTTTCGACATACGTGCAATTCTGACCATATTTCGATAAAGCTGCTATGGGGGTATAAATTATCCATTTTTCACCGAGCTATGATGAAAGTAGTTTACATATATACCCGAGGTGGTGTGTATCTAAAGTTTGGCCCAGTCGAACTTAACGCCTTTTTGATTGTTTTTGTTTTGTTTAATTTTATTTAACAACAACCCCTTCATAAATGGAACAGCTGGTATTTTAAGGAAACAAGAAACTATTTAGCATGCTGCCTGCTGGTCTAAAATTGCAAACATACTATTATCAGCAAATTTGTTTCTACGAGCGTACTTCTGCTATATAGTTCTTTCTCTTGTATTCACATTACACTTTTAATGCAGTTCAATTCCATTTGGTGGGCGCCATAGGATTTTTTTGCCTTTTCCACAGGAATATTCAATATTTTAGCTGATTTTGTAGTCGAAACTGAATAAATTAAATTAACAGACTGAAATGTTTGCTAAACCAACGGCTTCATATTTGCTAAAACAGCAGCCATGTATGCTTTTCCATTTTCAAAAGACATAAACTGTTGCTTGCTTTAGCAAAAATTTTTGCTTTTTTGAATAGCAAATTTCGTTGGGCGGAATTTTTTTCCCTTCTACTCGATTATGTTGGCTCAAGTCTGGTATTCTAACCGAAAGGTTTGCTATCGTTCTCGATTTCACGCGATGATATGACGCTCCTATCCTCTTTTCATTCTATCGCCTTAAGTCTCATAACAGCAGTGGCTGCCTTATACTTAATCTGTATGTCTATAAGTCGGATATCTATAATAGTCTCCAGTGCCTTAGTTGCAATTTTTATCCATCCAACTTAATGAAGCGCAAGTAAGAACTGGTTAATTCATACACCAAGAGAAATTAGTCTACTGTTATTAAATTAAAAATGTAAAACTTTTTAATAAATCCATACAAAATATGTCAACTTCGCAACAACAATTGTATAGCATTTGCTATACATTCATACAGTTTTTTTGCAGTTTTTGGCGTAAGTTTGTTCAGCAGCATTAATATGATTTTGGTAGTTTTTTGTATGCTATTATTTAAAATTTTTTAAAAATTGTAGCCGAATCGAATTGTAAAAAAAACACATTTTACGCTATGTTCCGCTCACATAAAAAGATAAAATAAAATACCAAATTTTTGAAGTTCTTATGACAGCTTTAGGCTTTCTCAACTTTTACCATCTGAATTTCAGAACATGTTTGCTGCTTTAGCGAACAATTACTGATGTCCCAGTACCAGCAAACATTTTTGCAGTTTTTACTTACAAATTTAAATAAATAAAATAAATAATCAGTTCAAAACAGCTAAACGAAAAGATCCATAAGTAAGATAGAGCCTAAATTGAGATAGTGTTAACATTTTTCCTATATATTGCTGCATTCATAAACGATAATGCTGGAACACATTGCCAGAAGTGTGCTAGCAATGAAATAAAAAACTTATTTAAATTTCCTTAATTTGATGCATTCTTATTGAAATACAAGTTTATTATTTATGATGAAAGCAGTAAAAAAATAACTTGCTGACTCTAATTCCACAAACTCCACAACCATGTTAATACCTTATATCGAAAAACATAGTTTTATCAGTAAAAAAACACATTTAATTTGTTTTACACTTCGTTCTCTAATATTAGTGTTGGTTTCACAAAGCTAAAAGTACTTGCCTTTGAAACAAGGATTCAAGAGTTTCCTTATTGCACATAATTCACACAATTACATTTACATTTTAGCAGATACCCGTAAACACATGGCTGAACAAAAAATTAATTAAACACATAATTATGCAGCATTTGTTGAATCTTTCCACTTGATACACTCCATACACCGTGAAAGAGCGAACATTGACGGTTACATATGCGGCATACATCCTCCGACTAACTGGGAATATGTCCTCATACCTATTTATCCGTACTCCATAAATATCGCGCTTGTATTTGGATACAAACATCATATTTCGCCTGCTGCCAAATGATGTAAGGAAGGCTTCTGAACTCCTCATACATGTGTAATTAGTATGAATAATGTGGCATATAGATTGTTTACAAAAGATTCTTAGGCAAAGCATATGCTAAATTAAAAGAGAATTTAATTGCTTTACACCGATACCTAAGTACTCTAGTAGCAGTTGTGCTAGTATCAGATTAAACAGTGCGGTTCAAAAGTAAATACAACTATCAGTCCATACTCTGTATACGCAACCTGAATGATGGACTAAAGAAGCTCACAAATTTTAATTGAGACCACAATTTTTATAGACATGTACTGAATAGGTAATAGTTGGTGCCCAAAATTATGTTCATCATAAGATTGTAATTGTGCTATTATGTCTTTGTGGTATGACTTCTAACAGCCATGGGAAGAGCGATCCATAATTCGATGCGGCTTCTGTATATTTAAAAAAACACACACACACACAACTAAAAGCCTGTTAAGTTCGGCTGGGCCGAATCCTATGTACCCTCCACAATGGATCGCAGCTGTCAACTTCTTTGGACATTTTCTCTTTAGAGGCAGAAACTAAAATTAAACAAGTAAAAGCGTGGTAAGTTCGGCCGGGCCGAATCTTATATACCCTCCACCATGGATCGCATTTGTCGAGTTCTTTTCCCGGCATCTCTTCTTAGGCAAAAAGGGATATAAGAAAAGAGTTGCTCTGCTATTAAAACGATATCAAGATATGGTCCGGTTCGGACTACAATTAAATTATATGTTGGAGACCTGTGTAAAATTTCAGCCAATTCGTATAAGGATTGCGCCCATTGGGGCTCACGAAGTAAAATAGAGAGAACGATTTATATGGGATCTGTATCGGGCTATAGACCGATTCAGATCATAATAAACACGTTTGTTGATGGTCATGAGAGGATCCGTCGTACAAAAGTTCAGGCATATCGGATAATAATGGCGACCTCTAGGGGTCAAGATCCCAGATCGGTTTATATGGCAGCTATATCAGGTTATGAACCGATTTGAACCTTATTTGACACAGTTGTTGAAAGTAAAAATAAAACACGTCATGCAAAATTTCAGCCAAATCGGATAGGAATTGCGCCCTCTAAAAGCTCAAGAAGTCAAATCCCCAGATCTGTTTATATGACAGCTATATCAGGTTATAGACCGATTTCAACCATACTTGGCACAGTTGTTGGATATCATAACGAAATACTTCGTGCAAAAACTCATTCAAATCGGATAAGAATTGTGCCCTCTAGAGGCTCAAGAAATCAAGACCCAAGATCGGTTTATATGGCAGCTATATCAGGTTATGGACCTATTTAAACCATACTTGGCACAGTTGTTGGATATAATAACAAAACACGTCGTGCAAAATTTCATTCCATTCGGATAAGAATTGTGCCCTCTAGAGGCTCAAGAAGTCAAGACCCAAGATCGGTTTATATGGCAGCTATATCAGGTTATGGGCCGATTTGAACCATACTTGGCACAGGTGTTGGATATAATAACAAAACACGTCGTGCAAAATTTCGTCCCAATCGGATAAGAATTACGCACTCTAGAGGCTCAATAAGTCACGACCCAAGATCGGTTTATATGGCAGCTATATCAGGTTATAAACCGATTCGAAACCCGGCCGGACTCTGCCGATTTTTTATACCCTCCACTATAAGATGGGGGGTATACTAATTTCGTCATTCTGTTTGTAACTACTCGAAATATTCGTCTGAGACCCCATAAAGTATATATATTCTTGATCGTCGTGACATTTTATGTCGATCTAGCCATGTCCGTCCGTCTGTCCGTCCGTCCGTCCGTCTGTCTGTCGAAAGCACGCTAACTTCCGAAGGAGTAAAGCTAGCCGCTTGAAATTTTGCACAAGTACTTCTTATTAGTGTAGGTCGGTTGGTATTGTAAATGGGCCATATCGGTCCATGTTTTGATATAGCTTCCATATAAACCGATCTTGGGTCTTGACTTCTTGAGCCTCTAGAGTGCGCAATTCTTATCCGATTGGAATGGAATTTTGCACGACGTGTTTTGCTGTGATATCCAACAACTGTGACAAGTATGGTTCAAATCGGCCCATAACCTGATATAGCTGCCATATAAACCGATCTTGGGTCTTGACTTCTTGAGCCTCTAGAGGGCGCAATTCTTATCCGATTTGAATAAATTTTGTACGACGGATTCTCTCATGACCATTAACATACGTGTTTATTATGGTCTGAATCGGTCTATAGCCCGATACAGCTCCCATATAAATCGATCTCTCCATTTTACTTCTTGTTTTCAAGTTTTTTTTTTGCCCTAACGAAGATCATTTAATTTCACAATTTTTGTTTCTTTCTTTTTCGAGGCGAGCTCAATGAGCGGAGATTTTTTTCGCAAATGGAAAGGGAAATCCAGATATCGCAACACACACCGACCACTATGGGACGCGTTTCTTATAACGTCTATAGATAACAAATATGCTTACTTACTACAACATACATAAACAAATACTTATCTTATAATATAACAAGTAAAAGCGTGCTAAGTTCGGCCGGGCCGAATCTTATATACCCTCCACCATGGATCGCATTTTTCGAGTTCTTTTCCCGGCATCTCTTCTTAGGCAAAAAAGGATATAAGAAAAGATTTGCTCTGCTATTAGAGCGATATCAAGATAGGGTCTGCTTTGGACCACAATTAAATTATATGTTGGAGACCTGTGTAAAATGTCAGCCAATTCGAATAAGAATTGCGCCCTTTGGGGGCTCAAGAAGTAAAATAGAGAGATCGATATATATGGGAGCTGTATCGGGCTATAGACCGATTCAGACCATAATAAACACGTATGTTGATGGTCAAGAGAGGATCCGTCGTACAAAATTTCAGGATAATAATAAATTTGTACAGGATAATTATTGCGACCTCTAGAGGCTCAAGAAGTCAAGATCCCAGATCGGTTTATATGGTAGCTATATCAGGTTATTAACCGATTTAAACCTTATTTGACACAGTTGTTGAAAGAAAAAATAAAATACGTCATGCAAAATTTCAGCCAAATCAGATAGGATTTGCGCCCTCTAGAAGCTCAAGAAGACAAGTCCCAAGATCTGTTTATATAAGACAGCTATATCAGGTAATGAACCGATTTGAACCATACTTGGCGGATAAGAATTGCGCCCTCTAGAGGCTCAAGAAGTCAAGACCCAAGATCGGTTTACATGGCAGATAAATCAGGTTATGAACCGATTTGAACTATACTTGGCGCAGTGGTTGTATATCATAACAAAAAATGCCGTGCAAAATTTCATTCCAATCGGATAAGAATTGCGCACTCTAGAGGCTCAATAAGTTAAGACCCAAGATCGGTTTATATGGCAGCTATATCAGGTTATGGACCGATTTGAACCATACTTGCCACAGTTGTTGGGTATCATAACAAAACACGTCGTGCAAAAGTTCATTTCAATCGGATAAGAATTGCGCACACTAGAGGCTCAAGAAGTCAAGACCCAAGATCGGTTTATATGGCAGCTATATCAGGTTATGGACCGATATGGCCCATTTACAGTACCAACGGCCTAAACTAATAAGAAGTATTTGTGGAAAATTTAAAGCGGCTAGCTTTACTCCTTCGGAAGTTAGCGTGCTATCGACAGACGGACGGACATGGCTAGATCGTTTCAGAATGTCGAAACGATCAAGAAAATATATACTTAATGGGGTCCCAGAGCAAAATTTAGATTTTTACGTCGAACAAGAATATATATACCCTATAGGGTCGGAAATCGATATTTACAAAATGGATATACCCTTATCCTACGGTGGTGGGTATAAAAATATATAAAAACTAACTGTTTAAATGCAATAATAATAATTAGTTTTAATGTGTTTCGATTCTCAGATATGTTTATGATATTATAGAACTTGTTGAACTGACGGGATCACTGTCTGCAAAATTTGTTGGATAATATGTTTAACGAAACAATTAAAAATTTCTGGAAGGTCTGATCGTGACGTTGAAAAAAAATATTCTAAGAAGAAATACAGACTCAAATTTTTCCAGTGAAGAGTATAGTAAGGATCCCTTATTATAGATCCGTATTCTAGGTTGCAACGTACTAAAGAACTGTATGCACTTTTTGTCACAGAAACAGTATCATTAAATTCCCTCATCGGCAAACAACAAAATATAATAATGCTTTATTATTGTAGGTAAGTCATTAATAAAAAGACAAAACACGATCGGGCTGAGATGGCTGCCTTGGGGAACACCGGACGAAACAATGATGTTCTTCGAGATCGCATTACAAAATTTTACACGATTTTATCACTGCCAAACAGATTTCATATCTGTTTGGCCGTATACTTTAACACCGAATTATTGAAACCATATAAATCTTTTTTCATCATTCAAGTGTATGATTACCTTATCGAAAGCTTTACTAAAATCCTTGTATACGGTATCAGTCCGTTTATTGCCCCTAAAAGAATCTTTCACAAAAAAAGGAAATTCTAACAGATTTGTAACGGTTGATCATAATTTCCTGAATCCGTGTAGACATGAAGAGAGCAATAAGGAAACCTGATGAGAAATGGATTCAGTCAATATGTTTCTATTCACTTGGGAATTGCGCTAAGTATGGAGATACCCCTGTAATTACAGGCATCATTACGACCGCCAGATTTCAATAATGGCATAATATAAGATTCATTTTATTTGCGGTAGACATCCAGATTTCAATGAACTACGAACCAGTATAAATAAAGGATAAGAAAGTTGTTCGGCACACTGTTTCAGAATGATAGCCAGGACACTATCTGAACCAACAAGAAATGTATATTTTATTGACCTTAAGCTTAGTACTATAGTGTCTTCATCTATCAAAAGGAAAATCTATATTAATAGAATTTCTAATTATATAAGGATATTCATAGTCTCGTGTGTAATATATTTCATGGCATCGGATTATGTGGGAGCTGTATCTAAACGAGGCTCATTGGCAATCCCAACAAACCTACACTAATAAGAAGTATTTATTTTAAATTTCAGGCGTCCAGCCTTAACCTTTCGAAAGTAAGCGCGTATGTCGGCAGACATACGGACGGACGGACATGGAATTTTTTTAAATCGTATCTTGAGGACAGATTCTAAGAGTGAGTAAAACTGGAGAATCTCATTCAGTCATGAAGAGAATTAACAAGGAAATACAGTAACGGAGCATACTTGTGCAGGTGCAATTTTATATATATTGAATACCTTTGATGGACCAGTATCACAAAATACAACATGATTCCACCCACACCGACGCTGCCTCAATTGTGGCAGTTGCACATTTAAAGAATGAAGCAAATCATAACTTAGGGAAAACTCCGATTTACAACAACTTGGGCAGACAAATGGCGAATAAATTATACAGGTTTTTTCCGATAATCGCTTAGTTTTCTGAATTAAACTTTAATTTATGTTCCGGAAATCGGAAATGTCAACAATTTTGAAGTCCGTCTATAACCTGATATGGATGCCATAAAAAGCGTTCTCGGGTCTTGACTTGACTTGACTAGAGGCCCGAAGGCGTAATTATAATCCGATTTGGCTGAAATTTTTTAATTAGTTTTGTTTGTTTGTTTGTTGTTGTTGGAGACCACCGTAGCGCAGAGGTTAGCATGTCCGCCTATGACTCTGAACGCCTGGGTTCGAATCCTGGTGAGACCATCAGAAAAAGTTTTCAGCGGTGGTTTTGCCCTCCTAATGCTGGCAACATTTGTGAAGTACTATGCCATGTAAAACTTATCTCCAAAGAGGTGTCGCACTGCGGCACGCCTTTCGATCTCGGCTAAAAAAGGAGGACCCTTATCATTGAGCTTAAACTTGAATCGAACTGTACTTATTGATATGTGAGAAGTAAGCCCCTGTTCCTTAGTGGAATGTTCATGGGCAAAATTTGCAATTTGCAGTTTTTTTGTTTTGACTTCTAACAACTGTCATATAAACCGATCTCCCAATTTGATTTCTTGAGCCTCTAGAGGTCGAAATGCTTTTCCGATTTGGTTGGAATTTAGCAAGATGCGTCTTGTTATGACTTCTAACAACTGTGCGGGGTATGGCCCAAATCCAACTGTAAGCTGATACATCTTCCATATAAACCCATCTCCCGATTTGACTTTTTAAGTCCCTAAAAGGCATGCAAGAACGCAAAATTCCTAAAAATTTTACAACAACAACCAAAAGTACATAAAAGATATCCCAACAGCACAAACAAATAAGTAAAAAGGCGTTAAGTTCGGCCGGGCCAAACTTTGGATACCCACCACCTCGGGTATATATGTAAACCACATTTCATCAAAATCCGGTGAAGATTGCATACCTTATGTCCCACAGCAATTATATCGAAATATGTTCCAATTTGGACCAAATACTTATAAGTACAAGTCATTGTTCAATTGTGTATAACAAAATATTGGTCTTTTTAGTAGCTATTGTATATCTAACAAGTAAAAAGGCCGGGCCGAACTTTAGATACCCTCCACCATGGATCGCATTTGTCGAGTTCTTTTTTCGGCATCTCTTCTTAGGCAAAGCAAGTATGATGATGGTCATGAGGGAATCCGTCGTACAAAATTTCAGGCAAATCGGATAATAATTGCGACCTCTAGAGGCTCAAGAAGTCAAGATCCCAGATCAGTTTATATGGCAGCTATGTCAGGTTGTGAACCGATTTGAACCATACTTGGCACAGTTGTTGGGTATTATAACAAAATATTACGTGCAAAAATTCATTCCAATCGGATAAGAATTGCGCACTCTAGAGGCTCAATAAGTCAAGACCCAAGATCAGTTTATATGGCAGCTATATCAGGTTATGAACCGATTTGAACCATACTTGGCACATTTGTTGGACATCATAACAAAACACGTCGTGCAAAATTTCATTCCAATCGGATAAGAATTGGGCACTCTAGAGGCCCAAGAAGTCAAGACCCAAGTTCGGTTTATATGGCAGCTATATCAAAACATGGACCGATATGGCCCATTTACAATACCAACCGATTTACACTAATAAGAAGTATTCGTGCTTTCGACAGACAGACGGACGGACGGACATGGCTAGATCGACATAAAATGTCGCGACGATCAAGAATATATATACTTTATCAAGAATATATATACTTTATACTATATTTCGAGTAGTTACAAACTGAATGACGAAATTAGTATACCCCCATCCTATGGTGGAGGGTATAAAAATACCAGTATTATATTATGTAGGAGAAATTTTTTTTATGCACTTCTTATTTCTTTCTTCAAATAAAAGAGTTGTTGAGTAAAGAATATATACGATAACTAGCATCCCGGTGGTCCGCTTCGCCAGCCCCATTTTATAAACCCCCTTTTTGTGTAGGACGTCCAAAAACCTGGGTCACTCAGTTTATTAGATTATGAAGTTTTGTAACAAGTCCGTATAAAATTTCAGAAATTTTCGTGAAGAAAGTGCTAAATAGTACTAAGAATAACAATACATCGGAGAAGTCATTAAGGCGCCCAATATATTTGGTCAAGGAATACATGAATCATAGTTCTGAAAGTTTTATCTCATTTCTTAAAGAAAATACCATTTTGTAGTACCTAAAAGTACGGTTTTTAATAATCTTCTGCTCACCAAAAATTTATTTTCAAGGTGTACTTGTATCCCGATTTTGAGAACTTTAGCTCACTCCGTAAAGAAAGAACCATTTTGTTGGTTTGAGTAACAAAATATACAAATGAAAAATTATTTGCTTACATGACATATTTTATGCAAACTTTCAGACCTATAGCTCCATCTATGAAGAAAATACAAAATTGTACCAACTTTGGTACCAAAATTTACGAATTATGAAAAAATCATTTGGACGTCCAATATATATTTCTAAGTTTTTCTACGTCCCACATTTCAGACCTGCACAGAAAGTACCAAATGGTAGAAATATTGGTACACAAATGAATAAATTAAAAAAAAAAATATCATAGTCACCAATCACATTTATCCGAGTTGTACCTGCATGCCAAATTTCAGACCTCTAGCTCCATTTGTGAGGAAATGGTACCACTTTTGGTACTAAAATGTATGAATTTTGAGTAGATCATTTTGTCGCCCATCATATATATACTCACTTGTACTGACATGTCAAACATCAGACCTTTTGCACCATCTGCAAGGAAAGTAGCAAATGTTACCAAAATGTACGTATTGCGAATAGATTATTTAGACATCTACCTTATTTTTGCTAATTGTACCTACATGCCAAATTTCAGACCTCCAGCTCCATCTATCAATAAAGTACCAAATAGTACCTATTTTGGAACCAAAATATTCAAATTGTGAAAAAATCATTTATTCGTCCATCATATATTTCTAAGTTTTACATGCATGAAAAATTTTAGACCTTTAGCTCCATGTTCACAGAAACTACCAAATGGTTCCAATATTGGTACCCAAATGTACGAATTGTAAAAAGATCATAGTCACCTATCATAGTTTTCCTTATTGTTTCTGCATGCTAATTTTTAGATCTCTACCTCCATCCGTAAAGAAAGTATCAAATGGTATCAATTTTAGTACCAAACTCCGTCTGTAAAGAAAGTACCAATTGCGGTACTAAACGTACGTTTTCTCCGGTTACCAGTACTATTTTTTTCTTTTTGTTTTTCATCGTCATCGTGTTGCACCAGATGTCGTTTCAGTCAAATTTCCAATTGCGGTACGTAACGTAAAATATATATATTCTTGAAAATCTAAGACGATCTAGACATGTCCGTCTGTCTGTTGAAATCACGCTACAGTCTTTAAAAATAGATATATTGACCTGAAATTTTGCACGGGACAAAAAAAGATTTTGTCCATAAGCAGGTTAAATTCGAAGATGGGTATTTTTAAAGATTGTAGGGTGATTTCACGTTCTAGATTTTTACGATAATCAAGAATATATATAGTTTATAGGGTCGGGAATGGATATTTCGATGTGTTGCGTATTTCTACTATTGTAAGTAATACAATTTCATAAATATAATTACTTAGCGTAAAGCAATTCACGGCTGCTAGGTTATTAGCGCAGAAGTGGTGGGAAGCTCAAACCAGAGATCTGTCTTTATTCCCCGAGTGTATTGCCTTTCATTCGTAAGTTATTGGGCTTTTTAAATCGATCTGGATGGTTCAAAGGTAGGAACTAAAAGTCATCTTCTTTCTTCTTCTTCCGATTTAATTAAATCCTTTTTTTTATTTCTGGACACGAAAAAATTATGTTTTCGTTTGTAAGCATACTTCACGGTGAAGAACCTACCCAGAATCGACAAGTAGCCGGCAAAGGCACCGTGTCAACCAACACCTTTCTGAAATATGCATCCTATATCAGGCAAACGCAACAAATCTTTGAATGTGACCATATCAGTTTTTTTTTACTCGGGATGTCGTTATCAAATTTTATCTGTATTTCTCTTTAAATGAAGTTTTGAATTCTACTGTTCAATTCCAAATGCAAACGATTCTTTGCATGTATCTTAGGCCAAATTGATGTACAACATACAACATGCACACGTGTTGAAAAGTATTCCTTGCAAGTGTCTTTGAGTGTTCACGTGGATGGCGGCGCCCAAGTACATGATGCAGCACTCCTTCCCAGGCATGCAGCCCTACTCATTTTCATATTCAATTAACCCGTACGAGTGCGCTTAGGATGTTGCTCATGTGAAACATAATTTTACACATTTCGACTCCTTAATAAACGGTTACTTGTTTCCCGCTTTTTCTCAACTTAATGAAGTAATAAAAGCTAAGATACGAGTTCCTGTTGCGATAATGTGAGCGATATTGGTTGGTAAGATTGAGCATAAAGCTATGTGTGAAACATAGAAGTGTTGCAAAAATTCGTAAATGGAATCGCTCCATTGGAGCGCATAAAATAATTGCACAACAAAAGCATGATTTGGCTTCATTATGCATTATATATTGGGGTTTCTTATGAATTTAATATTTAACCAACCATTTATCCAAACCAATCATATTTTCCACGACATGTTTATATAATTGATCTATTGAATCGGGCATCACATGTTGCTACTTTTCTGACGGAATTCCTTTTGTACGGGATAAAAATTGCTAACGTTCCAATCGACGAGACAAGTCGATGCATTCGGTTCGTCAACGTATCGCCTTCGGTCTTAAAGAGTATGACTGGCAGCCCATAAGCTCCTAATGCCTTACTGTTCTTCAGCTGAGTTACTACTACGCCGATCTCATTCTACACCGTCATCATGGCAGATAGCAGATAGGGAAAAATGTTATTAGCTTATCATAAGCATGTTTTCGGTGTCTGTTACTAGATTTCCTCTCTTGTTTCTGTATGAGGATGTGCCTATAACAAGGCCAACGTTTTAGAGTTCAACTCCATGGTATAATTTTCGGGTCGGTGTTATGACAACTGAGCACCTCGATTTGCTGCCTCCCCTTGGTCCTGAGCGATGCTACTGACTGCAGGAGTTTCTTGGTTGAGGCTTCTGACAAATAAGAATTTCGCCAACTTTATCATGGGATGGGCAACGATTTGCACCGCTATGTCATCGTGACTAGGAGTGTTTTCATCGATCAATTGGGTCAGTCGAGTGGCCGAGTGGAAAGCTTCCCTGATAGCGATCCCAAAAAATGCCGACACACAGTGGGAGAAAATCGAAAAAAACTGGCAAAAAATATGCCGTGTGACAACGGGAAATGATATCTCTTTGAAATTTGAAATGGTTAAAGCTGAGTTGCTAAATAAATCATAT
This sequence comes from Stomoxys calcitrans, assembly GCF_963082655.1. Classification (NCBI taxonomy): domain Eukaryota; kingdom Metazoa; phylum Arthropoda; class Insecta; order Diptera; family Muscidae; genus Stomoxys; species Stomoxys calcitrans. The sequence goes on along the minus strand of NC_081552.1, from coordinate 163,262,784 downwards.
GCAAAATTTATAAACAGTAGGATATCCGGGCGCCTTTTGTCTCCTAAAGTTGGTCACCTCTGTATTTCGAAAAATTGTTCGGGCTGCCAAAACTTCATTTATGGTCTTATTTTCAATTTATTCCTTTACTGGATATTTCTCGAAAACTCCTACATAAAAGTCCGCTTAAGGTGTACAATATATCCATGATTTCGGAAATATTAGATTTTATTTTTTTTTGTGCAATTTTGACGGAGATCTGCTTCATATCTCTCGATTTTAATTTTTATGCATGATTTAAATTTTCGACAAAATTTACAATAACCTTGTTGCCACAAATGTCCACATCTGACTATTCAGTTAAAACTTCTACAGTTTGAATGTCAAAAAATGTGAAAAAGTGTAGTTTTTACGTTTTTGGTAAAAAAAGTATTTTCATTGATTGGTCTTTATAGAAAAAACTTGCTTCAATACCTTATTTTTTATACCCTCAACCATAGGAGTAAATGTAACTCCTCGAAATATTCGTCTATGACCCCTAAAGTGTAGATATTCCTGATTGTCATGACATTTTAAGTCGATTTAGCCATGTCCGTCCGTCTGTCTATCGAAAGCACGCTAATTTTCAAAGCATTAAAGCTAGCAGCTTGAAATTTTGCACAAAAACTTCTTATCAGGGTAGGTCGGTTGGGATTAGAAATGGGCTATATCACTTCATATTTTGATGAAGCTGATATATAGACCGATCTTGGATCTTGAGTTCTTCAACCACTACAGGGTACAATTCTTATCCGATTTAGCTGAAATTTTACATGAGGTGTTTTATTTTGACTTCCAACAACGTTGCTGAGTATGGTTGAATTCCGTTCATAACCTGATATAGCTGTCATATAAACCTATCTGAGGCCTTGACTTCTTGACCCTCTACAAGGCGAAATCCGATTTGGCTGAAATTTTGCACCACGTATTATATTATGACTTTCACTAACTGTATGAAATAAATCGATCCATAACCTGATATAGCTGCCATATAAACCGATCTTGAATTTTGGCTTCTTCAGCAACTAGAGATTGCAGTTCTTATCCGATTTGGCTGAAATTTTGCATGAGGTGTTTTGACTTCTAACAACTGTGTCAAATATGGTTCAAATCGATTCAGATCCTGATATAGCTTTAAACCGATTTGGGATCTTCACTTCTCGAGCCTCCAGAAGGCGTAATTATTATCCGATTTGGCTGAAATTTTGTACAACGGCTTCTCTTATGACCTTCAAAATACGTGTCAAATATGATCCGCATCGGTCTATATCCTGATAGAGCTTCCATATAAACCTATCTGTCCATTTTACTTCTTGAGCCCCTAAAGGGCGCAATTCTTATTCGAGTTGGCTGAAATTTTACACAATGACTTCTACGATGGTCTCCAACATTTAATTCTATTATGGTCGGAATCGGATCATAACTTGATAGCTCCAATAGAGGCCGATTTTCGTTGCAGGGACTGACCCATCGCCGGTGGCATTTGGTCATAAAGTAGGAGCTGAATTTTTTTTTTTTTGATTGCTGAAACACTATTTATAGGCCGATCCTAATCTTTGAAAGCCTTCAAAGTGTGGTTGTCTTTGCGCATATCTTAGTTTTATAGTGAAAGTTTCGGCGCAACAGCTTCAGAATTTTGATGAAATTTTTTTATTCGCGATCATTTTTGCTCTCAAACTAGTTTTATGATTTCAACAGTTATTGTTTGTGTATTGCTTTTAAATGACTTTTATTTCCACAAAGTTTTATGGAAACAAACTAAAACATTAAACAACTATAATTGTTAAATATTTTGCTAAAATAAATGTTGACCAATTTTTACGAAGAACGATCTACATTCTGTTTATTTTGTCTTCGAACTTAATTAAAGTTGATCGAAAATCCGTTTTTGATGGAAAAGTTGTCCGTTAAAAATTGCATCCAACTATTGCCGTATATGCTTCAAATTTCCATTATGTCTCCTAAAGTTTTTCTAATTTATTGGAGATACAATAAGAAAACTTTTTTCTTACTTTGCTCACTAATTGATGTCAAATGTCTAAGAGGCAAACGTAAATGTAATATAAAAATTGCTCTCATAGCTAAAAGTCTGCGGACTAATATTATTTTAACACATTTCCTCACTTAATGTGGGTATTAAATCCGTTTTTCATGGTGAAAATTTATATTTTTTACCATTACTTTTTATAGATAATAGATTTTGAGCAAAAAGACTTCCACATTTCATTAGTTAGGGCAATCCGATTATTTATGATACAATTTAATAAAAATGTTATGTAATCAGTGATATTTTTGTAGTTTTGCAAAAAAGTAATCGTGAAAAACATGGTATTTCACTGTGAGACACGAACATAATATCGACCTTTTTGTAAACATGACTCGTCGAATTTTATTAAACATTTTTGTACATTACACACAAGAAAATCATCATTCGAAAAATCTTTTCATTGTAAAAAGATTTTCTTGAAAGAAAATCAAAAATTTAAAAAGTAAAATTTAAAATGTTTTAACTAATATTTCACTGTGCTCAAATCTACGGTTAAAGTCAACAGAATAAAAAAAGTTTTACTTGAATTTTCGTCCCTTTGTTTCAATTGCCTTAAATAATGTATTGTGAATTATGGAACCCTAGGGAAAAAAGCGAAATATTTTGTTAGTTTCTCTATAGAGACAAACTCGATGATCGGAGATTTTTTTTTTGCAAATGGAAATGGAAAGCCTGAGATCGTAATACAAACCATCCACTATGGCACGCGTTTCGTAATTTGGTTGCAATTACTCATCAGCCATATTAGCTGTGAATGCTTCAAAGGCCGTACGTTGGTATGATGCACTTATACCGAATTTATTGCGAAAATGCCACAATGATATAAACACCACATTAACCACGCTCAATAACCCTGTCTATTAGCTCTGGCCGATTTTTTGTCTAAGCACTTACGCTACTCCCATGGTATACACATGATTCTGTGCATCTATTGGAAGTTGTTTTGATGGCGTCAAATTAATTTATAATTAAATATTACTAATTATTATTTGGAAAACTTTTTCAGACTAACAATCTATATTTTTTACGAATGAAATTTCAATTAAAATAATAAAAGAAGAATTCAAAGAAAAAAATTTAGAAAATGATTTATTGTTGTAGGGGCTTAGAGAATAAAAAGATTTTTTTTTTCAAAAATTGTTAAAATTATTGAATAAAAATTTAATAGAAAGCATTTAACAATGGTCTAAAGCCGGACAATATCCTGCAATGGAATCTCAATAATATTTTTAGACCGAAAAACAGACAAACTTAACGAAAGGCACGTCGCATGTGATGTAGGTCACTACTTATACACAAAACAGCGCTGGCAGCATCAACCATTGGAATCGATGTGCGAAGAACATACGAGTTTTGCAAAAGATCGTTGGATAAGTTAGATTTGAATAAGGGAAGTAAGATTTGATTTGTTTTCTATTGCGTTTATGAATCAAGTCGACTTAAAGAGCACTGTTGAAATTTAGACGTATGCCTTACAATCTACTCTAGTTGGGATGGTTGTAAAGCACCATGATCTATTTGACAAAACACGCAGATGATATTTAATCCCAGCAAAAACTTGGTAAGCACATGTCATCATTTTTGACATGTAAAATAATGGATAACTCATTATTCTTAGATTTACTAGTTGCTGAAATATAACAAGTTATCAACATGAATACTATCTGTATTACCGGTAGTACAAATAACATCACATACAACATTCGATGAAGCTCAACAATAAGCACTTATTTGTAATAATAGAAAAGAAAAATCATTATTATAACCCTGGTGTTGATAAAAATGCCATTAAGAAATTGCAGGCAAAATTATCTCATACCCATGAGTGCAGTCCGTTATAAGGTTAAGCTCAATGATAAGCGGCCTACATTTTATCGACGAATCCGAATGGCTTGCCGCCAAGCCACACCACTTACTAGCGCTAGGATATTATTATAAACAAGTAAGAGCGTGGTAAGTTCAGCCGGGCCGAATCTTATATTTCCACCCTGGATCGCATTTGTCGAGTTCTTTGTGCGGTATCGCTTTTCAGGCAAACAAAGAATAATGCATAAGAACTGTTATCCTATTGGAGCTATATTATATTATAGATTCGGACCATAAATGATTGAATGCTGAAAATTGTAGAAGTCATTGTGTAATATTTCAGTCCATTCGGATAAAAATTGCGCCTTGTAGGGACTCAAGAAGCAAAATCGGGAGACCACTTTATATGGGAGCTGTATCCAGCTATAGATCGATTCAGAACATATTGGACAGGTATGTTGATGGCCATGGGAGAAGCCGTTGTAAAAAATTTCCTCCAAATCGGATGAGAATTGCGGTCTCTAGAGGCTCAAGAAGTAAAGAATCCAGATAGGTTTATATGGCAGCTATATCAAGCTATGTACCGATTTGCGCCATACTTAGCACAGTTGTTGAAAGTTGTAACAAAACACATCGTGCAAAAAATTTCAGTCAAAGCGGACGAGAATTGCGCCCTCTAGAGGCTCAAGAAGTGAAGACACAAGATCGGTTAATATGGCAGCTATATGAAAACATAGACCGATTTTACCCATTTACAATCCCAACGGATCTACACTAATAGGAAGTATTCATGCAAAATTTGAAGTGCCTAGCTTTAATCGTTCGAAACTTAGCGTGATTTCGACAGATAAACGGAAGGACATGAGATGACGATCAAGAATATATATACTTTATGGATCTTAGATGCATATTTCGAGGTGTTACAAATATAATGACGAAATAAGTATACCCCCATCCTATGGTGAAGGGTATAAAATATTATTAATTTTTTATACCCTCCACCATAAGATGGGGGGTATACTAATTTCGTCATTCTGATTGTAACAACTCGAAATATTCGTCTGAGACCCCATAAAGTATATATATTCTTGATCGTCGTGAAATTTTATGTCGATCTAGCCATGTCCGTCCGTCTGTCCGTCCGTCCGTCCGTCCGTCCGTCCGTCCGTCCGTCCGTCCGTCCGTCCGTCTGTCTGTCGAAAGCACGCTAACTTTCGAAGGAGTAAAGCTATCCGCTTGAAATTTTGCACAAATATTTCTTATTAGTGTAGGTCGGTTGGTATTGTAAATGGGCCATATCGGTCCATGTTTTGATATAGCTACCATATAAACCGATCTTGGGTCTTGACTTCTGGAGCCTCTAGAGTGAGCAAGACGTATTTTATTCTTACTTTCAATAACTATGTCAAATAAAGTACAAGTCGGTTCATAATCTGATTTAGCTGCCATATAAACCGATCTGGGATCTTGACTTCTTGAGCCTCTAGAGGTCGCAATTATTATCCGATTTGCCTGAAATTTCGTACGACGGAGTCTCTCATGACCATTAACATACGTGTTTATTATGGTCTGAATCGGTCTATAGCCCGATACAGCTCCCATATAACTCGATCTCTCTATTTTATTTCTTGAGCCCACAAAGAGCGCAATTCTTATTCGAATTGGCTGACATTTTACACAGGTCTCCAACATAAATATAATTTAATTGTGGTCCAAACCGGACCATATCTTGATATCGCTCTAATAGCAGAGAAAATCTTTTCTTACATCCTTTTTTTGCCCAAGGAGAGATGACGGGAGAAGAACTCGACAAATGCGATCCATGGTGGAGGGTATATAAGATTCGGCCCGTCCGAACTTAGTATGCTTTTACTTGTTCTACCTCCCCACAAAACCCGTTGATTGTTTCGCATGCTGTCGGCATGAATTTAAGGAAATAAAAAAAATTTAAATTCATTTTGCTCGTCCGAAACGCCGCATCCATATTGAGCACAGCTTAGGTTTGGTTTAGGATAAGTTTAAGAGGCAGTCTGCCATTAGACACACTCAGTCGCTTTCGCCCATTAAGATACCACAGGAACAGGAAATGGAAGATGCTTTCCAGTTCTAACGTTGAACCATCCAGATCGTCTTCAAAAGCCAAACAAAGTGCAAATGTTCACATTCGGAAAAGTCCTCAATGAAATGAGAACCTAAAGTGGAAATCCTTCTGCGTGCTAGTGCGGGACGGCCACATAGCAGATGTTCTGTGACCTGTCATGACGAACACAATGACCGAGTCGTCTGTTCTAGCCAACTACAGCAAAGCGGTAGAGCTCTTCAAATCTAGATTGGACAAAATAATTTTGGAGTGTTCAGAACTTGCACTTTTTGACCATCTGTTATTGATTGCCCTTTGGTCCTCATTCTGAAGACCGAGCTTACATGTCGCAAGAGGTATACCCACAGATTCCAGTTCCCCTGTCACACAATATTTTATGGTTGTAGGCGAAGGCCAAGACTTTCTCAAAGTAGAATCTATCTCGGTTTTTATATTGATTGGACTGATAGTGTTGTATCACATATCATTGACGACTGGAAGGTATCGGTAGAGCAGATAAATTTGTAGGACTAGAATTACCTTACAAACAAAATGGGATTATGTTGCCAACATTTGGATAGTTTATATAAGCAAATGGTTGATAAAATGATTTTCTCTTTAAAATAAACTAAGCAAATAATATAGATGAAAACAGTAGCCTGAATTCTTCTCTTTTCTATCAAAGAAATAATCCGTTTGAATCTCTTAAAATAGGACAATTCATTTTTTGTTGAGATTTACAATTCATTTAGCAAAGTGTCACCAGAAACTCTGTTCATATCGTTTTTACATTCAACTACACAATTTGAACACAGTAGTATTAATACGAAATAATATTCTAAGATATTGATAAACAACTATCGGATTATATTTTAATATCCTACACCACTACTGTCGTACAGGGAAATAAAACTTAGTGTATCTGTTTGTAACATCTAGAAGGAAGAGAGATAGATTTAGCTATATCCGTCAGTCTGTGTGTCTGCTATGTTAATCTAATCTTCTTATATAAAAACAAGTAAAAGCGTGCTAAGTTCGGCCGGGCCGAATCTTATATACCCTCCACCATGGATCGCATTTGTCGAGTTCTTATCCCGGCATCTCTTCTTAGGCAAAAAAAGGATATAAGAAAAGATTTGCTCTGCTATTAGAGCGACATAAAGATATGGTCCGGTTTGGACCACAATTAAATTATATGTTGGAGACCTGTGTAAAATGTCAGCCACTTCGAATAAGAATTGCGCTCTTTGTGGGCTCAAGAAGTAAAATAGAGAGATCGATTTATATGGGAGCTGTATCGGGCTAAAGACCGATTCAGACCATAATAAACACGTATGTTAATAGTCATGAGAGAATCCGTCGTACAAAATTTCAGGCAAATCGGATAATAATTGCGACCTCTAGAGGCTCAAGAAGTCAAGATCCCAGATCGGTTTATATGGCAGCTATATAAGGTTATGAACCGATTTGAACCATACTTGGCACAGTTGTTGGATATCGTAACAAAACACGTCGTGCAAAAATTCATTCCATTCGGATAAGAATTGCGCACTCTAGAGGCTCAAGAAGTCAAAACCCAAGATCGGTGTATATGGCAGCTATATCAGGTTATTAACCGATTTGAACCATACTTGTCACAGTTGTTGGATATAATAACAAAACACGTCGTGCAAAATTTCATTCCAATCGGATAAGAATTGCGCCCTCTAGAGGCTCAAGAAGTCAAGACCCAAGATCGGTTTATATGGCAGCTATATCGGATAAGAATTGCGCACTCTAGAGGCTTAGGAAGTCAAGACCCAAGATCGGTTTATATGGCAGCTATATCAAAACATGGACCGATGTGGCCCATTTACAATACCAACCGACCTACACTATTAAGGAGTAAAATTTCAAGCGGCTAGCTTTACTCCTTCGGAAGTTAGCGTGCTTTCGACAGACAGACGGATGGACGGACGGACGGACGGACAGACGGACGGACGGACGGACATGGCTAGATCGACATAAAATTTCACGACGATCAAGAATATATATACTTTATGGGGTCTCAGACGATTATTTCGAGTAGTTACAATCAGAATGACGAAATAAGTATACCCCCATCTTATGGTGGAGGGTATAAAAAAACTGTGTTGTTTGTAGGTTTGTTGATTTGTTTGTGTGTTCCTTATAGACTCAGAAACGGCTGAACCGATCTTCTTAAAATTTTCACAGATGGTGCATAATGAGCCCGTGGTGAAAATAGGGTACTACATTTTTTGATATCAGAAGGGGGGTGCGCCATCCCCCTTACATTAATTTTCAGAAACGCCAGATCTCGGAGATTGGTGGTGCGATTTAAGCGAAATTTTGTGTGCTCTCATACAGTGCCCTTAAAATAAAAATTTGGTATTCAAATTTCGGATGGTGTACCTAGGGGGGCCGCCCCACCCTAAAAATACCAAACATATATTTAGACCAATAACCACAATATGGGACTCCAATTAAAGGTAATTAAGATTAGAAAAAGTATCTGATATCCAATTGTCGGACAAAGTGTTTGGGGGACCACCCCAACCCCCAAAGTACCCCTAAATCGGACATATTTACAGACCAGGGCAATATGGGACTCAAGTGAAAGGTATTTGCGAGTAGAATACGAATCTGATATCCAAATGTGGGACCACATTTCTGAGGGTCCACCCCTCAAATAAAAGGTATTTGAGTGTAGAATTCGAATATGATATCCAAATATGGGTCCAAGTGTTTGGGGGCCGCCTCTCACCAAAAACATCCCTCAAAGGGGACAAATTTACGACCATAGCAATATGGGGCTAAAATGAAAGGTCTTTTTGAGTAAAGCACGAATCTGAATCGGGAAAAGTGGCTAGGGGGCCAACCCACCCCCACAACACTACTCAATTAGGAAGTATTTGCTGACTATTCCAATATGAGGCTCAAATAAGAGGGTTTTTAAAGTAGAACACGAATCTGATATATATTTTTAAGGACATCTCACTGAGTGGCCGCCCATCCCCCAAAACACCCCCGAAGCCGGCCATGTTTAGCGACTATGGAAATATGGGGCTCAAACTAAAGGTATTTGGGATTCGACCTGATATCAACATTAGGAACCAACTTTCTAGGGGACGTCCCACCACCATAACAACCCCCAAATAGGACGTATTTGCTCACCAAGAAACTTTGGATGGTGAAGGGAGTGGAACTAAATATTTATAGTTTTTAGGGCTGATACCCCAAACCGGACATATTTGCTGATTTTTGCAATAAGGAGTTCAAATGAGATTAGAAAACGAATTTGAAATCCAATTTGGAGGCCAATGGAAATATGGGGTTCAAATAAATGATAAATAGATATATGATAATAGAGCACGTTGCTGATATATTTTCCGGGCTTAGTGTTTAGGGGACCACCCCAATTCCCAAAACACCCCTAGATCGGGTATATTTACCGACCATATCAATGTGGAGCTTAAATGAAAGATATTGGTCAACTTTAGGGAGGAATTTACTGGGGGTCTACCCGCTTTCACAAAATACTCCATAAGTAGCAATGTTTTACTGACCATCGCAATATGGGGCTCAAATAAAAGTATTTGGGAGTAGAATACGAATTTGATATCCAAATGTAGATTCATATATTTAGGGCATCAACCCTTCCCCAAAACACCACCCAAAGGTAAAAATTTTGCGACCATACCAATATGTGGCTCAAATGAAAGTATTTGTGATTAGAAAACGAATTTGATAACCTATTTTGGGGCCATGTGTTTGGGGGACGCCCCATCGTGGAACCTCCCCTAAACCAATGGCAATATGGAGTTTAAATAAATGGTATTTGAGATGCTTATATTTTTTTAGGGCCAAGTATCTGGGGAACCACCTCTCCCCACAAAATCAGACATCATGAGAATATCGGGCTGAAATGAAGTATTTTAAGAATGGAGTAGTACACCTTACATCCAAACTTAAATTCGTAGACCAATAGAGATCATATGGGATTCAGATAAGGGCACTTATATTGTTAAACTGTTAGTCAAGCGATATACTATTTTCGTAGCATGGTATTTCACTAAAAGATCTTTAATTGTCGAAAATAAATATTCCAAGGAAACTTTTGTTCCATATAAAGTAAAAGAAGGCGCAGCGGAGTGGGCCCGGGTCAGCTAGTCTCTTATGAAAATATACATTTTTGTTAAATATTATCAAAATCTGCTCAGATTTCTATTTAGCTTCCATTTACATATATACCGCCCTATTTGCATATATAAAGCCGAAGTTATAACAATTTTCAATACATTTGCTCGAAGTTTGATACGGTTTGCTTTATTATCTATCTGAAACCCTTCTCCGAAGTCCACTAAATTCAGTTCAGAATAAGATATAGCTCATAATTTCTACCTAAAGTGCAGGTGTAGGGTATTATATAGTTTGATACCAAGCAAGTAAAAGCGTGCCGGGCCGAATCTTGGGACCCCCACCACCGTGGATTCTGCTTAAAATTTATGCAAATAAATTCAGTAGTAGCTGTCAAACCAGCAAAAATTAAAATTTCTAGGAACCGAAAAATGGTAATCGAGCGACCGGTTTACATGGGAGCTATATCAGGTTATAAACTGATTTAGACCGTATTTGGCACAGTTGTTGGAAGTGATAATTAAACACCGCATGCCAACTTTCGGTTTATATGAGAGCTATATCAAAATCTGAACCGATATGGCCGAGTTACAAAGCCTAACGACCTAGATAAACATTTAGTATCTGTGCAAAATTTCAAGTGGCTAGCTTTGCGCTTTCGACAACTATCGTGATTTTGACAGACGAATGCACATGGCTAGATCGACTCAAAACGTCTAGACGATCAAGAATCTATATTCTTTATGGGGTCTTAGACGAATATTTCGAGGTGTTACAAACGGAATGAATAGATTAGTATGCCCCCATCCTATGATGGTAGGTATAAAAACCTATATAGAAATATAAATTGTGAAAATATGAGATATATCGTTTTACTCTTGCTTGTGTATATTTTCATCATTTTTTACGTAAACTTCAAAAACACTGTGCGGCACCATTGTAGGTTATAGAACGATGATGATGCATTCGCGAAATTGAAAAGCACATCAACCCGCTGACGCAATACATAGTTGCCGTTTACTGCAAAGAAGTGAAGAGCTCAGCAATTGTAAAATTCAAGTGCGCTACAGCTACAACTGCTGCACAACGATTTCAATTAGAAGCATAGGAAGTCATTTGTCCTTTGTAGTGTAATTGGGACTTCCATGGGGACAAAAAGGAAAAAACAAATTCCGGACACAAATGAACAGAATATTGCTATTTTTTATACACCATTGCAGTTGTGTGTATTTTCTAGTTTAACAAACATTCGATTTGAGAAATGTTTACTTTAGAATTTGGGTTATAGATTTTTCATTTTAGTAAAGTTATATCATATTTAATGTGTTAAACTAAGACCTTATCCAACCCCTTCGTACTGTGAAGTAATGTCCCTTGCAATTTGAAATGAAACGTTTTTTTAAAAATCGTTTAATTTGTGAAAACTTGAAATTTCGATTGGAAATTCTTGTATAATCAATATAAAGGGTGATTTTTTTGAGGTTAGGATTTTCATGCATTAGTATTTGACAGATCACGTGGGATTTCAGACATGGTGTCAAAGAGAAAGATGCTCAGTATGCTTTGATATTTCATCATGAATAGACTTACTAACGAGCAACGCTTGCAAATCATTGAATTTTATTACCAAAATCAGTGTTCGGTTCGAAATGTGTTCATTCACCGTAACGTTGCGTCCAACAGCATCTTTGAAAAAATACGGTCCAATGATTCCACCAGCGTACAAACCACATCAAACAGTGCATTTTTCGGGATGCATGGGCAGTTCTTGAACGGCTTCTGGTTGCTCTTCACTCCAAATGCGGCAATTTTGCTTATTTACGTAGCCATTCAACCAGAAATGAGCCTCATCGCTGAACAAAATTTGTCGATAAAAAAGCGGATTTTCTGCCAACTTTTCTAGGGCCCATTCACTGAAAATGATTTGCAAGCGTTGCTCGTTAGTAAGTCTATTCATGATGAAATGTCAAAGCATACTGAGCATCTTTCTCTTTGACACCATGTCTGAAATCCCACGTGATCTGTCAAATACTAATGCATGAAAATCCTAACCTCAAAAAAATCACCCTTTACTTGACTCTTTATAAATCCACCACCATAGGATGGGGGTATACTAACCTTAACCTAGTCATTCCGTTTGAAACACCTTGAAATATAGATCTGCGACCCCATAAAGTATAAATATTTTTGAACTGCTGGACATTTGAGTCGATCTATCCATAGCTCCATCCGTCCGTCTGTCAAAATCGTGATAGCGGTCGAACGCGTAAAGCTAGCTGTTTGAAATGTTGCACAGATACTTCTTTTTGTTGTAGGTCGTTGGGAATGGCAAATAGGTCATATCAGTTTAGATTTGGATATAACTCCCGAATTGACACCTTGAGCCCCTAAAAGCTGCAATTTTTGTCCGATTTGGCTAAAATTTTGCCAATAACCCTGCTACGACTGTTGAAATCGCCCTATAACCTGATGTAGCTCCCATATAAACGGAAGCCACAATTTTTGTCTGATTTGGCCAAAAGTGTGCACGTGGTGTTTTGTTACGACTTTCAACAACTTTCCTAAGTACGGCCCAATCAATCTTTAACCTGATGTAGCTCCCATATAAACCGGTCTCTCGATTATCCTAGTTCAGTTCCTAGAAGCTTCCATTTTTGCCCAGTTTGGCAGAAATTTGGTACGTAAATTAAAATTATGCCTTTCAAAAAATTTTAATTTGTGTCAATTTTACGCATGTGGGTGTCAAAGATTCGGCCCCGCCGAACTTAGAATGTATTTACTTGTTTTTAGCTGACTTATTCTATTTAAGTAGATAATTGTGCCCTGGACAAAATAGGCAAAAGTGGTATAAATACGTTTAAGATTATTAACCATTACATATTGGGCGCAAACAGCATCGTTCTTTGAGTCTCTGTGTCTAAAGGGTTCCCCACAATAGTGAAACACTTCCATTTCTGAGCTGAAGGATAAAGGCTTTTAAATGTATTTCCTAATATACGGAAGCACCATGCTGAGATGACATGCATAACATTAAATGGAAAATGCATTCAGAAATTGAAATTATGCACATAACTAATATGGATTAAGACATTATGTATGCACCTTGTACAGGTATTATAATACATTCATGCTCTCAGACCAAGATAGTAAAGGGTGATTTTTTTGAGGTTAGGATTTTCATGCATTAGTATTTGACAGATCACGTGGGATTTCAGACATGGTGTCAAAGAGAAAGATGCTCAGTATGCTTTGACATTTCATCATGAATAGACTTACTAACGAGCAACGCTTGCAAATCATTGAATTTTATTACCAAAATCAGTGTTCGGTTCGAAATGTGTTCAAATGTTGACAAATTTTGTTCAGCGATGAGGCTCATTTCTGGTTGAATGGCTACGTAAATAAGCAAAATTGCCGCATTTGGATTGAAGAGCAACCAGAAGCCATTCAAGAACTGCCCATGCATCCCGAAAATGCACTGTTTGGTGTGGTTTGTACGCTGGTGGAATCATTGGACCGTATTTTTTCAAAGATGCTGTTGAACGCAACGTTACGGTGAATGAACACATTTCGAACCGAACACTGATTTTGGTAATAAAATTCAATGATTTGCAAGCGTTGCTCGTTAGTAAGTCTATTCATGATGAAATGTCAAAGCATACTGAGCATCTTTCTCTTTGACACCATGTCTGAAATCCCACGTGATCTGTCAAATACTAATGCATGAAAATCCTAACCTCAAAAAAATCACCCTTTACATAGTATTCGTATGGTGAATTGGCACACGCTCTGCGTAGGTTGTTCTATGTCGGCATATTTCCATATTGGAGATCCCATTCAATTAAATGGGGAGGGCATGGGTCTACTTCGTGCAGTCATGTATAGAGTATTCTGCGGAGTAAAGCTATTTATCGAAAAAACAGCAATATCTACGTTTGCAATTGACGTAGACAAAAGTTATTACCAAAATTCAAAACATGTTAAATTGAACTTCGAAAAAATGTTATTTAAACTATAGAATATTCGGGAAAAGCTTACTTTTATACCCTCCACCATAAGATGGGGGTATACTAATTTCGTCATTTTGATTGTAACCACTCGAAATATTCGTCTGAGACCCCATAAAGTATATATATATTCTCGATCGTCGTGAAATTTTATATCGATCTAGCCATGCCCGTCCGTCCGTCCGCCCGTCCGTCCGTCCGTCCGTCTGTCTGTCGAAAGCACGCTAACTTCCGAAGGAGTAAAGCTAGCCGCTTGAAATTTTGCACAAATACTTTTTATTAGTGTACGTCGGTTGATATTGTAAATGGGCCATATCGGTCCATGTTTTGATATAGCTGTCATATAAACCGATCTTGGGTCTTGACTTCTTGAGCCTCTAGAGTGCGCAATTCTTATCCGATTTGAATGAATTTTGCACGACGTGTTTTGTTATGACATCCAACAACTGTGCCAAGTATGGTTCAAATCGGTCCATAACCTGATATAGCTGCCATATAAACCGATCTTGGGTATTGACTTCTTGAGCCTCTAGAGTGCGCAATTCTTATCCGATTGCGATGAAATTTGCACGACGTGTTTTGTTATGACATCCACCAACTGTGCCAAGTATGGTTCAAATCGGTTTGTAACCTGAAATAGCTGCCATATAAACCGATCTTGGGTCTTGACTTCTTGAGCTTCTAGAGTGTGCAATTCTTATCCGATTAGAATGAAATTTCGCACGACGTGTTTTGTTATTATATCCAACAACTGTGCCAAGTATGGTTCAAATCGGTCCATAACCTGATATAGCTGCCATATACACCGATCTGGGGTTTTGACTTCTTGAGCCTCTAGAGGGCGCAATTCTTATCCGATTGGAATGAAATTTTGCACGACGTGTTTTGTTACGATATCCAACAACTGTGCTAAGTATGGTTCAAATCGGTCCATAACCTTATATCCAATTGAATGAATTTTGGCACGTAGTAAATTGTTATGATATCCAACAACTGCGCCAAATATGGTTCAAATCGGTTCATAACCTGATATAGCTGCCATATAAACCGATCTGGGATCTTGACTTCTTGAGCCTCTAGAGGTCCCAATTATTATCAGATTTGCCTGAAATTTTGTACGACGGATTCTCTCATGACCATTAACATACGTGTTTATTATGGTCTGAATCGGTGTATAGCCCGATACAGCTCCCATATAGATCGATCTCTCTATTTTACTTCTAGCCCACAAAGGGCGCAATTCTTATTCGAAGTGGCTGACATTTTACACAGGTCTCCAACATATAATTTAATTGTGGTCCAAACCGGACCATATCTTGATATCGCTCTAATAGCAGAGCAAATCTTTTCTTATATCCTTTTTTTACCTAAGAAGAGATGCCGGGAAAAGAACTCGACAAATGCGATCCATGGTGGATGGTTTATAAGATTCGGCCCGGCCGAATTTAGCACGCTTTTACTTGTTAAATTTCTCCACATACTCGTAGTTCCGAATGAATTTCAAATATCCTCCAAATGATCTCCGAATACAGTTTATCGAAAATTAGATAAAACAAGAAGCTTGCTATGCTTGGCGGGGCCGAATCTTATATACCCTCCATCAAGGATCGCATTTGTCAAGTTCTTTGCCCAATATATCTTCATAGGCAAACAAAGGATAAAGGATAAGAATCGCCATGTTATTGGGGCTATATATATTTTTATGAACCATTTCGGCCCATATTTGGTTTAGATGGTGGAGACCATATACAAGTCATTGTGCAAATTCAGCCAAATTGAATAAGAATTGCATCTTATAGGGGTTTAAGAGCTAAAATCGGCGATTAAAATGGAAGGAACATCAAGCTACGAACCGGTTCAGACCATATTTGGCTCATATGTTGAAGGTCATACGAGAAGTCACTGTGCAAAATTTCATCCAAATCGGACAAGAAATGTGCCCTTCGGGGGCTCAAGAAGTGATATCGGTAGATCGGTTTATATGGAAGCTATATATATGAACCGATATGGCTAATTTACAATATCAACCGATCTACACCAATAGGAAGTATATGTGCAAAATTTCGAAAATTGGCGTGAAAATTGTTCGATTGATCGATTTAAAACGTCATGACGATCGAGAATATATACTTTATGGCACCATAGACCACTATTTCTATGTGGCCCCCATCGTATGGTGGAGGTTATAATATGCGGAACATTTGATTATAGAGTCTCTAGATGACCGGGGAAATTCTCAGTCTTAGAACTCACATACACCCCTATAGTCTTGTTGGAAGCAATGGTAGTGATCTTATCCAAACGGGTAAGGCAAGCTAAGCGAGACCAAATGCATTAATGCTGATATAGACCGATTAGGACAATACTTACACTCAACCAAATTTGTTATTCAAAACAGTAAAAATGTTTGCTAAAACAGAATTTTTGTCTGCTGAAAATGGGAAGCAGACACTACTGCTATTTCAACAAACATAGGGCTGCTGTATAAGAAAACATTTCGGTCCGCTAAATCAGTAAACAAAATCTGCTGTTTTTAGTACAAAAATCTGCTGAAAACAAATGTTATTCTATTTTTATACCTTATACCATAAAATGGAGGTATACTAATCTAGGCCGCTTGAAATTTTTAACAGATACTTAACATTGATGTACGTCGTAGGGGATAGCAAATGAGCCTTATCGGTTCAGATTTGGATATAGCTCCCATATAAACCGATTAATTTGTGGAATATTACTGTAAAGAAGATACCTGATCTGTCCATTGGAATACATTTCGAAATGTGGCTCAGCTCGGTCGCATTTTTGTTATTGCTCTACAAATGTGTACATAACTGACATGGCATTTTGTTTTTAAATATAAACAAAAGGATTATGGGAAGTAAACATTAGTGGTGATTATAAATATCCACTGAGATACACATTTACATTTATATTTTAGCAACAGATTTTTCAGCAGATAGCCTGCTGCTCTGAAACTGTTGAACTACTGCTGCAATATCAGAACTACTGCTGTAAGAACAGCAAAATTACAGACAGTGTTTGCTATTTTCAGCAATCTTTTTTCAATGAGTGTAGCATGGTTGTTGGAAGTTATAACAAAATATTGTACTTCGGTGAAAGAAGTAAAATAGGAATATCCGTTCATCAAAGAGCTATATCACAAAATAAACCGATTAAAACCATACTAAGCACGGTTGCCGTAAGTTATAACAGAACACAACGCGCAATATTTCAGCCAACTCGGATGACAATTGCGGCATCCAAGGATTTAAGATTTCAAATAGGTTTATTTGGTAGCTATATCAGGTTATTGACCAATTTGGACTGAACTCAGCACAGTTGTTGGAAGTCGTAACAAAACATTCCATGCAAAATTTAGGTCAATTGATGGTTCTAGGCTCTCAAGAAGTCAAATCCAAGGCCTATTTCACATGGGTGCTATACCCAAATCTAAACTAATATGATCGATTAACAATCTGCATGACATACATTAATAATAAGAATTTTTGCAAAATGTATCTATTTTTTTGTGTTAATACTTGTACTTAATAGATTGTATATTAATATGTCGATGTGTTACAAGCGGAATGACTAGATTAGTATACCCCCATTTCCGCCAGTCCAGCAACCCAAGTTTTTGCCAAACCAGGTAAAAATAAATGCTTCTAAGAACCGAACAAGAATAACCGATCTCCCGATTAGACTTCTGGAGCCCTTCTAAGCCGCAAATTTTGTACGATTTGCCTTAAATTGAGCATTAAATGTTTTATTTTGACTTCCAAGAGCTGTGCTAGGGATGGTCCAAATCGGTTTATAACCTGATATAGCTCCCATATATTTGATCTGATCTTGACTTCTTGAGCCTCTAGAGGGCGCAATTATTATCGCATTTGGCTGCAATTTTGCATGCAGTGTTTCAGTTTGACCATCAACAATTGTGCTGGTATGGCGCAAATCAGTTCATTACCTGATGTAGCTGCCATATAAACCCATCTCAGATGTTCACTTCTTGAGCTGCCAAAGGCCGCAATTATTATTATTCAATTTGGCTGAAATTCTGCATTAATTGGTTTGTTTTGGCTTCCAACAACTGTTCCAAGTGTGGTTTTAATCAGTCGACAACCTAATGTAGCTTTTATTTTTTGGGCCACTATAAGGCGCAATTCTTATCCGATTTGACTGATATTTTGCATAATGAATTCCACTTTGGGCTCCAACAGCCAAACAAAGTATAGCTAAAATCGGTTCATAACTTGGTATAGTTGAAATAGTATAGCAATTCTTTTCCATTGTCCTTTGTTTGCCTACAAAGAGATAACGACCAAAAAGCGTGTTAAGATTCGGCCGAACTTAACACGCTTTTACTTATGTTTACTGATTTTTTTCGTTTCTATCCGCTATGCGACGGTAGCATAGTTAAATGTATGAAAATACAACAGTTGCGTTGGATAGGTCATGAAGATGCTTCAGCTAAGATAGTAAATCTGGTGATAAACGCAGAAAAGACATCGCAAAACTAGGTGCCAGAAATAGGAGAACAATCGCGGAAGATCGAGGCTCTAGGAAATTAATTCTGAGTTCGGATATTGGAACAAGCGTTCTGTGATAGCCAGCTTAGTAAGAAGTAAGAAGAGGTTATGGCTAGAATATCTGACACAACAATTTCGGTGAGTGTGATGTCTGACATCGAAAATACAATCTTGGGTTGATGAAATTGCAATACGGTACATCATGCTACTCTCATGTCTTTACTCTGGAGAAGAGAACAGACTTGGAGACCCATAAAATGACTTGTATGTCCGCATATATCACTAAAGAATAGTGAAACGACCGAAGGGACGGCGATGATCCTATAGGGGATCTAAACAATAAACAAGCCTAGTTTTGAGTTTGAGTTTATTGAGTATTGAGGGAAAGTGAGATTAAGATTATCGGTTTTATTAGAGCATCCATTGCAATTATCATTAAACGTTAATTTAAATTTGTATTTGAGATGAAAAACGCAATTTCAGATTTAATAAACGACATAAAAGTTCTTTGCTTCCTTAATTTCAGCAAAATGGAGAATATTTTGTGTGACTGAAAAACTTTCCTAAGTTATCAACAACTATTTATCTTACTAATCAAATCAGCAATTTAAATTCACCAATTACTCAGTTTACACATTGGTGTTTCAACGCACCATATGTTACTAATACCCGAAGGAATTTTGTTGCTTATAAGAGGCTGACGAACCTTTAATAACGCTTTGGGTCTTGTTTGTATGTTCATTCAACAGTACATTGACCATTTATTGATCACAAATATACGTGTGTCGCTAATACTTTATTGGTTAAGTAATATAGTGCAATTTATAGTATCATATACGACTCCAAATAAGAGCAAGAAGAGATTAATTCAGAGAATATTGCTATAAGATACATATCGACTTAACTATGCACGTGGTGGGATGAGGGTATACTAACCTAGTCATTCCGTTTGGGACACTTCGAAATATTGATCTTATCTTGAAATTTTGTACGGATACTTCTTACTAATATAGGTCGTTAAGGATTGCAAATGAGCCATATCGGTTAATTTGGATACAGTTCCCATACAAGTCAAGTCGGGTCAAGTCGAACTGTTTTCCGATTGAGCTGAAATTTTCCACGCAGTGTTCTGGCATAACTTCCAACAGTCGTGCAAAGTAAAGTCAAAATCGGTCTATAAACTGGTTAGCTCCCACATAAACCGATCTCCCGTTTTGACATCTTGAGACCCTGGAAGCAGCAATTCTTATCCAACTTGGCGATAATTTTACATAACGTATTTTGACTTTGACTTAACTGTGACAAAATTGGTTCAGATCAGTTCATAACCTGATATAGCTGCCATATAAACCGATATCGGATCTTGACTTCTGGAGCCTTTAGAGGACGCAATTCTTATCGGTTTTAGCGAAAATTTTGCATAAAATTTATTGTTACGACATTCAATCAATGTGCCTATAATGGTTAAAAGATATGTCCAGGACGAGCTTAACGTGCTTTTACTTGTTTCAGCTGCAGTTTGTAATATACAAACAATACATTCATATAAATGTGCATGTATTTGGAGAAGATTTGCTTCCTGTAGGCTCTCAAGTTGTCAAATCCAAAGGTAGGTTTATATGGGAATTAGAAATAACGAGTAAAAGCGTGCTATATTTGGCCGGTCCGTATCTTGGGAACCCACTACCATGGATTCTGCTAAAAATGTATAAAAAATAAATTTAGTTGAAGGACATAATTTTATTCTACATACCAAATTTCCGTCAAACCAGCAAAAAAGCTTCTTGGAACCGAACAACGATGATCGAGAGACCGGTGGTACGTTCCAAATCAGTCCATCAGGTTATAGACTGAGTTCTGCCGTATTTGGCACAGTGGTTGGAAGTCGTAACAGAACACCACATGCAAAATTTCTGCCAAATCGGACAAAAATTGCGGCTTGTAAGCACTTAAGAAGTCAAATCGAAAGATCAGTTTAATATGAGGTTATAGACCGATTTAGACCATATCTGGCACAGTTGTTGAAAGTCAGAACAAAACATTTAATGCTCAATTTAAGGCAAATTGTACCAAATTTGCGGCTTGGAAGGGCTCCAGAAGTCTAATCGGGAGATCGGTTTATATGGTAGCTATAACAGGTTATAAACCGATATATACCGTACTTCGCACAGT
This sequence comes from Stomoxys calcitrans, assembly GCF_963082655.1. Taxonomy (NCBI): domain Eukaryota; kingdom Metazoa; phylum Arthropoda; class Insecta; order Diptera; family Muscidae; genus Stomoxys; species Stomoxys calcitrans. Next base: position 163,241,988 of record NC_081552.1, on the reverse strand, counting down.
TGCTGGAAGTCATAAAAAAACACAACGTGCAAAATTTCAGCCAAATCGGTCAAAAGTTTACATTTGTCAGATTAAGAAGTCAAATCGGGAGATCGGTTTATATGAAAGCTATATCAGGTTGAAGACCTATTCAGACCGTACTTGACACAGTTGTTGGAAGTAATAACGGAACACCATATGCAAAATTTCAGCCAAATCGGAAATAAATTGCGGGTCAATCCGCAGCTTATAGGGGCTCAAGAAGTCAAATCGGGAGATCGGTTAATATGGAAGCAATATCAGGATATAGACCGATTTGGACCGCACTAGACACAGTTGTTGGAAGTCATAACAAAACACTAAATGCAAAATTTCAGATAAATCGGACAGAAATTGCGGCTTGAAAGGGCTCAAGAAATGAAATAGCGAAATCGGTTTATATCTATACCGTAAATATATACCGTACTTGGCTCAGTTTTTGGAAGTCGTTACGGTACACAAAATTTCAGTTAAATCGGACAAAAATCGTGACTTATAAGGGGTCAAAAATCAAATCGGGATATCGGTTTATATGGGAGCTATATCAGGTCATAGACCGGTATGGACCTTACTTCCCACAGTCGATGGAACTCAGACTCAGATTAGAGAACACCGCATGCAAAACCGGACAAAAATTCTGGCTTGTTCACGAAGTCATATCGGGAGATCAGTTTATATGGGAGTTATATCTAAATCTGAACCGAAATGGCTCATGTGCATTTACCAACGACCTACATCAATATTAAGTATCTGTTCAAGCGGCTAGCTTTACGCGTTTGACCGTTATCGTGATTTCGACTGACGGACATGGCCAGATTGACTCAGAGCGTCGCGACGATCAAGATTATATATACTTTATGGGGTCTTAGACGAATATTTCGAGGTGTTACAAACGGAATGTTGAGCAGTTGGATAGAATCGAAAAAAAACTAGTGAAAAACCTGTCGTTCGAGACAGGTTGAGATAATTATTTATAATTCTAAATAGGTAGAGCTGAGCTGTTAATGAGATCAATATCCTTAGTGGTTCGGACGCCTCTTAGCAGGGTTCTAAGTTAATCACCTTGGCATTTCGAAAAAATTTGTCCGGGCTTTAATTTGTTGTGGCTTGATTTCCATAATCATAGTGCTAAAAATCCCTACAATAAAAGTCCGCTTGAGGTCTACAACATCTCTTCCGGTTTCGATAACTATCGCGCAAAACAAAAATTGGGAATCGAGTCAAAAATTAAGATTCGGCAGCCTGAAAATAATGGTGGCCGGTCGTTCTTGTCCGAACTTGACAAACTTGGAAAACAAAAAATAATCAGATTGAGCTAAATCTAGCTAATAAAGTGCGTGCTGTAGCAATTCTAACTCTAATTCAATTATTTTTGCAATGGCAATGGTATATTTGCACACAGATTATCGAATTTTCCGTCAATATACGATGTACAGCACTTTTTGAAATGCCTATGACCTCAGCTAGCTCACAAAACATTTCTGATGTGGACACCTCAACAGGTCGACCACTACGGTGTTCGTCATCAGCTCGTATGGCGTCGATTAACTCAGCTACCCAATATTTTATAATTGTAAACGAAGGCCCAGACTCCGCCAAAGTAGAAGCTAGATTGATTTTTATATTGAATTGACTCAGATCTTTGAAATGAAAATATTGTGTAAAATATGGGTGACTAATTTTTTCCACATTCACAAATTCACTGAGAGCGTCTACTTTTGAGTGCCTAAGTAAAAAAAACTTTCCCCGTGGCGACTTGAAACTTAAAACATAAGTTTTAGAAGGTTGCCACTTTTCACGAATATATAATTTTAATGCTACTAACGCCACCTACATATATGTCAGGTCGGCTATTTTAGGGACCGCTCTCATAAACTTATTATTATTTTTTTTTTTTGAGGCCTTAATTTTGTTAACCATTTTGAAAGCATTGAAAGCACTAAAATATGAATTTTTTCATCTCAATTGTGGGAAAGGCTATTCTTGTTCTCAGTAAGGACATGTCATGACTGAAATAATTTGTTTTATAACTTTTCTGGGATATGCTATCAAAACAACCTGGGAAATCATAGCAAATTTCCTAACACAAATACCCAATGGGTAAAACAATAATGTTAGCGAAAAATATAGTGAAAATTTTGTTTTGTAAACTATTTCATGTTTATTTTCACAAACACACGTACAGAATTATGTCAAATTGACTTTTGGAAGTTCTTAAACCATAATTGACAATCTGAACATGGGTAAAATTTGGTGGAAAAGTAAGAAAAATTAAACTGTCAAAGAACAAATACAGAAAGAGTTATAAAACATATGGTGTAGCACAAAATGTTACTGTAGATGTGTGGCTACATTTGATCAATACGTACGCACTTACCACTCATGAGTGCAATAATAAACATTGACGGTCGAATGGGACTCTAATGGGTTGGATTCAACACCAGTATACAAACTTTTCTTAAAACTTGCTATTAACGAATAAATATTTATTAATTCAATTTTTTTCTAAACGGTGCGTAATTCCAATACGTTCCTATTTACAATGGATTGTCTCTCTTTGAAGAGAAGTTTTACATAAGTGATGTCCTCACCAATAATTTCACATTATTGAGTTTGATTTGATAACAACATTGTAGTAAATAAAAGTACACTAAACTAATTTAGTTTTTGATTACAGAAAGTCATAATCCAAAGAAGTTTGTGTACTCGATCCATAAGTGGAAATAAATAAGTAGGAGCAATAATAGAAAAGAAGTCGGGCGAAACTGACTATTTTAAAACCCTCCCATTTGAAAAAAAAATGTTAAATACAATACTATACTGTCACTATCTGCTTCAAATGTGCTTGTTTTGGAACAAATCGGTTCAGATTTAGATATAGCTCTCATATACAGTATTGTCTGATATAAGCACAGAATCCACAATTTAATCCGATTACAGAGAAATTTTGCTCAGACCATACTGTCACTATCTTTTTTAAGTGTGCTTATTTTGGACTAAATCGGTTCAGATTTAGAAATAGCCCCCATACATGGTTTTATCCGATATGAGCACATATCCACAATCTTATTCGGATTTAAATGAAATTTCGCTCAGACTATACTGCCGCCATTTTTTATGTGTACGGTGTGGACTACATCGGTTCAGATTTAGATATAGCGTCCGTTTATATTTGTGTCCGATATAAGCAAAGAATCTTATTCTGATAAAAAAAAACATTTTGCTTAGTGAACAACATGAATTAGTTGCTTATTGAACAACACGATTTTGTGCTATCTTTTTTTCAATAGTAAATATACAGTATAAAATGGGTGATGCAAAGTATCTTTTGAAAAATACGTAAGTTAACTTAAAAAGCCACTATTGATATACATCTAACGAAAAAGAAAATATTTAAGTTTGGAATTCCGTGCTACTTACAAAATCCATTATTGTTTTCCATGCCACTCTCTTAACTTGGTTCATGTCTGGTATTGTGTCCCCACCTAAGTACCGGTGTCTTTCAGCCACGGGAGCCTGACAATGACATAGGAAATGCTCGAACGTCTCATCATCTTCACCACATGCCCTAGCGTGCCTACCGACTGTTTCGCTGTTCCACAGTGTTACATGTGCGTTCGTCGCCCACGTCTAAAACTCAGATTGCGTCTACCCGAAAGACTTCGGGTTAACCAAGTTT